>NW_011494954.1:1886099-1895178 GCF_000754665.1 Bison bison bison | reverse complement strand
TCTGTGGGAGAGGGAGAGGGTGGGAAGATTTGGGAGAATGGCAATGAAACATGTAAAATATCATGTAGGAAACGAGTTGCCAGTCCAGGTTCGATGCATGACGCTGGATGCTTGGGGCTGGTGTACTGGGACGGCCCAGAGGGATGGTATGGGGAGGGAGGAGGGAGGAGGGTTCGGGATGGGGAACACATGTATACCTGTGGCGGATTCATTTTGATATTTGGCAAAACTAATACAATTATGTAAAGTTTAAAAATAAAATAAAATTAGAGAAAAAAAAAATAGATAAAAAATAGCCAAAAAAAAAAAATAAATAAAATAAAAAAAAAAAAATAAAATAAATAAATAAATAAATATTCCAATATTGCCATATTTTAAAAATAAGGTAGTTGCTTTTGAAAGAAACTTCTTTTATGGAAAGAACATTTTTTAAAAAACAATTTTGACTTCTTATTTTTAATTAATTCATTTGACAGCATTGTGTGTTAGTTGAAGCTTGCAGGATCTTCACTGCATCATATTTTGCTGCAGTATGAGGACTCTAGTTGTGGCATGGGCTTCAGGATGCACAGGCTCAGTCTTTGTGTTGCATGGGCTTGGTTCTCTGTGGCATATGGAATCTTAGTTCCCAGACCAGAGATCAAACCCATGTCCCTTGCATTGCAAGGTAGATTCTTAACCATAGGACCACCAGGGAATTCCCAGAGAGAACATTCTGAAAATGTGACGCTTGATAAGTATGTTCATATTTAGATAAATTTGTTTATGAAAATAAACAGCATCACCTATAAAAATTCTATCAGTAAGCCTTAAGAAAAACTTAGAATTCTAATCCTCTAATCTAATTACAAATCTTCTGAATAAATTTCTGTGATTAGCTTTGGTACGAACTTCTAACTTCTCACACTGTGCATCCATTCTTCTCCTGAATTCTTTGATCATCTTTATGATCATTGTCCTGATTTCCTTTTTGGAGAGATTGCCTATTTCCCCTTCATTTAGTTTTTCTTCTGGGGTTTTCGCTTGCTCTTTTGTCTGGAACATTTTCCTCTGTTGTCTTATTTTATCTAAGTTGCTGTTTTTATATATCTGGCAGGTTGGTTACATAGCCTGAGTTTAGAGAAGTAGCCTTTTGTAGGAGACATTCTATGCATTCCAGCAGTGCAGTGCCCTTTGTCATTTGATAAGCTATACACTCAAGGGGTTTCTCCTGTGAGGGCTGCACATGTCCTTCTGTTGTAGAGGACTGACTATACAGGCCATCTGATAGACTTGTTTGGCTCCCCGACCAGTTGCTTGCCAGGCCCTGCCTTGTGCAGCCGCTCTGTTGGCAGAACCAGGTTACCAAGTGAAAAAACCATGGAATCCCAGGGGCCCTGGGGCTTATACTTGCTTACTGATGGGTAGAGTCAGGGTACAGAAGACTCCAGGGTAGTTGCACATTCACTGCTGAGTGAGTGAAGCTAAGTCCTGGGATTAGTGCCAGCCTCCTGGCAGGCAGAGCTGGGTCCTGGAGTCTGGTTGCTTGACCCAGGGGGTCCTAGAGCCACTATCAGATAGTTGGAACTGGGGCCATAAGGGTTGGTTCCTGACACAGTTGGGTATGGGGCCTGGGGTATTCTGAAGCTTCTGTTGGTCTCCTAGTGGGCAGGGCCAGGCCAAGCTGGTCCCAGGGCTAGGTCTGGCCTGCTAACATGCAGGCTACACAACTGTGGTTCTCTTGAGTCTGGTGTCTGACCCCCAGTGGGTGAGGCTGGCCCAGAGGCTTAAGCAGGCTCCCTGAGGCCAGGGCAGGCCGCAGGGCATTCTGGGGTGGGTGCCTGCTCACTAGTGGGTAGAGCAGCATCTTGGCCCACTGGTGGGCCGCACCTGGGTCCAGAAGTGACTGTGGACTCAGGGAGTCTGGTCTTAGACAGCTTGCCTGCTGACCTGTGGTGCTGTGTCTCCTTTCATTCAGTTGCCTGGCCTAAGCCTGCCCAGCATTGGTGCCTATGGGCTGTTGGGTAAGTGGGTCTTGGTGCTAATGAGCAAGAGTAAGGATTCCACAGTAGTGTCCACCAGCAGAGAAGCAGCCACCTGCATCTGTGTCTCTGAGCTCCAGTTGTATCCTGCCTTTCTGGGAGATTCTCCAAATCAGTAGGTAGGTCTGACCTAGGTTCCTCTCAAATTACTGCTTTTGTCCTGGTTTCTGAAGCATGTGAGCTTTTCTGTGCACCCTTTAAGAGTGAGATCTCTAGTTCCCTCAGCCCTCTGAGTTTCCAGAAATTACTGCCTTTTCCCTGGGTCCCGGAGTGTGTGAGACTTTGTGTTCCATTTAAGAGTGAAATCTCTACTTCCCTCAATCCTCTGCATCCCCAGAAAGCAAGCCCTTCTGACCTTCAAAGCGAAGTGCTCTGAGGGTTCATTTTCCTGGTGCATGATTCCTGAGCTGGGGAGCCTGATGTGGGGCTCAGATTTTTCACTTCTTTGAAAAGCCTCTGCAATGTAATGTTTGGGGGGCCACCCACCCTGGATTATGGGACTTGATTATACAGATCCTCCTACCTACCTTGTGTGGTTCCTTGTTCGTGTCTTTGGTTATAGAAGATGTTTTTTGGTAGGTTGTAGTCTTTTTCACCGATGGCTGTTTGGATAATTGTGATTGTGGTGTGCCCATAAGAAGAGGTGAGCTCAGAAGATTGAAAGCTCATATACTTTCAATCAGCCCCCTTAGTTGATCTCATGGAAGCCACTTTTCTTACTAATTAACCATCCTGATCTGGTAGGGCTGACAGCTGCTGGGGAGATCATTGATCCCAGCTAAAGGGTACCAGCAAGGCCTCAGTGATATAGGCAATGAGAAGCTGCTTCCAGGGCTGGTGCCTAGTGCCAGGTGCTTTTGGGATGGTGCACTTGTGATTATCTTTGATATATTTTATAAAAATATGAAATATAACACTTTCTAAGTCAAAAGAACAAATGATGAACATCATGGAAACTCAAAACCTACTGGCTGCTTTCAAGAAAATGCTAACATTATTACTAGATGAGATTGAAACATGAGTTTCAAGATTTAGTAAATGTAGACAGCTTTCATTTCTTTTATTTGGACCTATGAATTTTTACCACTTGATTTTCTCATTAATGCAGTCGTTGAACCAATGAAGTGTCTCAATAAAGATAACTTAGAACCAGACCTGGAAATCATTTTCTAGCACATAGTTTTAAATCAAGATGTTAATGATGATAAAGCATAATCACATTGAATACAGCAAGTAATTTAAATATCCTAAACAAATTTTAGTACACTATTATATATAACATTTTCTAAGCATATTTTTATCTCATCTTTTATCTCATCCATTTTAATTTAATGTTTTTGTGTTTATTACATAATAGAAAAATGTTACTATAGCAGTACATTTGTTCCTTGGAATCTGTTGGGGACAGGTTATAGGATCTGTCATGGATACCAAAATCTATGGAGGCTCAAGACTCATAATCCATATTCCATATCCTCACTTTGAAATATTCAGATTTAACTGATTATATGGTCACCTGGCATGCTGCAATTCATTGGGTCGCAAAGAGTCGGACACGACTGAGCGACTGAACTGAACTGATGGACCGTTAGTACCATATGTGTATATTGAAAATTATTTCTCAAAAAATTTGATAACAACTGCCTCTTATAAGTCCTTGTTCTCTACTGTGAGTTATGATCTAGATCTCTCTGCTCTGCTTCCTAAACTTAAGGAGAATTTCAGTGTGGAATGGAATCGATAGTGATGAATGTTCCTTAGCAGGCTTCTAACTCTTTTCTTTGTCTCCAACCCTTCATCTCATTTCTTGATTAAGAATGGGGAAAAAAGACTGATTTTAGCCAGGCTATTTATATTGTGGTTGTGGTGTGCCTATAAGAGGCGGTGAGCTCAGGGGCTTATCAGTCATGGTTGATCTCATGAGAGCCAATGTCCATATCAAACTTTCAAACTTGTCTGTCTTACAACAATTTTTGAATTTAAGGGTAAAAATTACAGATTATCATATACTGTCTTTTTGCCTTTTTTTCTGGGGGAAAAGAGCAGCTACATTTTAAATGGAGTAGTCATTGGAAATAATGGAATTTAACAATTAATGTAAATGTTATTTCAGCTCATTTGTACACAGTTCAAATCAGAAATAACTACTCAAAGATTATTTAATGAGTAAAATCTTTCTTGAGGCAGATGCATCTTGAATGACTCTCAGAGAAATGTGTTCCTGAATTTACAAGACAGCCTCAGCTGAGCCCAGGACATGGAGCCAAAGGGCAGCCAGGCATCAGGGTATTGTAATCTGGATGGATGTGCTTTGATACAAAAGAAAATCATCATGCAAACTGCATGTGCCAATGTGGCACAGATTTTAAAGAATGAACCCTCAGGCCCTGAAAAAAATTAATGAGGTCTGCCTCTCCTTTTTATGACCTTTTCCTTAGGTTTTCATGGGAATCTGTTTTCCTTGTTTTAGTCTGAGCTGTTCTGGGAGGAGTCACAGTGGGACAGTGAGTCAGCACGGTGGTCTCCTGACACAGAGTGTGCAGTCTACCACTGAGTTCCTGGCTCTGGGGCACTTGAAGGCCCTGACCTAGGCAAATTTGTAGAAGGCAAATATTGTCTTACAAAATCCAACCCAGGGTTCCTCTTTCTAGACATTTTTCTCTTTGAAAGTCTTTTTTTTTTTTTTTCCCTTGCAACGAGCCTATTCATCTTTATGTCTCTCTTTTTTCTATCTTTCAAACCCTGTTTTCATTAACAGATCAGATTAATTCACTCAACATGTCACAGAAATCTAGAAAATAGGGACAAGAACAATGGACCTGAGGTCAGAAAACCTGGTCTAATAATCTAACATTGCCGCTTACTATGAGAAAGAAAGAAAGAAAATGAAGTCGCTCAGTCGTGTCCAACTCTTTGTAACCCCATGGACTGTAGCCTACGACACTCCTCTGTCCATGGGATTTTCCAGGCAAGAGTACTGGAGTGGATTGCCATTTCCTTCTCCATACTATGAGACTGAGGCCAATTTAATTGCATTTTTGTCTTTAGTTTCTTATTTGGTAATGCAGAGCTAATAAGCTCTGTCTTGATGCAAGTCAACACATAGGTTGTATTCAAGCATCCCTTCCACTTTTCCCTTTTATCAGCTAGTGAGCTATGAGTAGGACTAACCCCCTCCCCAAATCCATAGTGGGTCCCTGATTATTCTAAGATTATAAGTTTATTTCATCCAATTTACCAACAAGACTGGCTACTGGAATATATTAATATAGTTTAGGAATATATGATTAGGCATGATTTTCCTCTCAGCAGTTTTTCCAGAGATAGGCTTGAAAATACAGTTTGTTCAATTAGCATATAAAGAGTATTTCTGTTCTTCATGTTATATGTTGTGTGGATACGAACCTTGGTCAGATCTAAAGATTATTCAGAGATTTGAAATTACCCATAGCAATATTACAAATATCTAGTATTCTCTAAGTGATTTTCCTTTATAGTACTCTATACCCTGTAATGAAACCCCTAAAGCTATAGGAATGTCTATTAATCCAATGTAATGAACCCAGCCCCATAGTGAACATAGGTCTTCGGTGTAAAGGGTGATGAGAAAGCTACAAAAATATTTTTTTTCTGTTTGTCTATTTTTTATCAAGTTTTTATGTTTCAGTTGACTTTTCTTAAACACAATTCTTCTAATTTTTAAAATATTCAGAAAATATAAGTGAAAGTGAAGTCATGTCTGACTCATTGTGACCCCATGGACTGTAGCCTAACAGGCTCCTCCGTCCATGGGATTTTCCAGGCAAGAGAGTACTGGAGTGGATTGCCATTTCCTTCTCCAGAGGATCTTCCAGACCCAAGGGATCAAACCTGGGTCTCCTGCATTGAAGGCAGATGCTTTACCATCTGAGCCACCAGGGAAGATATAAAACCGTATGCAAATTAGAAATAGTAATGGGAAATAGAAAAGCAAAGATAGGAATTACAAACTAGAGAGAAGAGTGAGGCTAATTTTTAAAAGTACTGTACATTTATTTACACATATATGCAAAAGGAAAGTGATATATTTTGTTTTAAGCCAAGGATGGTAAATTTGTTTTATATAAAATTCAAAATCTTATAGTTTGAAGATGTCCTACTGTACCATATTGATAGTGTTCTTCACTGCATCTTAATTCTTCAAGAATGCATGTGTTATTATTAATGGTAACTGCCTCCTGCCAAGAAGGAAAGTGCAGATGCAAGATAGACAATATTTGTTTTTCTGCTCATCACTGACAGCCTTTGTATGGAAAGAGACCTTAGAAGATACAATGCCTCTCTTGGGAGCAGAAGGCAGGTTTATATACTATCCAGTTTAATAAAAATAATGTCTCACTCTAGGTGAAGGTCAAGCAGACTTACTGCCAATTGCAGATTTTTGTTCCCTGCGCTGGGGGTTCCTCTCCTGTAATAGAAACCAAAGTATGTGCAGAGAGGCCCCATCACCTGGCCCTCTGCACTGTCCTGTGGGAACTGGGGTTTAGGCAACCAGTGCAAATCCTGATACTCCAGCATCTTCTATTGTATTGTAAGTACAAAGGCCATCTCTGGGTGGTTCAGGAGCCTCATTTCCCCAGATCATAGGCATGAAATTATGGCAGGTTAAATTTTAGGTTACAGCAGGAGTGAACTTTCAGACCTTTTACAGTTCTCAACATAGTCTGTATTTGTATCTATTTCTGTGTAACAAATGACAAGCTTAGAGACTTTTAACATCTTTTTATTAGCTCACAGACCCACAGGTCAGAATTCCAGACAAAGTATGGCTAGGTTTTTGCTTAGGTCTTAAGGCAAAACCAAATTGTTGACTAGGATTTGTTCATTCCTGAAATCTCCAGGGGAAGAATGCTCTTTAAAATTCATTTTTTCACTGGACAAATTTTGTTCCTTGCAGGTATAGAACTGAGGTCTACATTTTCTTTCTAGGGGGCTGCTCTCAGTCCTAGAATCTACTCATATTCCTTGTCACATGGTTCTATCTATCTACAAAGCTGGAACAGAGAATGTACCTCAAGTCAAGTCCTTTTCACCCTTTGAGTATTTCACTTCTTCTGCCTCTGACCTTGAAATCCATATTTAAAAGATCTACTAACTTGGGACCTTAATTATATGTGCAAAATTTAATTTCTGTAGGCTCCACCCTCATTCAAGGGGAACGTATACAAGGGTGAGGGTCAACAGGGATGTGGGGGGTCATGGAATTCTGCCTGCAGTGTACCGATACTTATCATGCCTAACTGTTCTGGAAGAACTCTCTTGTACATCTGATTTACTCTTGCACTACTACCACACTATTTCAATTCTGACACAGAATTTGTGGGTGTCTACAATTCAATCCAACTCTGATACCACCTGGAGTTAGCACAGACCCCACAGGTTAAGGGCTCACTCCCACAAAACGCCACCCAACTCTACCCAACCCCAGATATGAAAACAAGATTGTTGCCTGCACTTCTGACAGACCAGTTATAAATCACAGGTCTCCAAGCACCCCTAAAGTTCAATTATTTGCTAGGAGCATTCACAGAATGCAGGGAATGATTACTTACATTTACTGATTTATTATATAATAAAGGGTATGATGAAGGATATAGATGAACAGCCAGATGCAGAGATACACGGGGTAAGGTCTGCAAGGGACCTGAGAATAAGAGCTTCTGTCTCTGTGGAATTTGTTACCACCCTCCTGGTCCATACCACTTCTGTCTTTTATTGAGCCCATCTTTGCATGAAATGTTCCCTTGGTATCTCTTATTTTCTTGAAGAGATCTCTAGTCTTTCCCATTCTATTGTTTTCCTCTATTTCTTTGCACTGATGACTGAGGAAGGCATTCTTGTCTCTCCTTGCTATTCTTTGGAACTCTGCATTCAAATGGGTATATCTCTCCATTTCTCCTTTGCTTTTTGCTTCTCTTCTTTTCACAGCTATTTGTAAGGCCTCCTCAGACAGCAATTTTGCCTTTTTGCATTTCTTTTTCTTAGAGATACCAAGGGAACGTTTCATGAAAAGCTGGGCTCAATAAAGGACAGAAATGGTATAGACCTAACAGAAGCAGAAGATATTAAGAAGAGGTGGCAAGAATACACAGAAGAACTGTACAAGAAAGATCTTCAGGACCCAGATAATCATGATGGTGTGATCACTCACCAAGAGCCAGACATCCTGAAATGTGAAGTCAAGTGGGCCTTAGGAAGCATCATTACAAACAAAGCTAGTAGAGGTGATGGAATTCCAGTTGAGCCATTTCAAATCCTAAAAGATGATGCTGTGAAAGTGCTGCACTCAATATGCCAGCAACTTTGGAAAACTCAGCAGTGGTCACAGGACTGGAACAGGTCCATTTTCATTCCAATCCCAAAGAAATAAAATGCCAAACAATGCTCAAACTATTGCACAATTGCACTTACCTCACACGCTAGTAAAGTAATGCTTGAAATTCAAGCCAGGCTTCAGCAATGTTAACTGTGAACTTCCAGATGTTCAAGTTGCTTTTAGAAAAGGCAGAGGAACCAGAGATCAAATTGCCAACATCTGCTGGATCATCAAAAAACCAAGAGAGTTCCATAAAAGCATCTATTTCTTCTTTATTGACTATGCCAAAGCCTTTGTGTGGATCACAATAGCTGTGGAAGATTCTGAAAGAGATGGGAATGTCAGACCATCTGACTTACCTCTTGAGAAATCTGTATGCAGGTCACAAAGCAACAGTTAGGACTGGACATGGAACAACAGACTGGTTCCAAATAGGAAAAGGAGTACGTCAAGGCTGTATATTGTCGCCCTGCTTATTTAACTTATATGCAAAGTACATCGTGAGAAACGCTGGGCTGGAGGAAGCACAAGCTGGAATCAAGATTGCTGGGGCAAATATCAATAACTGCAGATATGCAGATGACACCACTCTTATGGCAGAAAGTGAAACGATCTAAAAAGCCTCTTGATGAAAGTGAAAGAGGAGAGTGAAAAGTTGGCTTAAAGCTCAACATTCAGAAAACTAGGATCATGGCATCCAGTC
>NW_011494954.1:1880640-1885999 GCF_000754665.1 Bison bison bison | reverse complement strand
TGTTGGAGAAGACTCTTGAGAGTCCCTTGGACTGCAAGGAGATCCAACCAGTCCATCCTAAAGGAAATCAGTCCTGAATGTTCATTGGAAGGAGTGATTTTGAAGCTGAAACTCCAATACTTTGTCCACTTGATGTGAAGAGATGACTCATTTGAAAAGACCCTGATGCTGAGAAACATTGAAGGCGAGAGGAAAAGGGGACAACAGAGCATGAGATGGTTGGATGGCAGCACGGACTCAATGGACACGAGTTTGAGTCAACTCCAGGAGTTCGTGATGGACAGGGAGGCCTGGTATTCTGCAGTCCATGGGGTCACAAAGAGATGGACATGACTGAGGGACTGAAGTGAACTGAACTGACCTTCCTGGTACACGAATGTGTTCACCAATTTGGAAGCTGTCTGAATCCCATACTTTAGTATTTTTATAGAGGCTTTATCACGTAGCTATAATGGATTATTAGCTCATTCTCCAGCCCTCTTCCCCTTCCTTCAGGATTGGAGATGGACCTGGAAATCTAGTCAAGTTTTTATTTTTCTGGTGACCAGCCTCCATTCTGAATCCATCTTGGAGCCCAGCAAGAATCACCTCATCAGAACAAACATATTGATACCATTCAGGAAATTCCAAGGGATTTAGAAGCTATATATCAGGAACTAGGGTCAGCGACCTTATATTAGAACAAAAGACACTTTTAGTACTCATCACTTTGCAAACTAAAAAGGTTTTAGGAGCTATATGCCAGGACCTAAAGGCAGAAACAAGCAACTTAAGATTGCTTAAGTTTCAAGCAACTAGTGGAAACTGCATAGTGAAGTCGGGTCTTAACAATATCCTGAGATAAAATAAGCTGATCAACTAGAGCTAAAACTTAATTCAATAATAATATTATAAATAATGTTCTTGATTTTTATTTTATAAAAGTTATGTTTTGTGGCATAAGGCATAACATTCTTAATAACATTCTTACCATGAATACCTTGATAGGAACGATGGGTATGTTTCTTCTAACATCTTTCATCATAGGCTAACAGATACACACCAAAACACAAGCCAGCAGAATACATTTTTTAAGGGCTCATTTCAAAGAATCGATATGCACAGTGCTTTGCCAGTTAGTCTTAATATATAAAAGTAGACAGATATTGAAAGTGATCTGTGGTAGCTTAGTTAGGAAATCATGTCAAGAACCAGGCAAAAAGCATAAAATGAAGGTGATAGGGAGCGGCAGCCTCTAAGACTAACTATAAAGTGCTCACCATCCATTGCTATTGTTGTTGTTCAGTCAATAAAGTCATGTCCTACTCTTTGTGACCCCATAGACTGCAGTGCACCAGGCTCTCCTGTCCTTCGCTATCTGCCGGAGCTTGCTCAAATTCACACTCATGGAGGCAATGATATTATCTAACCATCTCATCCTCTGCCACCCTCTTCTCCTTATGTCTACAATCTTTCCCATCAACAGTGTCATTTTCAATGAGTCAGCTTTTTGGATTAGGTGGCCAAAATATTGTAGCTTCAGCATCTGTCCTTCCAATGAATATTCAGGGTTGATTTTCTATAGGATTGACTGATTTGATATCCTTGCTGTCCAAGGGACTCTACTCTTCTCCAACACCACAGTTTGAAAACATTAATTCTTCAGCACTCAGCTTTCTTTATAGTCCAACTCTCACATCCATACTAGACTACTGGAAATACCATAGCTTTGACCATACTTTGTCAGCAAAGTGATGTCTCTGCTTTTGAATATGGTTATCTAGGTTTGTCACAGCTTTCCTTTCAAGGAGCAAGAGTCTTCTAATTTCATGGCTGCAGTCATCATCCACAGTGATTTGGGGGCCTGAGAAAATAAAATCTGTCACTGCTTCTAAATGTTCCTCTTCTATTTGCTATGAAGTGATGGGACCAGATGCTATGATCTTAGCTTTCTGAATGTTGAGTTTTAAGCCAGTGTTTTCACTCTCTTTTTTTTATCCTCATCAAGAGGCTGCATAGTTCCTCTTCACTTTTTGCTTTAGAGTGGTATCATCTGCATATCTGAGGTTGTTGATATTTCTCCCAACAATATTGATTCTGGCTTGTGCTTCATCCAGCCCAATATTTCACAAGATGTACTCTGCATATAAGTTAAATAAGCAGAGTGACAGTATATAGCCTAGTCATGCTCTTCTCAGTTTTGAATCATTCAGTTGATCCATGTTCAGTTCTAAGTGTTGCTTCTTGACCCACATAAGGGTTCCTCAGGAAGCAGGTAAGGTGGTCTAGTATTCACATCTCTAAGAATTTGCTATAGTTTATCATGATCCACAGAGTCAAAGACTTTAGCATAGTCAATGAAGCAGATTAAGACATTTTTTGTTGGCTTTCTCTATAATCCATGCCTAGTGGCATTCAAAGCAAAATTTTTTAAAACAAAATACCTCTTAATAAAACATGTCTTCAGATTTCAGAGGCAGTTCTGAATTGTAGACTTTAACATATCTTCATGTGAGTCATGAAATCTATAGTCATCTTGCTTGAAGTGTTTATTTGTTCATGAGTTCATGGTAATATGCTTTGGAAAACTATAGTAATCAAGAGAAAGCCAGATAAGACTTAAATAATGTGTTTTTATTAGTTTTCACCTTTTTGGTTGTTTTTTGGGGGTACTTCCTATTCAAATTTGTTCATGATTATTTTGGTATTTAGACTAAAATATTTATGCTACCCACAAAATCACCTCTTGTGAATCTATGTAAGACTAGAACCATTTATTTGCTTCTAAGTAAACAAGTTTAACAATCTTAGGAATTTCACATTTAACTTTCATTAAGTTTAACTTGTAAATAGTATCATTTGTCTAAGCTTCTGTTGAGTAGGATTGTTCAGAAATTGACAGCTTATGAATTCAATTAAACATCATTTTGATGATGACAAAACACATTTATATATCATACCCTTACTAATGGCCTTCTTGAAATTTCCTCTTAGAGCTGTACAGCTATCTCACATTTAACAGGGGTAAATAGAACATTTTACTATTTCTCCAAACTCAGTGCTACATATTTACTAATTAAATAAAAGGCAGCCTATCTATCAATGAAAAATTAGTAGTTATTGATAATTTCTCTTTTTTTATTTTATTGTAATAAAGTACATCCTGCTGATTCTGCCTCCAAAATATACCTTATTACATCATCTCCAGTGCCTTCTTTCTTCAGGTCATAACCATCCCTTACCTTGGAAAAAGCATCTTATTTATTCTCCTGTTTCATTCTTGAGTTCCCTTTTCTATTCTGTAAGTGCCATGAAAGGTATTTTTGTAAGTGCTACAGTTTATTACACACTGCCACAGCCTTCCTTTATCACACCAAGTATACTCCCTACCTCAGGGCCTTTGTACGTGCTGTTCCCTCTACCTGGGATATCTTGGCTCTTTACCTCATTGCTTTCAGGTCTTATTCAGGTTCCTTTTCAGTGAGACTGAGACTTTCTATATCTCACCTAAAATAATTGTTCCCCTTGATCTCCTTACTTCTGGAGTTCCTTAAAAGTTCTAGTTGTTTTCAATTCTCTAAGAGTTTGCCTTAAGCTTATGAAGGGCATAACATATCTTTTATTTATTTACTTTGCTTCTTTGTCTCTTATTCCACAGTATAACTCAATGATGATGAAGATCTTATCTACGTTTCTCTGTGCTGGAATATTTTCCCCTCACTCTTGATGTGGTAGTTTCATCTCTTTTAACATTCAGTTTAAATAGAATATATCTTGGGAGAATGTTTTTTGACCACTCCATCTAGAGTCAGTTCAATTTAATGTATTATTTCACTTTTCCATTTAAAAAAAACTGTAGTAGCACAACCTACAATCATTTTCCTTGGCTTTATGCCTCCAATGGTTGGTACAATATTTGTCAAATGACTAATTAAATGAATGAGAGAATAAATAAAGTGTAGAATATAAACCATGACTGAAGATAAGACTAGAGGAAAATTCTTACATTAAGAACTTTGGAAAGTATGCATTTTCAAATCCATTTATTGATTTGATTTTTTACATTTATATCATTATTTCTTTTAAAAATCAACCTTACACACAAACATCATGTATTGCAATACTTGGAATAAGTCTCAAAATTAAATTGAAGTTCTAATTTTTATTAGCTATGCAGCCATGGACAAGACACTGAACATTAATTTCTTTATTAATACAGTAGGGATGTTTATACCTTCATTATAAGTTTAAATGTGGTAACATTTATTTGATGGTTTTGTTTCTGCTGTTAATAGTGTAAAAGGAAAGTGCTCACAGAAGTGGGTGAAAGCTCCTTTGAATAAGAAATAAAATACATGTTCACATAGCACTAAGCACCCTGGGGGTAGATAAGTTACAAAGATTAGGGTTTGCATAATTGGTGTAACTCATAGATTGCATTAACCTTATGAAGGGCAGCCATTTTTCATAGGTGTTGAGAATAATGTTAAAGAATACCAAAACCTAAGCCCTAACAATCATGAAAGTTAGCATGGATTATTAAGCTAATTAAAACACTGGGGCTCTGGAGACATGAATTTTAATACACATTTTGCCACTAACTTATAATGTAACCTTAGGCAAGAGAGCAGGTCTCTTTATTCTTTGCTTTCTTCATCTGTGAAGTGAACATTACCTTCCAGAGGTGGTTGTGCTGCATAGCAATGAACTGAGGTAGAGTATACTGTAAGAATGGCATCCTTATGGTAACTGGAATGGAGTAAAATAAAAAGGATGTAACATAGCTAAAAGAAACCCACAGACAGACAGGTTACATCTTGCTTTTTTCTGCTGGTTTATTGTTCACAGAGGGAATGGAATCATTTTGTTGTTTGCTATTTGGTTTACTCCTCTTAACCCCCTCAAATAGCCTCCAAAAAAAGTAAGTCACAAAACTTTTCAGAATATTCCAACAACCTAAAGATTAGGATAATTTATGGCCAGCAAATGTTAATTAAGATCATATATTTATATAATGTACCTTAAGTGAGGTAGACAGAGTTACCTCTTTCAGAGTACTTATATCTATTGCTCATTAATGAAAGCTCTGATGTCTGTGTTACTCTTTACTGACCCAGAAGCATAATTGGGAAGTAATATTATCATAATCATAAGGGATTTGATTTAGGTCATACCTGAATTGTCTCATGGCTTTCCATACTTTATTAAATTTAAATCTGAATTTGGCAATAAGGAGTTTATGATCTGAGCCACAGTCAGCTCCTGGTATTGTTTTTGTTAACTGTATAGAGCTTCTCCATCTTTGGCTGCACAGAATATAATCAATCTGATTTTGGTGTTGACCATCTGGTGATGTCCATGTGTAGAGTCTTCTCTTGTG
>NW_011494954.1:1879848-1880540 GCF_000754665.1 Bison bison bison | reverse complement strand
GAAAAGGACATCTTTTTGAGGTGTTAGTTCAAAACGGTCTTGTAGGTCTTCATAGAACCATTCAACTTCAGCTTCTTTAGCATTACTGGTTGGGGCATAGACTTGGATTACTGTGATACTGAATGGTTTGCCTTGGAAACAGACAGAGATCATTCTGTCATTTTTGAGTTTGCATCCAAGTACTGCATTACAAACTATTTTGTTGACCATGATGGCTACTCCATTTCTTCTAAGGGATTCCTGCCTGCAGTAGTAGATATAATGGTCTTCTGAGTTAAATTCTCCCTTATGATTATACAGTGGAAGTAAGAAATAGATTTAAGGGCCTAGATCTGATAGATAGAGTGCCTGATGAACTATGGGCTGAGGTTCGTGACATTGTACAGGAGACAGGGATCAAGACCATCCCCGTGGAAAAGAAATACAAAAAAGCAAAATGGCTGCCTGGGGAGGCCTTACAAATAGCTGTGAAAAGAAAAGTGAAAAGCAACGGAGAAAAGAAAAGATATAAGCATCTGAATGCAGAGTTCCAAAGAATAACAAGAAGAGATAAGAAAGCCTTCCTCAGTGATCAATGCAAAGAAATAGAGGAAAACAACAGAATGGGAAAGACTAGAGATCTCTTCAAGAAAATTAGAGATGCCAAGGGAAGATTTCATGCAAAGATGGGCTCAATAAAGGACAGAAATGGT
>NW_011494954.1:1873478-1879409 GCF_000754665.1 Bison bison bison | reverse complement strand
ATTTCAAATCCTGAAAGATGATGCTGTGAAAGTGCTGCATTCAATATGCCAGCAAATTTGGAAAACTCAGCAGTGGCCAAAGGACTGGAAAAGGTCAGTTTTCATTCCAATCCCAAAGAAAGGCAATGCCAAAGAATGTTCAACTACTGCACAATTGCACTCATCTCACATGGTAGTAAAGTAATGCTCAAAATTCTCCAAGCCAGGCTTCAGCAATATGTGAACTGTGAACGTCCAGATGTTCATCTGGTTTTAGAAAAGGCAGAGGAATCAGAGACCAAATTGCCAACATCTGCTGGATCAGTGAAAAAGCAAGAGAGTTCCAGAAAGGCATCTATTTCTGCTTTATTGACTATGCCAAAGCCTTTGACTGTGTGGATCACAATAAACTGTGGAAAATTCTGAAAGAGATGGGAATACGAGACTACCAGACCTGCCTCTTGAGAAATTTGTATGCAGGTCAGGAAGCAACAGTTAGAACTGGACATGGAACAACAGACTGGTTTTAAATAGGAAAAGAAGTACGTCAAGACTGTATATTGTCACTCTGCTTATTTAACTTATATGCAGAGTACATCATGAGAGATGCTGGGCCGGAAGAAGCACAAGCTGAAATCAAGATTGCTGGGAGAACTATCAATAACCTCAGATATGCAGATGACACCACGTTATGGCAGAAAGTGAAGAGGAACTCAAAAGCCTCTTGATGAAAGTGAAAGAGGAGAGTGAAAAAGTTGCCTTAAAACTCAACATTCAGAAAACCAAGATCATGGCATCTTGTCCCATCACTTCATGGGAAATAGATGGGGAAACAGTGGAAACAGTGTCAGACTTTATTTTTTTGAGCTCCAAAATCCCTGCAGATGGTGACTGCAGCCACAAAATTAAAAGACACTTACTCCTTGGAAGAAAAGTTATGACCAACCTAGATAGCATATTGAAAAGCAGAGACATTACTTTACCAACAAAGGTCTGTCTAGTCAAGGCTATGGTTTTTCCAGTGGTCATGTATGGATGTGAGAGTTGGACTGTGAAGAAGGCTGAGTGCTGAAGAATTGATGCTTTTGAACTGTGGTGTTGGAGAAGACTCTTGAGAGTCCCTTGGACTGCAAGGAGATCCAACCAGTCCATTCTGAAGGAGATCAGCCCTGGGGTTTCTTTGGAAGGAATGATGCTAAAGCTGAAACTCCAGTACTTTGGCCACCTCATGCGAAGAGTTGACTCATTGGAAAAGACTCTGATGCTGGGAGGGATTGGGGGCAGGAGGAGAAGGGGACGACAGAGGATGAGATGGCTGGATGGCATCACTGACTCGGTGGACATGAGTCTGAGTGAACTCCAGGAGTTGGTGATGGACAGGGAGGCCTGGCGTGTTGCAATTCATGGGGTCGCAAACAGTCAGACACGACTGAGCGACTGAACTGAACTAAACTGAAGATTATCATAGTGGATTGTGGATGAGTATAGCACTTCTTGTACTAAGTGCTCTACCAGAATATGCAATGGATGGATGTCATCAGTGTGTAAATTATGGGCTTCAGTTTAAGATAAATTAGCCTACCTGTAGCACATTGCAATTTTCTATAAAAAATTAATTTATTTTACATCCAAAATTACTATTTATTAATTTGTGTAGGTTATTCATTTTATTTAGAGAGTATTTCTGTGTGATGTATCTGTAAGGTGACTTTTGAATACTGTTCTTTATTTCATTAGTAATTTTAATAAATTCTAAAATCTTGCAACTTCATTTTCAGCATTAAGAAATAACTCAAATTCAGAAAGTTCTGTTTTATGTATACTATTTCTAGTATATTAGGGAAAACTTTTTTTTTAATTTCAACAATGTTAACAAAAATATATTCTTTACTCTTTAAAGAAGCATCTAAATTAATGCTTAGAAAGCCCAAACCATGCCAGAAAATCTAGATTCAATATTGTTTACTTAAGAATAACTTGGCTTAGTGCTTCTACTTCAGGGGACCTGGGTTCAATCTCTGATTTGGGTACTATCCTGCAAGCCCTGCAGCCAAAACAACAAAAAACCACACACTCTCAGGAATTCCTTGGTTGTTCATGATTGGGAACAAAGACCCCACAGTCTATACTGCACAGCCAACAAACAACAATAACAACAAAAGAATGGCTCATACCTCTCAAGAAAATGAAATTTCCTTTTTCATTTTCTTCACACTTGGATGGTTTGTTGTAATGCAATCATGGGTACTGGTTTGAGCATATTTTTTTTTAAATTTTAATTGGAGGCTAATTACTTTACAGTATTGTATTGGTTTTGCCATACATCATGTTGATGTATGAGCATATTTTTTTTACATAGTATATGGCCTCCTTTTCAAGGCATATGAATAAAGAAACTGCAAATAGAGGAAAACAATTACAGAACATTGCATGAGGATATTTGGAAGCCATGAACTATTTGAAACGTCTGCCACACTAAATTGTTGCAAAAAAATTCAGAAGTATTGTTTGCTTATCTAAGGGACTTCCCAATATTAATATGTGTGTGTGTGTGTATACACATATATACATATCAGAAAGAAGTAGATCAGCTGGTTCTACTGGAATAGTTTGTATTTCTGTGTGTCAACCATGAATATAAATTCAGTAAGTAATGAGTGATCACAAATGAATCTTGTTTATTTTCAAGTAAACTGTGACATTGTTAACATTACCACATGCTTTCTAAAGTCATAGTATAAACCAACCCTGTTGTGAATATTTCCTGTGCTTCATCAGAAAAGACAGCCTCAAGTACTTATATATCCCCCAAATGTTTGTTTTACAGTTCTATCTCAGCTCTTAAGACTAATAGGAATTCTGGAGTGAAGGATGAATACATTAAACCTCTTATTAAGGTATTCTGAAAATTGTTGGTTTCATTTACTCTTTCAACAAACTAATCCATAAGTTGATGTCGACTTTATTTGACCTTCATGCAAGTGTTGCACTCTGAGGATAGAATGTGGGATGACTGTCTCTGTAAATGTTTTGTTTGAAAATATAGTCCAATAACATTGATTTACAGTGATGTCTAGTCACAAAACCCTTATGAATACAGCATTCAAAATGAATAGGACAGTGACAGTACATCATTCTAGGGAAGGGGAACAGCTCAGCAGTATGAATCATAGACGTACATAACGAGTGTCACTTATAACACGTTAATATTAAGGGATGTAGTTTACATTTTAGAATTACTCAGTATGCAAACACTGCATTTCAACTTTACAGTGCATACTTAGTCAACACAGGGAGCTTTATAGCAAAGATTTTATGCATTACAAAAATAGCCATTGACTTTTAACCCTATATATCTATTGGTAGCAATATTCTCTGGACTAATAATAATACTTGTAATAACAATAAAAGTAAAATTGATTGCCAAGTAATTTCAGAGACCTCATTGGCCTTTGAAGCTAGGGATTTATTATTTTATATGATTAAAAGATTATATTAGCAACGTCCAAGATAGATTCTGACTGAGATTTATGATACCTTAGGTATTTCTCCAAGGAATATGAAATACATGTGTAACTATGTATTTATACTAAACAAATAACAGAGATTTTGCTGCTAACATCTTCCAGCTTATTGTCTTTCAGTTCCTCTACAATATGCCCCAAGAGTGGACAGAAAAAGAAATTACTGATGTTATACAGACATTAGGAGGCAGTTTAAAGCAGCTTTAGTTGAATTGAGCAATAGGGAAACTTACAGTTTAACAGCTTTGCTAGCAGGTGTTCTTGTTGTAGTGGTAAAATGCTGCATGTTTTACTCAATAATGGTGATAATACCATTGAGTTATCCCAAAACTGTTTGTAAAAACTCAAGTAATAAAAGCACATTATGGTTTCTCTATTAGTCCAGTGTTGCTTTAAACCATGTGCCCCCAAATATGTCAGCTTTGAAAATGTCTCTTATTTAACAGGGCGGGGGGAAATGAGAACTTTTAAAATGAAATTTGATTTAACCTTTTCTATTTTATTAGAGCAGCTCTTTGTCAGTGTATTTTTCTTGGCTGTTGAACATGTCATTAACAGTGTAAAAGACTTACCGATAAGTGTACTGTCACCTACCTTTAAGGTAACTAATTATAATAAAAAATACTGCATTTCCCCATGAGGCTTTCAGATAATACAGAATCTCCTCTGGTTAAACCTCAGAACCTTTATAGAATTAAAAGCTTCACCTTAGGGCATGTCAAATCAGCTCACATTTTAAAAATGGCATTAGTTATTTAAGCATGATTATTCTAGTTTGACCATAGACATTTTTATTTGTTTTGGTTTAGGTTTTATTTTCCATGTAGGAAGTATAATAAAAGGAAAAATTATAAATGCAGATATACAGAGAGGAGAATTTAAAATAAGCAGAAAGACTGACACCAATGCCATAATAATGGTAGTTCTCTCACTGAGCTCTTAGAGGGTTTTACTTTAGGTTGAGGCACATGAATAGGTTTTCAACCTAAGCTGTTCTTAATTAGAGAAACTTTTGTATGTCCCATCTCAGTGGTCAGCCGTCCATTCAACATTTATTCATTTTCCAATGAGGCATCATGCCAGGTACTGAGGCTATACAAATGAAGAGATAGGAACTGACCTCCAGGGACTCAGTGTCCAGCAGAAGATACAATCATGAAAGCCAAAAAAAACGGACAAGGAAAAATGCAGACCGTGTTATGAAAGTGCTAGGAACAAAGTAATAGGAGAACACAGAGGAGAAAACACAAAGCTCACCTGGAGCTTTCAGACAGTGCCTAAGGATTGCACTTGCATAAGATTAGTCAATGGTGATTTCCCTGGGCACTGAGGGCATGCACACCAGAGTTTGAAGGACAGCACTTACTTAAATCATGTTCAGAATTCAATATATAGTGATGTCCATTTTCTACTACAAATGTATAGGTCCAGTTGTATATCTTTTGAATCTCATCTCATGAATGTATCAACTGACTTGAGGTCAAGTTTATGAATACATATATTGACTAATACAGCATAAACAAGAATGAGATTAGTCATAACAGTTTGTTAGAGGAAAATGGCTGAGTCTTCTACAGCTATTTCAATAATCAATGAATATTTTAACATAGATTGGAAATAATATATTAAGATATGAACTTAAAAATAATTCTACTGTAAGTTTAGCCATTATATATTCAAATTTACTGAATTTCTTTTTATTGGCTGATTTGACCTTAAACAGGAATCACTTCTCTCAGCAGCCATAAAAGACTAGAATAAAAATCTGTTTAAATCCTGGTAAAATATTTTGAGCTTTCCTGGTGGCTCAGACAGTAAAGAATCTTCCTACAGTGCAGGAGACCTGGGTTTGATCCCTAGGTTGGGAAGATCCCCAGGAGAAGGAAAGAACAACCCACTCTAATATTTTTGCCTGGAGAATTCCATGGACCAAGGACCCTGGTGAGCTACTCCATGAAGCATGTAATGTCATACATAAAAATAATTAAAATGCAACCAATTCTCAAAACACAACATAGAATTTTAAAAATTACTTGATGCATTATTAACAAATGTAAAAAAAATTCAATATGGAAATACCAATATTTATTGATTTGTACTATTACTACTATTACTAATTTAACTACTGCTTCTCTAGTGGCTCAGATGGAGAAGGAAATGACAACCACTCCAGTATTCTTGCCTAGAGAATCCCGTGGACAGAAGAACCTGGTGGGCTGCTGTCCTTAGGGTCGCACAGAGTTGGACATAACTGAAGCAACTTAACAAGAATGCATGCATTGGAGAAGGAAATGGTAACCCACTCCAGTATTCTTGCCTGGAGAATCCCAGGGAAAGAGGAGCCTGGTGGGCTGCTCCATCTATGGAGTCGCACAGAGTCGGACATGACTGAAGTGACTTAGCAGCAGCAGCAGCAGTGGCTCAGATG
>NW_011494954.1:1861501-1873378 GCF_000754665.1 Bison bison bison | reverse complement strand
ATGCAGGAAATCCGGGTCAATCCCTAGGTCAGGAAGAACCTCTGGAGAAGGAAAGGGCAATCCACTCCAGTATTCTTGCCTGCAAAATTGCACAGATGCAATAGACATGAATTTGAGTACATTCTGGGAGTTGGTGATGGACAGGAAAGCCTGGTGGGCTACAGTCCATGGGGTTACAAGAGTCGGACATGACTTAGTTATTAAACCACTATATAACTACTGTTACTAATATAACTACTGCTAAAACCTGTGCTTTTATCATGTGTTAGTCACTCTACTTGCTTTACAGAGATTATATCATTTGACAAATAAAACACCACTGTATTAATTATTTTATTTTTCTGATCTAATAGATGAGAAAAATGAGGTTCAGACAGGTGAAATTACTCATTCAATGTAATAAAACTAGTAAGTAGAGCAATCAATATAAAAACCCAATCTAACTCTCTGTGACTCAGAGGTTGCAACTGAAACCTCAATGCCATGATGTGTTAATATGCTAATATTTAATACATATAGGGATGTAATTTTCCAACTTTATGTATTACTTACATAGATGATGGGACCACAGTCATGAAGTTAGCAACAAAGCCCTACATTTTATGATTCTAGAGTCAGATTATTAATCCTTGAACCATGCTACCTTTTAATGAAAGCCCTACAAAACTTTGTATAGATATTCACTAAATATTCCATACTTAATATATCCCAAGGCCAGAATCTGCTTTGATTAAATGAAATCAAGTATAATCATGTTGATTTGAGCTAATTATTAATTTAGAAAGTCATTATGTAAATAATTATCATGTTTATTCAGCCATTTAATGGCATGATTTTGAAGGCCAAAAATGCAACATAGTCAGTGTTAACCTATAATGAAAAGAGAATATAGTAATACGAAAAAATGATACACATTCTGTGATTTATTATATATAAAATAAATATTTAAAGACTATATGGAAAAAGTCACCAAATTAGCACAATAATAGTGAAATTATGGGTGATTTATTAAAATATGAATTTTTGGATAAAGTTTTAAGATTTAAAAATGTATGAATAAATATTCAAATAAAAGTAAAAGCATAATAGAAATTTGATTTCAGCTATTAAAACTGATTTTCTCCTGCTGACAGTATATAAAATATTTGTCAAGTTTTTGCAAATATTTTTATAACTTAGACATAAATTTATGTAAAGAGCCCTTAACTCTCTAAGGCCAATTCTTCCTTTGGGTTTCTAAAATCTTGCATGTTTTATTTTGCATTTAAAAGTAATATTTTTAGAAAGAGTTATTATTAATATTGTCATTCCAAGGTTTCTTTGAACCACTATTTAACCTATAAAACATTGTTTAATCTAAATTAATATGTATTAATAAACACACATATATATGTATACATCTGTATATATGTGTAGATATATGTGACTTGGTATATATGATAATCTTATATATATAAATGGGGCTTCCCTGGTGGCTCGGAGGTTAAAGCATCTGCTCGCGATGTGGGAGACGGTTCAATCCCTGGGTCGGGAAGATACCCTGGAGAAGGAAATGGCAACCCACTCCAGTACTCTTGCCTGGAGAATCCCATGGACAGAGGAGCCTGGTAGGCTACAGTCCACGGGGTCGCAAAGAGTCAGACATGACTGAGCAACTTCACTGTCACTTTCACTTTATATATATAAAGGTTGCTGCTAACTTGTGTCCAACTCTTTGCAACCTCATGGGCTATAGTATGCCACACTCCTCTGTCCATTTGATTTCTTAGGCAAGAATATTGGAGTGGGTTGCCATTTGCTTCTACAGGGGATCTTCTTGACCCAGGAATCGAACCCACATCTCCTGCATTGGGAGGCAGATTCTTTACTGCTGAACCACCAGCAAACGCTCATCTCACTGCACAAATGTTTACAAATGTCTTTCCTTCATGAGATTTGTGTTTCTCAACAGCATGACCCCAGAGTCTTCTAAAGGCTTAAAATCTATTAGATGATAAATGTCCAAAAAAGGATTCAGGTCAGTCGCTTAGCCGTGTCTGACTCTTTGCTACCCCACAGACAGCAGTATGACAGGCCTCCTTGTCCATTACTAATTCCCAGAGTCTACTCAAACTCAAGTCCATTGAGTAGGTGATGCCATGCAACTATCTCATCCTCTGTTGTCCCCTTCTTCTCCACCTTCAATCTTTCCCAGCATCAGGGTCGTTTCAACTGAATCAGTTCTTCGCATCAGGTGGCCAAAGTACTGGTGTGTCAGCTTCAACATCAGTCCTTCCAATGAACATTCAGTACTGATTTCCTTTAGGATGGACTGGTTGGATCTCCTTGCAGTCCAAGGGACTCTCAAGAGTCTTCTCCAGCACCACAGTTCAAAAGCATCAATTCTTTCTTTATAGTCCAACACTCACATCCACACAAGACTACTGGAAAAATCATAGCCTTGACTAGACAGAATTTTGTTGGCAGAGTAATGTCTCTGCTTTTTAATATGTAGTCTAGGTTGGTCATAACTTTTCTTTCAAGGAGCAAGCGTCTTTTAATTTCATGACTGCAGTCACCATCTGCAGTGATTTTGGAGCCCCCAAAAATAAAGTCTGACACTGTTTCCACTGTTTCCCCATCTATTTCCCACGAACTGATGGGACCAGATGCCATGATATTAGTTTTCTGAATGTTGAGCTTTAAGTCAACTTTTTCACTCTCCTCTTTCACTTTCATCAAGAAGCTCTTTAGTTCTTCTCTTTCTGCCATAAGGGTGGTGTCATCTGCATATCTGAAGTTATTGATATTTCTCCCAGCAATCTTGATTCCAGCTTTGCTTCATCCAGCCCAGCATTTCTCATGATGTACTCTGCATATAAGTTAAGTGAGCAGGGTGACAATATATAAGGTGATGTATTCGTTTTCCTATTTGGAACCAGTCTGTTGTTCCATGTCCAGTCCTAACTGTTGCTTCCTGACCTGCATACATATTTCTCAAGAGGCAGGTCAGGTGGCATGGTATTCCCATCTCTTTCAGAATTTTCCACAGTTTATTGTGATCCACACAGTCAAAGGCTTTGGCATAGTCAATAAAGCAGAAATAGATGTTTTTCTGAAACTCTCTTGCTTTTTCGATGATCAAATGTATGTTGGCAATTTGATCTCTGGTCCCTCTGCCTTTTCTAAAACCAGCTTGAACATCTGGAAGTTCATGGTTCACGTTCTGTTGAAGCCCAGCTTGGAAAATTTTGAGCATTACTTTAGTAGCATGTGAGATAAGTATGACTGTCCGGTAGTCTGAACATTCAGTGGCATTGCCTTTCTTAGGGACTGGAATGAAAAATGACATTCTCCAGTCCTGTGGCCACTGCTGAATTTTCCAAATTTGCTGGCATATTGAGTGCAGCACTTGCACAGCATCATCTTTTAGGATTTGAAATAGCTCCACTGGAATTCCATCACCTCCACTAGCTTTGTTCCTAACAATGCTTCCTAAGGCCCACATGACTTCACATTCTAGGATGTCTTGCTCTAGGTGAGTGATCACACAATCTTGATTATCTGGGTCATGAAAATCTTTTTTTTGTACAATTCTTCTGTGTATTCTTGCCACCTCTTCTTAATATCTTCTGCTTCTGTTAGGTCCATACCATTTCTGTCCTTTATTGAGCTCATCTTTGTGTGAAATGTTCCCTTGGTTTATCTAATTTTCTTGAAGAGATCTCTAGTCTTCCCATTCTATTTTCCTCTATTTCTTTTCACTGATCACTGAGGGAGGCCTTCTTATCACTCCTTGCTATTCTTTGGAACTCTGCATTCAAATGAATGCATCTTTCCTTTTCTCCTTTGCTTTTGGCTTCTTTTCTTTTCACAGCTATTTGTAAGGCCTCCTCAGACAGCCCTTTTGCTTTTTTGCATTTCTTTTTCTTGGGGATGGTCTTGATCCCTGTCTCCTGTACAATGTCATAAATCTTCATTCATAGTCCATCAGGCACTCTATCAGATCTAGTCCCTTGAATATTTCTCACTTCCACTGTATAATAGTAAGGGATTTGATTTAGGTCATACCTGAATATCTCATGGTTTTCCCTACTTTCTTCAATTGAAGTCTGAATTTGGCAATAAGGAGTTCATGATCTGAACCACAGTCAGCTCCCAGTCTTGTTTTTGCTGAACATAAAGAGCTTTTCCATCTTTGGCAGCAAGGAATATAATCGATCTCTTTTCTTTGTTGATCATCATGGTGAAGTCCATGTGTAGAGTCTTCTCTTGTGTTCTTAGAAGATGGTGTTTGCTATGATCAGTGCATTCTCTTGGCAAAGCCCTATTAGTCATTGCCCTCACTCATTCTGTACTCCAACGCAAAATTTGCCTGTTCCAGGGTTTCTTGACTTCCTACTTTGCATCCCAGTTCCCTAGAATGAAAAGGACATCTTTTTTGGGGGTTACTTCTAGAAAGTCTTGTAGATCTTCACAGAAACGTCAACTTCAGCTTCTTCAACATTACTTGTTGGGGCATAGATTTGGATTACTGTGATATTGAATGGTTTACCTTGGTAATGAACAGAGATCATTCTGTTGTTTTTGAGATTGCATCCCAGTACCACATTTCAGATTTTTGTTGACTATGATGGCTACCCCACTTCTTCTAAGGATTTCTTGCCCTCAATAGTAGATATAATGATCACCTGAGTTAAATTCTACCATTCCAATCTATTTTAGTTCACTGATTCCTCAAATGTCAATGTTTACTCTTGCCATCTCCTGTTGACCACTTCCAATTTACCATGATTCATGAACCTTAGGTTCAGGTTCCTATGCAATATTGCTCATTACAGCATCAGACTTTACTTCCATCACCAGTCACATCAACAACTGGGCTTTTTTTTTTTTTTTGTCTTTGGCTATGTCTCTTCATTCTTTCTGGAGTTATTTCTTCACTCTTCTCCAGTAACATATTGAGCACCTACCAACCTGGGGAGTTCATCCTGCAGTGTTCTATCTTTTTGCCTTTTCATACTGTTCGTGGGGTTCTCTAGGCAAGAATCCTGAAATGGTCTGCCATTCTCTTCTGTGGACCACATTTTGTCCAAAATCTTCACCATGACCCATCTCTCTTGGGTGGCCCTACATGGCATGGCTTATAGTTTCATTGAGTTAGACAAGACCATGGTCCTTGTCATCAGTTTGATTAGCTTTCTGTGATTGTGGGTTTCATTCTTTCTGCCCTCTGAGGGATAAGGGTAAGAGGCTCATGGAAGCTTTCTGCTAGGAAAGACTGACTGTGGGGAAAATGGGTCTTGTTCTGATGGGTAGGGCCATGCTCAGTAAATCTTTAATCCAATTTTCTGTTTTTGGGCGGAGCTTTGTTCCCTCTCTCTTGTTTGACCTGAGACCAAACTGTGGTGGAGGTAATGAAAAATGACAACCTACTTCAACAGGTCTCATGCATGCACTGCCACACTCAGTGCCCCCGACCCTGCAACAGGCCACCACTGACCCAACAGCGTCCTCCACCAGAGACTCCTGGACACTCACAGGCAAGTCTGAGTCAGTCTATTGTGGGGTCACTGCTCTTTTCTCCTGGGTCCTGGTGCATGCAAGGGTTTGTTTGTGCCCTCCAAAAGTCTGTTTCCCCAGTCCTGTGTAAGTTCTGGCAGCTCTGTGGTGGGGTTAATTGTGACCTCCTCCAACAGGGCTTATGCCACAGCCAGGTCTGCTTCACACAGAGCCTCTGCCCCTGTGGAAGGCCACTGCTAACCCACACCTCCACAGGAGACACTCAAACACTCAAAGGCAGGTCTAGCACAGTGTCTGTGGAGTACCCTGGTACACACAAGGTCTTATTTGAGCCCTCCAAGCATCTCTGGCAGGTATGGGGTTTGATTTTAAGTGCATTTTGCTCCTCCTGCCATTTTGCTGGGGTTTCTCCTTTGCCCTTGAATGTGGGGTATCTTTTTTTGGTGGGATCCAACGTTTTCCTCTGGATGGTTATTCAACAGTGAGTTGTAATTTTGGAGTTCTCACAGGAGAAGATGAGCACACGTCCATCTTCACCTGAACTTCTCCATAGTTCATACCAACTATGAACATCCACAGTTGGTAAATAAGCTTATGAAAGATGTTGAGCTTCATGTCTTTGGGAAATGAAAATTAAAACAATGAGATAGCACTGCGTATCTATTAAAAAGGCCAAAATCAGAACACTTGTGACAAATGCTGACAAGGATGTGGAACAATAGGAAATTTTACTCAATGCTGGTAGGAATGAAAAATGATATTGCCATTTTGAAAGATAATTTGTTAGTTACCTTTGAAACTAAACATTCTTACCATAATATTCAGTCACTGCACAACTTTATTTAGCCAAATTTTTGAAAATATATGCCCACACAGAAACCTGAGCATGGATGGTCATAGCAGCTGAATGCCCTTCATCAGGTGAATGGAGGAATACACTGTGCTGCACACAGACTATGGAGCATTACTGAGCACTTAACAGAGATGATCTAACAAACCACGAAAAAGTAAGAGGATATTCCTAAGGGAAAGAAGCCAGTCTGAGAAAGTTTTATATTTTACGATTTTATATGACATTTTGAAAAAGACAAAAACTATATAGTTAAACGACAAATAGTTGGCATGAGTTAAGGGTAAGTGAAGATGAAGAGTCAGAACATACAGGGTTTTTAGAGCAGTGAAACTTTTCTGGATGATACTGTAATATTGAGTACATATTGTACATTTGTGAAAGGAAGGTATAACACTATGAATTAACCTTAATGTATATTATGGACTTAGGTGATAATAACGTGTCAGCATAGCTTCACTGATTTTTATAAATACAATGCTGTAGTTTGGTAAGTTGATAGCAGGGGTACCCTGTGGAGAGGGGAAACAGAAGTCAGGGAACTCTGTACTTTCTACTCAATATTGCTTTGAACTAGAATTGTTATAAAAAATAAACTCTGTGTAAAAGGGGAGAAAAAGAAAACCTTGCACCAAAGACCACAATAACTGGATACATTTTTCAACATATATGAAATGAAGGAGTTTTATTATCTCAAGTGTATGTCTTCCAAATCAATAAGAAAATAAGGAATAACTTTAAAATAGTGTACAAAATTCAATATGAAGAAAGTCACAGAATATGAAATACAAATGATT
The DNA here is from genome assembly GCF_000754665.1 of Bison bison bison. Taxonomy (NCBI): domain Eukaryota; kingdom Metazoa; phylum Chordata; class Mammalia; order Artiodactyla; family Bovidae; genus Bison; species Bison bison. The sequence goes on along the minus strand of NW_011494954.1, from coordinate 1,866,229 downwards.
GAAGGTCCATTTCATACAATCTCAACATCACTGGTAATCACAAAAATAAAAATTAAATCACAATATGACTTTATTTATGCAATTTAGATTGTCAAAACTTTAAAAGCCTGAAATTACCAGTCACTAGCAGATATGCCAGAAAATTTGTAAAACTCAGCAGTGGCCACAGGACTGGAAAAGATCAGTTTTCATTCCAATCCCAAAGAAAGGCAATGCCAAAGAATGCTCAAACTACTGCACAATTGCACTCATCTCACACGATAGTAAAGTAATGCTCAAAATTCTCCAAGCCAGGCTTCAGCAATACGTGAACTATGAACTTCCAGATGTTCAATCTGGTTTTAGAAAAGGCAGAGGAGTCAGAGATCAAATTGCCAACATCCACTGGATCATCGAAAAAGCAAGAGAGTTCCAGAAAAACATCTATTTCTGCTTTATTGACTATGCCAAGGCTTTTGACTATATGGATAACAATAAACTGTTGAAAATTCTGAAAGAGATGGGAATAACAGACCACCTGATCTGCCTCTTGAGAAACTTGTATGCAGGTCAGGAAGCAACAGTTAGAACTGGACATGGAACAACAGACTGGTTCCAAATAGGAAATGGAGTATGTCAAGGCTGTGTATTGTCACCCTGCTTACTTAACTTCTATGCAGAGTACATCATGAGAAACGCTGGACTGGAAGAAGCACAAGCTGAAATCAAGATTGCCAGGAGAAATATCAATAACCTCAAATATGCAGATTACACCTCCCTTATGGCAGAAAGTGAAGAAGAACTAAAGAGCCTCTTGATGAAAGTGAAAGTGGAGAGTGAAAAAGTTGGCTTAAACCTCAACATTCAGAAAACCAAGATCATGGCATCCGGTTCCATCACTTCATGGCAAATAGATGGGGAAACAGCAGAAACAGTGGCAGACTTTATTTTCTGGGACTCCAAAATCACTGCAGATGGTGATTGCAGCCATGAAATTAAAAGGTGCTTACTCCTTGGAAGGAAAGTTATGACCAACCTAGACAGCATATTAAAAAGCAGAGACATTACTTTGCCAACAAAGGTCCATCTAGTCAAGGCTATGGTTTTTCCATTGGTTATGTATGGATGTGAGAGTTGGACTATAAAGAAAGCTGAGCGCCAAAGAATTGTTGCTTTTGAACTGTGATGTTGGAGAAGACTCTTGAGAGTCTCTTGGACTCTAAGGAGATCCAACCGTCCATCCTAAAGAAGTTCAGTCCTGAGTGATCATTAGAAGGACTGATGTTGAAGCTGAAACTCCAATACTTTGGCCACCTAATGCAAAGAGCTGAGTCATTTGAAAAGACCCTGATGTTGGGAAAGATTGAGGGCAGGAGGAGAAGGGGATGACAGAGAACGAGATGATTGGACAGCATCACTGACTCAATAGACATGGTTTGGGTGCACTCCAGGAGTTGGTGATGGACAGGGAGGCCTGGTGTGCTGCGGCTCATGGGGTCGCAAAGAGTTGGACATGACTGAGCGACAGAACGGAACTGAACTGAGCAGATATGAAGTACAAGGTACACTCATCCTTTGCTCTTGGAAGTACAAATTGGAAAACTGGTTTGAATAATAATTTGGTAATATCTACTGCAAGTATACGGATGCCTACCCAAATGGATAGCAATTACTTTTCTGTTAATATAAGAAGAGGAAGTATACCCATATTCATACAAAGACGTTTGTAAAAGTTATAACAGCATGCTGTGTAATGATAAAAAGCAGTATGAAACTGCCTAAATGTCAACAGAAGGAGAAATTAGAGATAAATTCATATATAAGGGAGTGTGTTTATGTTTGTATGTATAAATTCTGTAGAATTAGAACACTTAAACTAGTATAATAGAATCTCACAAACATTTTGTGTGGAAAAGTAAATTATATTAGACAACTGAAAATGAGTTATTTTGGACTGGATATTAATTTTTTTCAATTTAGTATAAAATACATTGTTAGGAAATTGGGTACAACTAATAATATTAAATATAAATTGTATATTAGATAATTAAGTGGTATCAGTTCAGTTCAGTCACTCAGTCATGTCCGACTCTTTGCAGCCTCATGAATCGCAGCATGCCAGGCCTCCCAGTCCATCACAAACTCCTGGAGTTCACCCAAACTCATGTACATCGAGTCAGTGATGCCATCCAACCATCGCATCTTCTGTTGTCCCTTCTCCTCCTGCCCCTAATCCCTCCTAGCATCAGGGTCTTTTCCAATGAGTCAGCTTTTTGTGTGAGGTGGCCAAAATATTGGAGTTTCAGCCTCTGCATCAGTCCTTCCAATGAACACCCAGGACTGGTTGGATCTCCTTGCAGTTCAAGGGACTCTCAAGAGTCTTCTCCAACACCACAGTTCAAAAGCATTAATTCTTCGGCGCTCAGCTTTCTTCACAGTCCAACTCTCACATCTATACATGACCACTGGAAAAACCATAGCCTTGACTAGACGGACCTTTGTTGGCAAAGTAATATCTCTGCTTTTTAATATGCTATCTAGGTTGGTCATAACTTTCCATCCAAGAGTATGCGTCTTTCAATTTTATGGCTGCAATCACCATTTTCAGTGATTTTGTAGCCCCCCAAAATAAAGTCAGCCACTGTTTCCACTGTTTCCCCATCTATTTCCCATGAAGTGATGGGATAGTTAAACTGTTTTAAATGGAAGAATTCACTTTTTCTTTTGCGATGTAAATTTTGAGGTATTAAGTTGTCAAGTTCACATTGTCCAAACTAAAGTCTTTTAGAAACATAAGTACAATTTGTTATTAATAAAATGAGAGTCAAAATAGGGAATTTGTACACAACTATATCATAAGAGAAAATTGCACAAGGGAATGTATATACCTTGTTTGGAAGATCTTTCATTCTACAAGCAAAGAATACAAATGTATCAATACATCTTAGAAAAATTGTGAAAACTTATCCAACCAGTTCATTCTGAAGGAGATCAGCCCTGGGATTTCTTTGGAAGGAATGATGCTAAAGCTGAAACTCCAGTACTTTGGCCACCTCATGCGAAGAGTTGACTCATTGGAAAAGACTCTGATGCTGGGAGGGATTGGGGGCAGGAGGAGAAGGGGACGTCAGAAGATGAGATGGCTGGATGGCATCACTGACTTGATGGACGTGAGTCTGGGTGAACTCTAGGAGTTGGTGATGGACAGGGAGGCCTGGCGTGCTTCGATTCATGGGGTCGCAAAGAGTCAGACATGACTGAGTGACTGAACGGAACTGAACTAATCATTCTTTTGCCCTAAAATAAAAGCATAATTTATTCCTAAAAATATAACTTGAATTTTCTAAATATTATCTAATAAAAATTAACATCAGTAACAACATAACCAAAAAAAAGTACTTAAAAACCAAGTTTGTTGTTGCTGTTCAGTTGCTCAGTCATGTCTGACTCTGTGACTCTATGGCCTGCAACACACTAGGCTTCCCTGTCCTTCACTATCTCCCAGAGTTTGCTCAAACTCATGTCCATTGAGTCCAGGATACCATCCAACCATCTCATTCTCTGGCCCTCTCCCCTTCTTCTCTTGCCCTCAGTCGTTCCCAGCATCAGGGCCATTTCCAATGAGTCTGCTCTTTGCTTTGGGTGGCAAAAGTATTGGAGCTTCAACTTCAGCATCAGTCCTTCCAATGAACATTCAGAGTTGATTTCCTTTAGGCTTGACTGATCAGATCTGCATGCTGTCCAAGGGACTCTTCAGGAGTCTTCTCCAACACAGCTGTTTGAAAGCATCAATTCTTCAGTGCTCAGACTTCTTTATGGCACAACTCTCATATCCCTACATGATTATTACAAAAACCATATCTTTGATGAGATGGACCTTTGTTGGCAATGTAAAGTGAAAGTGGAAGTTGCTCAATAGTGTACAACTCTTTGAGACCCCATGGACTGTAGCCCATGGAATTCTCCAGGCCAGAATACTAGAGTGGGTAGCCTATCCCTTCTCCAGTGGATCTTCCCAACCCAGGGTGCAAACTCAAGTCTCCCGCATTGCATACGGATTCTTTACCAGCTGAGCCACCAGGGAAGACTCAAAGTAATGTCTCTGCTGTTTAATGTGTTGTCTAGGTTTGTCAGAGTGTTTCTTTCAAGGAGTAAGTGTCTTTTAATATAATGGCTGCAGCCATCATCCACAGTGATTTTGGAGCCCAAGAAAATAAAGTTTATCACTGTTTCCATTGTTTCCCCATGTATTTGCCATGTTATGATGGGGCCAGATGACATGATCTTCAATTTTTGATATTGAGTTTTAAGCCAGATTTTTCGCTCTCCTCTTTCACATTTATCAAGATGCTCTTTAGCTCCTCTTTGCTTTCTATCATTAGGGTGGTGGCATTTGCATATCTGAGTTTATTGATATTTCTCCCAGCAATCTTGGTTCCAGCTTAAGCTTCATCCAGTCTGGCAGTTCTCATGATGTACACTGCATTAAACTTAAATAAGCAGAGTGAAAATATACGGCCTTGATGTACTCCTTTCCCAATTTGGAACCAGTCAGTTGTTCCTTGTCCGGTTCTGACTGTTGCTTCTTTTACGTGCACACAGGTTTCGCTGGAGGCAAGTAATGTGGTCTAGTATTCCCATCTCTTGAAGAATTTTCCAGTTTTTTCTAATGCACACAGTCAAAGGCTTTAGCATAGTCAGTGAAGCAGAAGTAGTTTTTTTTTTTTTTTTAATTTCAAATTTTAAATT
>NW_011494954.1:1839667-1861401 GCF_000754665.1 Bison bison bison | reverse complement strand
TGTTTTTAAACTTTATATAATTGTATTAGTTTTGCCAAATATCAAAATGAATCCATCACAGGTATACATGTGCTCCCCATCCTGAACCCTCCTCCCTCCTCCCTCCCCATACCATCCCTCTGGGTCGTCCCAGTGCACTAGCCCCAAGCATCCAGTATCGTGCATTGAAGCTGGACTGGCATCTCGTTTCATACATGATATTTTACATGTTTCAATGTCATTCTCCCAGATCTCCCCACCCTCTCCCTCTCCCACAGAGTCCATAAGACTGTTCTATACATCTTTTTTTTTTTTAATTCCTTTGCTTTTTCCATGATCCAATGAATGTTTGACCTCTAGTTCTTCTGCTTTTTCTAAATCAACTTGTATATCTGGAAGTTCTTGGTTCACATATGCTTGAAGCCTAGCTTGAAGAGTTTTAGTATTACTTTGATAACATGTGGAGTGAGTGCAATTGTGTGGTAGTTTGAACATTCTTGGCTTCCCCTTCTATGGAATTGGAATGAAGACCGACCTTTTTCAGTTCTGTGGCCACTGCTTAGTTTTCCAAATTTGCTGGCATATGGGATGCAGCACTTACACATTATCATCTTCTAGGATTTGAAATAGCTCAGCTGGAATTCCATCACCTCAACTAGTTTTCTTTGTAGTAATGCTTCCGAAGGCCCATTTGACTTCGTATTCCAGGATGTACGGCTCTAGGTGTGTGATCACAGCACCTTGGTTATATTGGTCATTAAGACCTTTTTTGTACAGTTTTCCTATGTATTCTTGCCACCTCTCCTTAATAACTTCTCCTTCTGTTAGGTGCATACCGCTTCTGTCCTTATTGTGTACATCTTTGCATGAAATGTTTGTTTGGCATCTATAATTTTCTTAAAGAGATCTCTAGTCTTTCCCATTCTATTTTTTTTTTCATCTACATGTTTGCATTATTCACTTAAGGAGACTTTCTAATTTTTCCTTGCTATTCTTCAGAACCCTGCATTCAGATGAGTATATCTTCCCTTTTCTCCTTTGTTGTTCACTTTTCTTCTTTTCTCAGCTGTTGGTAAACCTCCTCAGACAACAATTTTACATTTTTGCACTACTTTTTCTGGAAGATAGTTTTGATCACTGCCTTCTGTACAATGTTAAAACCTCTGTCCATAGTTCTGCAGGCACTGTGTCTATCAGATCTAACCCTTTGAATATATTTGTCACTTTCACTGTATAATCACAAGGGATTTGATTTAGGTCATACCTGCATGGCCTACTGGTTTTCCCTACATTGTTCAATTGAAGTCTGAATTTTGCAATAAGGCACTCATGATTTGAGCCACAGTCAGCTCCTGGTCTTGTTTTTGCTGACTGTATGGAGCTTCTCTATCTTCAGCTGCAACAAATATAATCAGTCTGATTTCAGTATTGACCGTTTGGTGATGTCTATGTATACAGTCGTCTCTTGTGTTGTTGAAAGAGGGTGTTTACTATGACCAGTGCATTCTCTTTACAAAAGTCTGTTAGTCTTTGTACTACTTCAGTTTGTACTCCTAGGCCAAACTTGCCTGTTACTCCAGGTATCTCTTGACTTCCTATTTTGCATTCCAATCCCCTATGATGAAAAGGACATATTTTTTTGGCGTTAGTTCTAGAAGGTCTTGTAAGTCTTCACAGAACTCTCAACTTCTTCCGCATCAGTGGTTGGGGCATAGACTTGGATCAAATTTAAGTCTTCTAATGAAACAAAGTTTTGAGGGAAGGAGAAAATTAGCACAAGTATTTTTTTTTAAATGTGTGCATATTTCTAAAAAAAATCTATACAATCCAGAGGTAGAAAAACGGGGCTAAATATTTAGATACCTGTATTAAAAGTGAAACATCTGCAAATCCTGTGAAAACGCAAAATTCTGCCTAACCATATGGAGAAGTATACATACGGCTTTGTGAAAAATCTTTCATCAAGGCAAATATGTGAATCATAATTTTTCATTTTCAGTTTATTTTCCTTTTGTTAGTCATATTTTGCCAAATGAAAATATGGGATTTTGTATTTTAACTAATATGAAAGAAACTACTTGGTAGAGTGGAACTGATAGGAATTTGGAAGAGATTTTCCCAATTGTTTAATAGTTTATGAATATTTTTTAAAAATGGATTTCCAGGACAAGCCTAGACAGCATATTAAAAAGAGACATTACTTTGCCAACAAAGGTCCGTCTATTCAAAGCTATGTTTTTTTCTGGTATTAATGTATAGATGTGAGACGAGGACCATAAAGAAAGCTGAGTGCTGAAGGATTGATGCTTTTGAACTGTGGTATTGGAGAAGACTCTTGAGAGACCCTTGAACTAGAAGAATATCAAACCAGTCAATCATACAGGAAATTAGTCCTGAATATTCATTGGAAAGACTGAGGCTGAAGCAGAAACTCCAATACTTTGGCCACCTGATGCGAAGAGCTGGCTCATTAGAAAAGACCCTGATGCTGGGAAAGATTGAAAGCAGGAAGAGAAGGGGATGACAGAGGACCAGATGGTTGGATGGCATCACTGACTCAATGGACACGGATCTGAGCAAGCGCCAGGAGATGGTGAAGGACAGGGAAAACTTAATGTGCAGACAGGAAGTGCTGCAACCCATGGGGTCACAAAGAGTCAGACATGACTGAGCAACTGAACAACAACAAGGCATTACATACACCTATAGTTTATTAACACATTTTTTTTTTAATTAAGAGGTTAACCATGTAAAAAAAAAAGATAAAAAGTGTATCATATTGGTAGACTGCTATTAACCTGATATCCAAAATAATTACTCAGATTTCAGGAAACTGAAAAATAGGTATAGATATTCAAAAACATTCATGTTTTTTTTTGGAAAGTCTACATTTCTTAAACTTTAGAAGAACATGTACAAAATATAGGGGAAAAAATATATATATATTGAAGGACAAACCAGAGTATAATAGTTCTATAAGGAAAGGTGAAAGAAAAATATATCCTAGTATAAGCTAACTCTTGAGCTAGGATAATACTTAAGGAAACAAACCAACAAACAAAATCCTTTGAGTTACACTGTAAGTGAAAAGACAAGAAAAATTAGACATATTTCTAAGCGAAATAGTTACAGAACTGTTTGACTTCTCTATCAAAGAAAACGATTTTAAAATTGGAAAGAGTTGAACAAAAATTGTTTGAGTGGACTTGAAACACCTAAGATAACTATTCAAACCCATATTCAATGCATTTTCTGTGTTTTCCTTCCTTTTTACAGTAGTGATGAGTTATCAATAGCCATCCATCTTCTCTCATCTACTGCCCATTTTGATCAATGACACTCATTTTGAAATGGTTATATAGAAAATAATTTGGTTTTTATGTGTGTAATATATTGAAAAGTTTAAATTTGTTCAGGGAAACACCTTTACTTTTCTGTAACCCCCACCTTCAAACGTGATTGATGTACACTTTCACCTGACCTATGACAGAATCTCAGGAAAATCCCAGTGTTTTCAAGTAATGTTCAGGAATTAAAACAGCTTGCCATGTCCACATTTAAAAGTTCATTATATATAATGCACAACTGGTATTTTTTACTCCACTCCTCCTCCACTTCACTCCAGCCAGTGTCTAAGTCAAGGCTTAGAGATGGCCATTTTTTTAAAAAACGTGAAATAATGCATTGCAGCAACATGGATGAACCTAGAGATTGTCATGATGAGTGAAGTAAGTCAGAGAAGGAAAAATATCATATGACATCCCTTATATGTGAAATCTAAGAAGAAATGATACAAATGAACTTATTTACAAAACAAACAGACTCAAAGACTTAGAGAAAAAGACATGGTTGCTGGAGGAGTGGGGAAAACTGGAGGGGAAGGGTAGCTAAGGTTGGGAATTAACATGAACACATTGCCATTAAAATAGATAACCAATAAGGACCTACTGTATAGCAAAGGGAATTCTACTCAATGTTATATGGCAGCCTGGATGGGAAGGAAATTTAGGGGAGAATGGATATGTGTATGTGTATGACTGAGTCCCTTTGCTGTTCATCTGAAATTATCATGACTTTGTTAATTGGCTATCACTCAGGTGGTAAAGAATCTGCCTTTGAACCAGGAGAGCTGGATTTGATCCCTGGGTTAGGAAGATCTCCTGGAGAAGGGAATGGCTACTCACTCCAGTATTCTTCCCTGGAGAATTCCATGGACAGAGAAGCCTCGCAGGCTACAGTCCACGGGGCCACAAAGAATCTGACGTGACTGACTGACACTTTCACTTTTTCAGTATAAAATAAAAAGTTTAAAAGAAAGAAAAAGAAAGCTTAATCTGTTTTCTGCTGTTTTTAATACTTTTAGAATAGAGTCAGGAGCCATGACAGGAAGCAGAGAGAGGAATTTTGTGATTGGTATTCTGTAAGAGAAATATTGAAATTTTATCCTTCACAGGGGACAGTTGTGAAACTCTTAGAAACCTCCAAGGAATATTCACAGCTGATGATTCCATAATTAAGCCATGAACCTTTATGGTCTCAGCACCTCAGCTCCTGGCCTCTTGAAGTGAATACTCTACAAAACCTTACTTCTAGAATCCCTCATCCCAGTAGTCTGTTTTCTTGGGTGTAGTACCTTTCAGGATGACTTTAACCATCTACCTTTTTCAGGAACTCTCTGGTAGATGGAAAACTTGGATATCCCTGTAAAATCAAACTAAGGAAATTTAGCTTGCTTTTCCACTGCTTTTATTCCTCCTAACCTCAGCTTGTGAGTTATAGCTGCCAGACTCCCAACTGTTCATAATTATATAGTCAAGAGGAATGAACCAGTCTTTTTTTTTTTAACATGGACTCCATGGACCACATGACAGCTTTGTCTAAGAATTCCCACAGACCTCCACTAGATATATTGCCATAAGCTCATCCATTTCTATAGTTTAGTAAACATCCATTGTGGGCTGGGTAACATCTCAAACTGTAGAAAACATCCCCAGTGCTTATGAAATGATTTTCTGGAATTGACTCATTTAGCGTAGGGAGGCTGCACTCTATCTCTCTCCATAGAAAGAAGTGAAAAATTACAAAGCTTTTTTTTTTTTTTTTTTTTGGTCGGCCTACAACTCCACTCTCTTAATTATCGCTATCTATTTTCAAGTATTATCCTATATGGGTGTGTAGGGGGCAGTGAGTTTGAGAGACACATTACAGTAGTATGTTTTAAGACATTCTGAATAAAAAAGAGAGTTTGCAGTTGTGCCATTTACTATAGAATTTGAGTGCACTTATTCTCTTCTGTCCTTAAAAAGAGGACAAATTCCACTCAACATTACATTTGCTGCCTACGTATCTACTTCTATATACTTACATCTCTTTAAATAATAAGATGGGAACTGAATTCGTGGTACTAATTGAATGAGTATAGAATTCAGTCCACTTGAACTACCCAACTATAATTATGAAAAACTGTAGAGGGACTGTGCCTTCTCAGTCCTTGGATGGCTACACTTGTCTCTAAAAGCAGCTTCCTTCTAGTGTTAGGTCTCTAATTTACATGAGTATGTTGTAAGCTATAAACAATACAGTTAAGCTAAACTTTGTACGTTCTTTAAAATTCCTGGATTCAAATGACTCGTTACTTTGAGCAAAAACCCTTTGGCTATTTTTAAGCTAGAAGCAAGGAATAGGAGCACTTTTCCAATTTTAAGTTCAATTTAAACTCAGTGTGCTTCAATAATTCAGAAACCAATGAACTTTAAAACTGAAGATTTCCTTGAGTCCAATTCCTTCCCAGCTAAGAGTAGTTCAGAAATTTAAGCAAGGTATTTTTAATTATGTGAAAGCAATGTGTTATGAAAATATTTATTTGAGGTTTGTTTAATATAAGATTGGATGGTTATACTTTAAATATAGAATGCAATACATTAAGTAAAGCTTAGCTATTTTGTGGTACTATATGAGCAAATGGGGTCAGATATACATATTCAAAGTATTAAAATATGGAAAAGTAAATATCTTTATATTGATCTATACAAAATCCTATAAAAATGGGATTAAGGAACTAGAATAAAATTAGAGCTTGCTGATTGTTGTTAAACAAATATTACACTGATTTTATTATATACTATATGTAAATATTTAGAATTCTTACAAAATTTCAGTAAGGTTTACATTTTTCATTTTGAAGAATATAACTCTAGAACATCACTGTCCAATAGAATTTTTTGCAATGATAGAAATGTTTGATAGCTGCATTGTCAATGCAGCAACTCCTAAGCCATATATGACTATTGAGAACTTAAATATGACTGTGCACATGTGCATGCTCAGCAGCTGTCATGTCCAACTCTCTGCAACCCCTTGTGCTAAAGGGTTTTCTGTCCATAAGATTTTCCAGGTAAGAATTCTGGAGTGGGTTGCCATTTCCTTCTCCAGGGCATTTCCCAACCCAAAGATTGAACCTAATCTCCTACACTGATGAGCAGATTCTTTACCACTGAGGTACCTGGGAAGCCTTCAATAAGACTAGCGCAACTGAATAACAGAATGTTTGTTTTTACTTAATTTTAATTAACTGAAAGATTAATTTATTTAGACACAAGTGGCTGGTAATATATTGGACAGCTTAGTTCTAGAATAAAATCATCCCTAACCTTCTCCTAATATGTACTTTTGTATTCTGAAAAATCATATCAATTATAGTACTTTGCAACCTTTGAATACAGAAGCTGTTAGGAGACTCAAAAATTACTATTTCATTATTATCAAAATGGAAATTTGTGAAAGCAGTTTAATATTCATGAAAGGGCAGCCTCTATTATTAATATCTCAAAATCTGCCAATGCATATAGATTGGTATTGATCATTACTATAACAATATCACCTCATGCAATACAAACTTTTTAGAATTTGATGATTTTTAAATAAAAATTTACTAGTCAGAAGATAATCATACAAACCTAGTATTTCAAACTGCAAAAATATAGGAATTTCTAGATATTTTTATTTGATCATTTTCATTTTCCCACCTCTTTAAAAAATTTCTTTGTGTTTTTTATAGGTCTGTAGTTTATTAAATTAAGAAAATAGTAGTGTAGAAAAATTGTAAAATTTAGAAAATGTAAACAGCTTGTTTGTTCTATGACACATGTGTTCTCCACAGGGGAATTTTGTAGTGCTGACTTGCAAAATATTCCATAACCAATCTGCCCTTGGGACTGTCTGTCCTGTTCTTATTTCAAGGATGAATGTTTTCTGAAGTCTGCCAAACACCAGCAAGTTTGGATTCATTCAAGGCCAAATTATTTAAAATAATATTTTACACATCTTTCAGGAACAAGATTTTTTCTTTTTCTTTTTTTTTTTTTTTAAATGTGCTGTATTCTATAGTGATTTCCAGGATAAAAACAAATGGAAAAACAAACAAATATGAATAGCATTTTAAATATTTAATGGTGATATCATTTAGGAAACTGTGAAACAAAATTCAATCCATTCATTTTTATTAGAGTTAATAACAATACCTTCTTTATAGGTTTGTTGTCAATATTAAATAAACTCATATAAATTAAGCATTAGTAATAGAATATGGCACATAAAATTGCTACTCATCTTTTAAAAATCTAAAGTAAAATTTTTATATATCCACTATTATATTTTAATATGAAGCAAGTAGCAGAAATGGACTAGGATCTTTTCCATGATGTTGTACAGATAGTATTTCAGAGGAGAAGTAATACTTTCCAGAAGTGCATAATTTTGTTATGAAAAATCTAAATAACAAAAATTAGTATTCTGTCTGTCATACACTCAAGTGATCTCAGTAAGCCTCTATCATTGGAGTCAGTGCTTTAAGCTATTTCTCTAATAAGGGAAATGGATTTGTCCTGGTCTACCCATATTCCACTGCCCAGTCAATGTCATGGTTTTGCAAGGGAGCTGACTAGCATTACGATAGCGTACCCACCCCGAGTAATAATTAACTCTGGCGTCATGGTCAGTTGGCCTAAATCATTTCAGACCCTTTATATTTTTCAGTCCAGCTAAATCAAGGAATCATGACAGGTTTTTAAAATTCTGTTTATTTCTTTCAGTTGTCAGGCTATGAACTATTTTCAACTCATAACATTTTCTTAATTATAGTAAAGAAATATTTTGGCAGAAACTATTTCTGAAAAAATATTTCAACTATAAGCTAAAATGTTTACATTAATACTAATATCCTCATATGACTTATTCAAACAAAATTTAAGAGAAAAGTAATTTCATGAGTACTGTACATTTTTAGAATGAATATGAAAGTGTTATTATTTTACTTTCATTTTACTCCAAAGTAGGGTGTTTGTTTTTGAAAATAACACATTAACAGTGAAGTAACATTTTCAAAAAGTTAATTGTTGTAAGACACTATGGAAAATAAAATAATTTAAAAATTTTTATTTGCTTCAAGGAATTTAAAAGCAAGGTGATACTCAAAACATACTCATAGAAAACACTAACAATATAGAAAACACTAACAATACAATGTTGTATGCAAAAAGTGTCAGCTTCTTCAGATTATTGTTCTTTCGCTGCTAAGTTGTGTCCAACTCTTCACAACCCCATGGCCTGCAGCAAGCCAGGTTTCCCTGTCCTTCGCTATCTCCCAGAGTGTGTCCTTTGAGTCAGTAATGCCATCCAACTATCTTATTCTCTGTTGCTCCCTTCTCCTCCTGCCCTCCATCTTTCCCAGCATCAGGGTCTTTTCCAAAAAGCTGACTCTTGGCATCAGGTGGCCAAAGTATTGGAGTTTCAGCAATTCAGGGCTGATTTTCTTTAGGACGGACTAGTTTGATCTCCTTGCTGTCCAAGGGACTTTCAAGATTCATCTCCAGCACCACAATTCAAAAGCATCAATTCTTTGGAGTTCAGCCCTCTTTATTGTCCACCTCTCATATCTGTACATGACTACTGGAAAAATCATAGTTTTGACTATACAGACTTTTGTCAGCAAAATGTTGTCTCTGTTTTTAATATGTTAAGTTTGTCATAGCTTTTTCTTTCAAAGAGCAAGTGTCTTTTAATTTCATGGCTACAGTCACTGTCTGCAGTAATTTTGGAGCCTAAGAAGATAAAATCTTCTTCAGATAGTAAGCACAAAAGAGGTGAGCAATAACATAATTTGGAAACATGCATGAAAAAGTGAAGTCATAGAGAATGACCTAAACAGAATTTTTTAACAAGGATGGTAACAAAAATAGCATATTTGGTATACATGTAAAAATTAGGAATTTTATCAGGAAGAAGAGTGTGTAAGGCAAACAGATTGCTATCTTATTATGAAAAGTCTTAAATATTAGTTGTAGGGATTATAGTAAGAAATAGGGAGATATTTGTGATTATCTTCAGAAAATCAATCAGATGGTTAAATGCAGGATGTATCTGAATAGGGACTCACAAAGCAAGGGGACAAGTTAGAATTTTGCAGTCTAGGTAGTAGCGATAATGGTCATAATGTTGGTGGTAGTAGTGGTAGTATAGTAGTAATAGTTTAGTGGTAGTAGTGACCAGTGTATTTCACTTTAAAGTTGTCATTTGACAAAGTTCATTTTCAAACTTTCTCTGATGTGATTGATGTGGGACAGATAAATGACTTAGAGCTGTAGTAATAGAAACATGAAAGAAGAAATAAAAAGAAGTTTCTAAAAAATAGCATAGACAAAGTGTGGCAGTACTGGAATGCAGGAGTAAGCAAGATAGCAGAGAGAGCTCTAGGTTGATAAGAGAAACAGCAAAAATAAAAGCAGAAAATAGTTTGACAAGGAATCCTGTTATTAGTTTCTTAGTGTTGAGCTTGAAGCGATAGCAAGACTTTAAAGTACACATGCTCAGTAAGTAATTAAAACCTTGCAACTTCTTATGTAGTAGAAAGGTCAAGGCAAAAGATGAAAGTCATTCCTTAAGAATGCCTTGAGAAAAAAATAAAGGGTATAGAAAATTAACTTTCAGAAGCAAAAGAATGAGAGAATTTGGAAAACCAGGAAAATGCAGTGTTATAGATATAAACAAGACTTAAACAAAGAGAACTTACTGATAACTTAGTCAAAATTTCAAAAAATTCTAAATTTGCATGATGGAAAATGGGCTTTTGGCCTGAGAAGAATATTATTAATGATCTTAATGTGTAGACTTCCAGGTTCCAGTGTGCAAGAAGAAGTGAAGAGTGGTAAGGATGTTGTGTCAGACAACATCAGAATAAAGACAAAAATGAAGAAAGCACTAATATAACCTCTTTATGGAAGTGAGAAGGTTCGAGGCAGAGTGAAAGACGCTAGAAATAGAGGATCACACAGATAAGCACAGAATCTTTAAGGGGCAGAGTGTTCAAGTTCAAAACTAGAGGGAGGAAATATCTTTTTCCTCATTCACACATTCTTGATATAATTTCCTAATTAAAGCTTATCACAAGTACAATACCAACCAAAACATTTTTTAGATAATCATTCCATATAATAATCATTAATTTTATTGATAACATTTTAACAATATGAATAAAGGAAAAAGTTAAGTTTCAATCCTCCTAAAAAAATGCACACTTTGATCATAATGAGTTGGACAGTCATTTATATTTCAGCATAGCATCATAGATGCCAAAAGTGGGTTCAAAGGTCAAGTATTCAAACCAATGATAAAAAAAATCTAGTTCAAAGGATTCCCAGATTAGTAAGTCATATTTTTATATATTCACATCCTGATTTTTACAGCTTATAAAACTGCCTTTTTCAGATAACACACATGAGTGGAATTTATAGTGTTTTGTTCTTAATACAAACCATGCTCTCTGCTTTTACTAGTTCTATCCCACATTTGTTGCAATAGTCACTTCATTTCCTTCTTACCACATAAAGTGAAAATGCCTTCTTGTGAGGAAGAATGGAAAGAAATAATACTAGTAGAACAAAACCTTTCTGCATATCTAAAAAAAGAAGAATGGTGTTCCAGATATCTTCTTTCACCTGCAGTAGTTTTCTATGAACTGCATAGTTTTTACTTTGCAAAATGTTCACACTATTTTTGTTTCTGAGCAAAAAGACTAGCGATATTAATAACTTGTTAAGATGAGAAAGCCTGTTTAGAAGCAATGGGTGAGCTTTTATAGTCAGTAAAATCAAGTTCACTGTTCCAAAAGAGGGCTTATATAATAGCAAAGGTTAAATTTACCATCAAAACTTCCCCATATCAAAGTCCTTGAAGATCAATTTTCTTAGACTCTTAGACCAAATTGTCTGTAAGCTATCCTTTCATCTTATTGAGAGCAATGTTAGACAGAGCTCTGGCATTAAAGTATAGTTCTTAACTGGCCTTAGTTTCTCTTCATTTTTTTAGGACACAGAATATTTACAGAAAAATTATATTTCTTTTCTTTTCAATATGGTGTAAAGTATATAATATTGATTAGAGAATGCTATCTGTTTACTCTTACCCATCCTTCCACTTACTTTCCTAAGAAGCACAAGTTAATATGTCAGTTTATCATCATCAGAAACACATTTTTTTCCAACAATATTGCTCCTACTGGTTATTTGTTGCTCTGGTCCCTAGAACTGAACAATTTTTTTTTTCTCAGATTTAATTAAGTTTAAGTATCATGCTTTGAATTAGTAGCATTAGCAAAATATTGGCGCTATATGGCCAACCTGTTTTTAGGGCTAAAAATAATTCTATGTATTTCATTTACAGTATGACTAAATCAATAAATTTCAAAAATTACTTGAAAATTATATATATATATATATATATATACACACACACATATATACACACACACACACATATATATATATATGGCCCATTCTTAATTATAATGCTTTTCAACTTGAAAAGTTTTTGTCTATAACAATGTCCTGTGGCTAAATCCTAGTTTAAATTCAATTGAGAGACCACTAGTATTCCACAAAATGATTTAAAAGATGGACAGTGTTTGGCACGCCATAGATGCTAAATAAATATTAGATAGTATTATATTTGATAAAGAAATTTCAAAGTGATGTCACTTTTCCAGGATAATCAAATCAAATTTTCTTTTCAACCAGTGTAAGTGATATTGGTCTAAGCATAGAAAGAATAATTAATAGTATCTACTAAAATTCTACAAAGCAGATAATCAGTTTAGTTCAGTTCAGTCACTCAGTCGTGACCGACTCTTTGCGACCCCAAGAATCGCAGCACGCCAGGCCTCCCTGTCCGTCACCAACGCCTGGTGCCTACCCAAACTCATGTCCATTGAGTGGGTGATACCATCCAACCGTCTCATCCTCTGTCGTCCCCTTCTTCTCCTGCCCTCAATCATTCCCAGCATCAGGGTCTTTTCAAATGAGTCAGCTAGTCGCATCAGGTGGCCAAAGTATTGGAGTTTCAGCTTCAACATCAGTCCTTCCAATGAACACCCACTGGATGGACTGGTTTGATCTCCCTGAAGTCCAAGGGACTCTCAAGAGCCTTCTCCAACTCCACATTTCAAAAGCATCAATTCTTCGGTGCTCAGCTTTCTTTAGAGTCCAACTCTCATATCCATACATGACTACTTGAAAAACCATAGCCTTGACTAGACGGACCTTTATAGATACAGTTTTAAATAAAGTAGATGATTTTAGCTAAAATATACTTTAGAGAATATAGAAAATAACTTTACTCACTGTTAATTTTGATGAGGCATTTTGTTTTTGGCTTGCCTTTTTAGTAGAGAGGGAGCAAGGATACGAAAATGCACACTATGAAACAAGACTGTGTAAATGCACTTGATTTCAACCAAAGATTTGATAATTACAATGGACTAAATGGTTAAAGAATATCCTTTTACATATGGGATTTCTGTTGATATAATTTGTCATTTAAAACATTAAAATGTCAACAGAATATACCTGGGATCATACAATACCCCATCTTTACGATGAGACTTATAGCCCAAGAAATAAAAATTGATAAATGCAACTAAAATTAAACCTATATTCACTGGACATAATGACATACATTGTATATCATCTATTCTTATTTCTTTCCATTTTAATACATTTGTGGCAGCTACTTTTCCCAAAAATTTTAATTTTCTTTCTCTTCATTCTCAGTAACCAACCTGAAGCTTTGTAGAATTGAAGGATTTTCTTTCTCTTCTAGTCCTTCTCTCTTTCCTTTTATGTCTACTATTTCTTTCTTCCAAAGAGATTATTTACCCTTGAGGCACAGATCAACTATTCCTACTCTTCCAGTTCTCCACTCTCCTCCTCTTTTTTCTCTCCTTCCTCTCTTGCTCATTCCTCCCTCTTTTTATCCTTTTCATTTTCTGTCCTCATGAACCTCTTCTCTTATCAGCCTCTCAGGAATGGACCTGGCAATGTCAGAATTCTTCACTGAAAATAAGAAAGAAGACAGATTTGCCTTTAGAGGGTAAAAAGTGGTCATGGTAGGGTTGGCATGCCTGTGAATATTGTCTTGTTAAATGTTTTTTGTCTATTGTTACACAGAAAGATTGTCATAGGTTTTATATGAATATACCTAACTTTGACCTCTGGTTTCAATGCTAAATTTAGGCTAGGAAAAAGGTGATACTGAAATAGAGAGTTTAACACTGTGCTTTACACCTCACAATATTTCCCAACTCAAGATAAGTAAAGCCCATTAGACATTAGAAAGTCAATAAGTCAGCTTTTTTCCTATGGATATTCTATTTAAAGATTGAAATGGAACCATTTAAGTCATAACTATATCCATCTCTGGTCTGGGCACTAAGGGCAATGTTTTCCATTGATAAACTTTATTGACCCAGAAAGGAATGTACAAACAGAAAAAGAATTCCAGTTTTATCTACATTTTATACCAAAAAAGGGAAACTATGATCCATAATAATACTTTAAACTGTGCTATACTTTGCAGTTTCCAAAGCCTGTTCACTTACAGCATTTGTCTCAGAGCACTCTGAGTTAGCTGCTATTATTTCAGTTTCATAGATATGGTAACTTGAGCTCAGAAAGGTTAAATAACTCGTCCAAGTTAACAAAGTAAGTGACAACAGGACCTGAAACCTATGACTTCTAAAATTGGTTCCAAAGATATCTATTCATTTTCACAGACAAAAACTGAGTCTAAAATTTATTATGTGGATAATGGGTTATTCATTGCCTTTTGTGTTTTCTCACAAGGAAGAGGCACCAGGACAGAGACACTTGACATGTGGAGAGTAGAGAGATCAAGCAAGTTGGTTGGATTGTTGGGTGTCTATATTTCCCTATATGGTGCCTCATGAATACTACATGCCCTCTGCTACAATAGCCCTTGCACCTGGAATTCTTTTAACAAATCATAAAAGATACAATGATTGGGTCTATAACCATAGCAAATTGAATTCAAAAGCAAAACCCTTTTTTTTTCCCTTTCTATCCAATTTGCCAGGAGTCATCCTATGATCACACACACAACGGGGATCATGTTTGAGTCTCTGATTGAGGTTATGGGCGCATGGATGAGTGGCAGTAGGGCCAAAACTCGCATAGTCACATGAACAGCTACTCTCTATTGCTGTGTTGTGAACACAGTAGCTGTCTAATAAAGGGCTGCCTGACTAAAGCATGAAATGAACATAAGAATATAGCTTCTGAAGCCTTGTCTACCTTGGCCTCAGAGCCTATTGAAGTGAGTTCCTTGAGATATTTATTCCATCACATGCCCAGCGAGTACTTGCAACTTTTAGCCTAAGGCTCATCTTCACTAGCCAACTCATGACTATGTATGACAAAACTTTCCCAGTACATTGTGGGAATCAGACTACAGCGATCAGTGGTGAAGTGAGTTACAGAACAGTCTCAGATTCAAAACTTGGTTGCAATCTATGTTCTCATTGCTCTTTACTTTCTCTTCTTTTCCTTGGAATTGTTATTTTAGATATCATTTTGTTTCTTTTTTTCCAGGAATTTTTCTTTTTTCTTCTATTGTTTGAGTAGAGAAATGCCTTATGAATCCTCAGTACAAACATACGAAGAAAAGTTTGTGATAAGGAAACATTTCCTTTCCATTTTTCTGTCTGGGGCTGGGGGGAAACAAACTGCATATAGCTTTATGATTTGGCAATGACTTAATAAAATAATTTGAAGCTGCACCTTCCTTGTTCATTAATTCCTTTTTTTTTCTCCCATAAATCTTTAAAGAAAGGGTTTGTATTGAGACCTATTGAGCCATGTAAGTAGGATGCCACAAATTAATAAAAGTAGAATTCTTCCATTTACAAAGCAATGTGGTCACCCAGCATACTGGCCAGAATTTCTCTAAGTAAAGAAAAATAATTAAGAAAATCATTTAGGTGGATGTTTATGCTTTTTATCTGATTATTTGAAATTTTATAATTCTGGATTAAAGTTGGAAACCAAACTAATGAATACATTATGTGAGGGGCAAACCTTTATGGACTCATTTTATGCAATGGGTTAAAGATGCATAGATTTTTGTAAACAAAACATCTCAGAATGCTTTAATTACTGAGTTAGTATGAAGTAAAATGAAAACATTTTATGCTATGATTAGAGTAGCTTATGTTACCAAATATAGAGATGTTTGCCATTTTGCTTAAACAGATGTTTTTGTATTCTGAGTTGGCCCCTCATTACTTAAGAAAATAGTCCTTTGTTATTTAATATCATTTTCATATTACTTATTTACTCCTCAAATAAGAGTTATAAATTTAGAGCAGAAGCTATTTGGAAGAAAATCCTACATTTAATATATAGTTCTGGTTAAAGTTTTCATGATTAATATATAATAAATAAGCACTATATTACATATTGTATGTAACCATATGTGTCATTTTAATCATTCATAGTTGGGAAAATATTTATTCATAGCTTTAAATTGCTTTCTAAAGTAGAATGAAATCTATATGTTTATATATATCACTAGCATGGATTTATTTTTTATTGTGATATATTCTTTAATAACGCTTATATGCTAGCTGATTATTTTCTATTTTTCCTGGTTATATTTTGTGACTCTGTCCTGACTTTTAAAACTACTTTTATATTATCTTATAATTAAATATCTGGAAAACAATGAAATACAAACTTTCAGTTACTCATATTTATGATTGAAATTCTAATGCTAAAAATGGAAGACAATTATTAAATTAAAAAATTAAATGATCATAAATTGTGCAGATTATTACATTGAAAATGTTTTAAACTTAAATGAGACATTGAAAACATTCGGCAGTACCAATAATATTGTTGTTGCTTAAATATTAATTAATTGAATTGAGAAGGTACAAATCAAGCCTACCAAAACTTTTAAGAAAGAGTGAAAATTAGATGCAGCTAAGTTTAGGAGCATGGTGTAAAAACAGATCCAATAGACATTCAAATAACTGTATCTCAGCAGCCTCTGTTCCCCCTGGACTCTTTACCAATTTTCTCAACTTTTTAATTCCATCCTCTCTCTGCTTGCCTTTCATTCTCTTTCCTTCCTTTCCCTGGCTCCCCCTAACTATATGTATATATATGTATATATAATCTCATAAATGTAAATCTATTTATGTTGTGCTGTGCTTAGTCACATCCAACCCTTTGAGACCCCATAGACTGTAGTCTGCCAGGCTCCTCTGTCCATGGGGATTTTCTGGGCAAGAATACTGGAGTGGGATGCCATGCCCTCCTCCAGGGGATCTTCACAACCCAGGGATCAAACCCAGGACTCCCACATTGAAGGAGGATTCTTTACTGTCTGAGCCACCAGGGAAACCCAAGAATAATGGAGTGGTTAGCCTATCCCTTCTCCAGGGGATCTTCCCAACCCAAGAATCAAATCTGGGTCTCCTGCATTGCAGATGGATTCTTTACCAACTGAGTTACCAGGAAAGCCCAAACCTATGTATATAGAATCTTTATTTATAAAATATTTATATCCCCTCAGATGATGACCTTGTGTCATGCTGCCTAGACAAATTGTACCTATTGAACATTCATTTCTTCTACATCTTATCTCATTATCTATATTTGTCTCTGTCTGCATTCAGCTTTATCTCCTTGTCTTTTATAAAGGAAACAGGGATTTAGTCTCCTATTTTGGGTTACTATGTAAAATTTTTTTTCCTTGAGCATTATTGTTTATTCTATCACATTTTCTTCAGGAAACATTTACTATCAATTAATTATTTCTATGTCTTCAATAATATCTTTCCACTAATTGTTCTATGTATCATAGACAGTCAATGAATCATCATTAATTCCAAAACAACAATTTCCCCCTCATACCTTTGTACTGTAACTCTTAATCTATTTTACTTCTTTATATGCATAATTCCTAAAGAGTCTTCATTTTGCCCTATGTATTGTTTCATCTTAATATCAGTCAGATCTACAGTTATCACATCAATTATCATCTTATTAAAATCATTATTTAATAGTTTCTTCCAACTTAGTTTCTATAGTTCTTCTAATTCTTGGATTATTAAGTTTCAGTTTCATTCCCTGATTGTTCTTTCTCATTCTGCTTCTTAAGTATCTTATAGAGTTCCACATTTCATTTTTTCCTATTTTTTCCATAGTCAATCTCCTTTATCTTAAATTTATATTAGCCAAAATAGCTGTTCCTCTGACACAGACCTTTCTGCAAACACACATGAATAACCAGTATATGTATGTTTATGTTTAATAAGAACTTATTAAGGTGTACAAAAACTGACCTTACTATTTATTTTTTTAATTTATTTATACCAAATTATGAGATATTCATAAGTAAAGATGAATTACAGGATTTTTAAAAAATTGAACTATAGTTGATTTACAATATTGCATTAGTTTCATGTGTGCAGCAAAGTGATTCAGATATGTATACACACATATACATACATTGGAGAAGGCAATGGCACCCCACTCCAGTACTCTTGCCTGGAAAATCCCATGGATGGAGGAGCCTGGTGGGCTGCAGTCCATGGGGTCGCACAGAGTCGGACATGACTGAAGTGACTTAGCAGCAGCATATACATACATGCTGCTGCTGCTGCTAAGTCACATCAGTCGTGTCTGACTATGTGTGACCCCATAGATGGCAGCCTACCAGGCTCCCCCATCTCTGGGATTCTCCAGGCAAGAACACTGGAGGTGGGTTGCCATTCCCTTCTCCAGTGCATGAAAGTGAAAAGGGAAAGTGAAGTCGCTCAGTCGTGTCCGACTCCTCGAGACCCCATGGACTGTAGCCCACCAGGCTCCTCCATCCATGAGACTGCCCAGGCAAGAGTACTGGAGTGGGTCGTCATTGCCTTCTCCATATACATACATACATATGTATAAACTTTCCAGGTGGTGCCAGTGGTAAAGAATCAGCCTGCCAATGCAGGAGATGCAAGAGAAGTGGTTTCAATCCCTGGGTTGGGGAGATATCTGGAATAGGAAATGGGATGCCACTCCTGTATTCTTCTTTGGAAAATTCCATGGGTAGAGGAGCCTGGTGGACTCCATCCAGTTCATGGGGTCGCAAAGACCTGGATACGATTGAGCAAGTGAGAACACTCACACACATGCACACACATATACACTATTTTTCACATTCTTCTCCTTTGTAGGTTATTACAAGATACTGAATATATTATCCTATGCTTTATATTAAATCCTTTTGCTTATCTGTGTTATGTATAGTGATACGTATCTGTTGACCTCATACTCCTAGTTTATCTTCCCTTTCTTCCCTATGATAACCATTAGTTTGTTTTCCATGAGTCTGTTTCTGTTTTGTAAATAATTCATTTTTTTATGTTCTACATATAAGTGATATCACATAAAATATTTGTGCTTCTCTGACTTACTTCATTTAGTATGATAATCTTTAGGTCCATTCATGTTGCTGCAAATGGTATTATTTCTTATTTTAGGGCTGAATAATATTTATTGCACTATACATATGTACCATATGTTTTTATGCATTAATTTGTTGATAGACACTTAGGTGGTTATTGTAAACACTACTGCTATGAACATTGGGGTGCATATATCTTTTTGAATTAGAGTTTTCATATTTTCCATATATATACCCAGAAGTGGGATTGCTAAATGCTATGGTAGTTTTATTTTTAGTTTTTTAAGCAATTTCCACACTGTTCTCCATAGTGGCTGTACCAATTTACATTCCTACCAACAGTGTAGGAATGTACCCTTTTCTCTACAACCTCTACAGCATTTATTTTTTGTAGACTTTTTGAGGACGACCATTCTGACCAGTGTGAGGTGATACCTCATTGTAGTTTTGATTTGCATTTCTCTAATAATATTCAGTGATATTAAGCATATTTTCTTAGGCCTGTTGCTCATCTGCATGTGTTCTTTCGGGAAGTGTCTATTTAAATCTTCTGCACATTTTTTGGTTGGGTTCTTTGTTTTATATTGAGCTGTATGAGCTGTTTATATATTTTGGCAATTAAAGCCTTCCAAATATTGTGTTAAAAGGATGGCTTAAAACTCAGCATTCAAAAAACTAAGATCATGGCATCAGGTCCCATCATTTCATGGAGAATAGATGGGGGAAAAGTGGAAACAGTGACAGATTTTATTTTCTTAGACTCCAAAGTCACTGTGGACAGTAACTGAAGCCATGAAATTAAAAGATGCTTGCTCCTTGGTAGAAAAGCTATGACCAGCCCAGACAGCATATTAAAAAGCAGAGACATTACTTTGCAGAGAGAAGTCCATTTAGTCAAAGGTACAGTCTTCCCAGTAGTCACGTACAGATGTGATTTGAACTATAAAGAGGGCTGAACTCCAAAAAATCGATGCTTTTAAATTGTGGTGCTGGAGAAGATTCTTGAGAGTTTCTTAGACTGCAGGAGATCAATCCAGTCAATCCTAAAGGAAATCAACCCTGAATATTCATTGGAAGGACTGATGCTGAAGCTAAAGATCCAATATTTTGGCCACCTGATGCGAAGAGCCAAGTCATTGGAAAAGACCCTGACATGATTAACCGCACACCCCTGCACACATATACACTGATGCTGGGAAAGACGGGCAGGAAGAGAAGGGAGTGACAGAGGATGAGATGGTTGGATAGCATCACCAACTCAATGGACATGAGTTTGAGCAACTCCAGGAGATAGTAAGGATAGGGAAGCCTGGCATGCTGCAGTCCATGGGGTTGCAAAGAGTCATATATAACTTAGTGACTGAACAACAACAAATATTTTGTCCCAGTCCATAAATTATCCTTTTGTTCTGTTCATGGTTTTTTTTTTTTTGCTATGCAAAAGCTTTTAATTTTAACTAGGTCCATTTGTTTATTTTTACTTTTTTATCTTTTGCTTTGGAAGACTTACATCTAAGAAAATATTGCTGAGATTTATGTTAGAATATTTTGCCCATGTTCCCTTTGAGGAGTTTTGTGATGTCATGTCTCATATTTAAGTCTCTAAGTCATTTTGAGTTCATTTCTGTGTATGATGTGAGTGAGTGTTCTGACCTCATTTATTTATATGAGGCTGTTCAGATTTCCAATGCAACTTGCTGAGGAGACTATCTTTTGTCCATTGTATATGCTTGCCTCCTTTGCCTAAGATTAATTGATTGAAGATACGTGGGTTTATTGCTAAACTCTATTCCATTGATCTATACATCTGTTTTTGTGCCAGCACCACACTGTTTTGATTACTGTAGCTTGGTAGGATTGTCTGAATTCTGGGAGGGTTACATCTCCAGTTTTGTTCTTTTTTCTTAGGATTGCTTTAGCAATTCTGGGCCTTTTGTGGTTCCATATAAATTTCAGAATTACTAGTTCTGTGAAAAATGCTATAGATAATTTGATAAGGATAGCATTAAATCTATAGATTGCTTTGGGTTGTACTACCCTTTTAATAACATTAATTCTTCCAATCCAAGAACTTTAAGATCTTTCTATTTCTTTGAATCATCATCTATATCCTTTATCAATCTTTGTAACTTTCAGCATGTAAAATTTTTACCTCCTTGGTTAGGTTTATTCCCATAGTTTGTTTTCTTTTTTGGATGCAATTTTAAAAGGGATTTTTTTTCACTTTGTCTTTCCAATATTTCATTATTATGTGAAGAATTGCAACATATTTATATATATCAATCTTGTATCCTGCTACCTTGGTGAATTCATTTATTAATTTTAATAGTTTTTTATGAAACTACAAGTGACTTAAGTCAATCTGTTGAAACGTATTGAATAGTAACTCCTATACTCAGTTATTTAGCACATTTGTTAATTTTATGGTATATTATATACAGTTTTGGATGATATTCAAATTAGTATTGATGCTGGTACAAAAATCCATACCTAATGAGACAATAAAAGTAAAAATATTTGTAAACTCTACACTCTCTATCTGGAGAAGGAAATGGGAACCCACTCTAGTATTCTTGCCTGGAAAATTCCATGGACAGAGGGCTGGTAAGCTATAGTCCATGGGGTTGCAAGATTCAGACATGCCTTAACAAGTAAACCACCACCACCATCACTCTCTCCATATGAATCTACTTCTTGAGAAAATGCAATTTTAGTGGAGATGCACTAACTTTTTGTGATATGTATGTAATTTTATGTGTCTAAATGACTAGTTTGGCACTTCTGATTAAAAAAAAAAGGGTAGGTAGTTTATCATGCCAATTCAATATTCAAATTCAGACTGGGGTCCACTAAAGAAGCATGCACGCTGAGTTGCTTCAATTGTATCTGACTCTGTGCAATCCCATTGACTGTGCCAGGCTCCTCTGTCCATGGGGTTCTCCAGGCAAGAA
>NW_011494954.1:1838686-1839567 GCF_000754665.1 Bison bison bison | reverse complement strand
TTGGCACCACCTGGAGAGCCCCAGTCACAGTTTTATATATACATATATCCTTTTTTTTTTTTTCAGAATCTTATCACATAAAATTCAATAGCAAGTACAGAGTATAGTGTGATTTTTTTTCATGATTTTGTAAACCTTTTTGAAAAAAAAAATCCTTAACCACATATTTTATACTCACGGGTTTCTCTCCAGTATGTTTCATTTCATAAAATTTAAGAGAACTGGGATTAGAATTAAAAAAGTATTTGATGATAATCTAAGCTATAAACTCATAATATCACTGTCCCAGATAAAAATGTTCTCCATCCATGGAGTTTTTTAGGTTATATTTTATCATAACGATAAACATCATAAATATATGCCCCCGCCACCAAATGGACACGACCAACAACAATATTACAAAGAAACCAAGCAAATGAACAAACAAAAACCCACTCAATCATGTAAAATGAATACTCATTGCTCATGTCTATGGAATTAACAAAGTGTCAAACTGGTAATTCTAAAGGTTTTAACGCCTTGCTCACATGTCTGAAAGTTGGATGACTATTGTTAAATTAATTAAACAAAGAAGTCATTAGATTGAGGTGGCTCTAATGGCCTGGTAGCCTACCCACACAAACCTAAATCTAAGCCTTTGAATGCCTCAGGGTTATAAAATCGATATCTAAGGACAATTAATCACAAACAGCCAATTAGGCTTTAAGAAACACTGGGCTGGAAGAAGCACAAGCTGGAATCAAGATTGCCAGGAGGAATATCAATAATCTCAGATATGCAGATGACACCACCCTTATGGCAGAAAGTGAAGAGGAACTAAAAAGCCTCTTGATGAAAGTGAAAGAGGAGAGTGAAAAGGTTGGCTTAAAGTTCAACATTCA
>NW_011494954.1:1824234-1838586 GCF_000754665.1 Bison bison bison | reverse complement strand
TCGTGGCATCTGGTCCCATCACTTCATGGGAAATAGAAGGGGAAACAGTGGAAACAGTGTCAGACTTTACTTTTTTGGACTCCAAAATAACTGCAGATGGTGATTGCAGCCATGAAATTAAAAGACGCTTACTCCTTGGAAGGAAAGTTATGACCAATCTAGACAGCATATTGAAAAGCAGAGACATTGCTTTGCCAACAAAGGTCCGTCTAGTCAAGGCTATGTTTTTTCCAGTGGTCATGTATGGTTGTGAGAGTTGGATTGTGAAGAAGGCTGAGCGCCAAAGAATTGATGCTTTTGAACTGTGGTGTTGGAGAAAACTCTTGAGAGTCCCTTACACTGCAAGGAGATCCAACCAGTCCATTCTGAGGGAGATCAACCCTGGTGTTCTTTGGAAGGAATGATACTAAAGCTGAAACTCCAGTACTTTCACCACCTCATGCGAAGAGTTGACTCATTGGAAAAAGACTCTGATGCTGGGAGGGATTGGGGGCAGGAGGACAAGGGGACGACAGAGGATGAGATGGCTGAATGGCATCACAGACTCGATGGAGGTGAGTTTGAGTGAACTCTGGGAGTTGGTGATGGATAGGGAGACCTAGCATGCTGGGATTCATGGGGTCACAAAGAGTCGGACAGGACTGAGCTACTGAACTGAACTGAACTACAGCCAGTTAATAATTTTCTTACTTTGCTTCTTTCTTTTCTCTATAAAAGTCTCTCCTAGAACTCCTGTCACACTCTTCTTAGTGGTGTTCCTAACTACTTCTGGTTTGGAACTGCCCAGTTCAAAAGGTTGTTGCTATTCAATTGCTAAGTCCTGTCTGATGCTTTGCAGTTCCATGGACTTCAGCACACTAGGCTTCTCTGTCTTTCATTATCTCCTGGAGTTTGCCCAAACACATGTCCATGAGTGGGTGATGCCATCCAAGTATCTCATCCTCTCATGCCCCCTTTTCTTCCTGCCCTCAATCTTTCCTAGAATCAGGGTCTTTTCCAATGAGTCAGCTCTTCGCATCAGGTGGCCAAAGTACTGGAGCTTCAACTTCAGCATCAGTCCTTCCAGTGAATATTCAGGGTTGTTTTCCTTTAGGATTGACTGGTTTGATCTCCTTGCAGTCCAAGGGACTCTCAAGAGTCTTCTCCAGCAGCACAGTTCAAATGTGTCAGTTCTTTGGCATCAGCCTTCTTTATGGTCCAACTTTCACATCCATATATGACTACTAGAAAAACCATAGCTTTGACTATGTGGGTCTTTGTTGGCAAAGTAATGTCTCTGCCTTTTAATACTCTGTCTATGTTTGTCTTAACTTTCTTCCAAAGAGTAGAATCTTACAATTTCATGGCTGCAGTCACTATCTGCAGTGATTTTGGAACCCAATAAAATAAAATATATCACAATTTCTGCTCTTTCCCCATCTATTTGCCATGAAGTGATGGGACTAGATGCCATGATCTTAGTTTTTCAACTGTTGAGTTTCAGCCAACTTTTTCATGTCTCTTCTTTTTACCTTCATCAAGAGACTCTTTAGTTCCTTTTTGCTTTCTGCCATTAGAGTGATATTATCTGCATATCTCAAGTTGTTGATATTTCTCATGGCAATCTTGATTCCAGCTTGTGTCATCCACCTCAGCATTTCATATGGTATACTGTGCATATAAGTTAAATAAACAGGGTGATAATATACAGTCTTAGGTACTCCCTTCCCAATTTTGAACCAGTCTGTTGTTCCACGTCTGGTTCTACCTGTTGCTTCTTAACCTACGTGCAAGTTTCTCAGGAGGCAGGTAAATTGTTCCGGTACTCCCATCCCTTTAAAATTTTTCAAGTTTATTGTGATCCACACAGTCAAAGGCTTTAGCATATCCAATGAAGCAGAAGTAGATATTCTTTTGGAATCCCCTTGTTTCTCCATGTTCCAACAAATATTGGAAATTTGATCTCTGGTTCCTCTGCTGTTTCTAAATAAAGTTTCAGTATCTGTAAGTTCTTGGTTTATGTACTTTTGGAACTTAGCTTAAACAATTTTGAGCATGACCTTGCTAGCAATTGAAATGAGTACAATTGTACAGTAATTTGACATTCTTTGGCATTGCCTTTCTTTGGGATTGGAATAAAAACTGACCTTTTCCTGTCCTTTAACCAGTTCAGAATTTTCCAAATTTGCTGACGTATTGAATACAGCACTTTAGCAGCATCATCTTTTAGGATTTGAAATAGCTCACTTGGAATTCCTTCACCTCACTAGCTTTGTTCACAGTAATGCTTCCTAAGGCTCAATTGACTTCATACTTCTGAATGTCTGCCTGGATGAATGACTGCACCATTGTGGTTATCTTGGTCATTAGGACCTTTTTCTGTATAGTTCTGGGTATTCTTAGCTACTCTTATTAATCTCTCCTTCTTCTGTTAGGTTCCTGCTGTTTCTGTCTTTTATGGTGCCTATCTTTGCATGAAATGTTCCCTTATATCTCCAATTTTCTTGAAGAGATCTCTGGTCTTTCCTATTCTATTTTCCTCTATTTCTTTGCATTGTTCACTTAAGAAGACTTTCTTATTTCTCTTTGCTATTCTCTGGAACTCCACCTTTAGATGAGTATATTTTTTCCTTTTCTACTTTGCTTTTTACTTCTTTTCTTTTCTCAGCTATTTATAAGTCCTCCTCAGACACCCATTTTGCCTTAATGCTGAAATAATCTCTTATAATTTTGAAATTTTTATAAATTTTAAAGTATGCCTCAGTTTTTATTTTTCATACTATCAGTTCATCTTAAAGGAAGAAAATTTGAATAATGGGTGCAATTTGGCTCTGATCTCTGGGTCTCTTTTTCTCCATCCTCCCACATGGCAAAGGCAGAGAAGCAAGAGTGCAAGCACGAGTATTTCTCAAGTCTCTTAGTCACACTTCCCAGCCATGATTGGCCAAAGCAAGTCATATGACCAGAGTCAGACCATTTCAGACTCTTTTTAGTTGTG
This sequence comes from Bison bison bison, assembly GCF_000754665.1. NCBI lineage: Eukaryota > Metazoa > Chordata > Mammalia > Artiodactyla > Bovidae > Bison > Bison bison. The sequence continues at coordinate 1,835,609 of NW_011494954.1, read as the reverse complement.
TTATAACTCTTTACTTATTATGGCTATGCTGGGTCTTCACTGCCGCATGTGGGCTTTCTCTATTTGTGGGAAACACGAGCTACTCTTTATTTGCAGTGCACGGGCTTGTCATTGTGGTGGCTTCTCTTGGTGCAGAGCAGGGGCCCCAGGTACATGGGCTCAGTAGCTGTGGTGTACAAGTTTAGTTGCCCCATGGCATGTGGGATCTTATTTCCTGGACCAGGGATTGAATCTGTGTTCCTTGCATTGGCAGGCAGATTCTTGAAAATTGGGCCACCAGGAAGGTCCTCACATTCTTTGCTTTAATTAAAATTAATCTTTAGTCATTTTGACAAATGTTCATTTAAACTTAGGTTCAGTTGTGTAAGATCAGTGCTATACTTCTTGTTAATCATTTCTAAATAAGAAACGGATGTTTAAAGGTTAAATTAGCCCAAGGTCAGGTAACTTGCGAATGGAAAACCTGGTATTTGAATTTCAGACTCTTCCTAACCACTATGTCATGGTGTCATAAATGCTCAAGTTTAAAAAAAAGAAATCCCCTGTGATGATGCTCTTTTCTGCTTATGCATGATTGCCATTTATATTTCATATGAATAAAATATATAAAAGCATTAATATAGTCATATAGCTTTATATTATATCTCAATTCATTTTATTATTGAAATGATTTTCGCTTTTTTCATATTTGCAAGAGTCTTATACTTTTGTTTTTTCTGTTCTTTTAAAATTTAGCTCTGACACTAAGAAGCTCCACAGAAACACTTGGCATTCCTAAATAAAAATCTCAATTATAAATCTTATGTTGTAATCTCATGTCTGGTGTTAAATCCATCTGACAAACAGGAACTGCCATGGGCTTCAACTGTTACCACAAAATACAAAGAAAAGAAAAGTAAATTCATTAAATCTTTACTACAGGCTTTTCATGCTTTAAAGTTGAAAACTTATTTAAGCCTGAATGCTTCCAGCATTTTATAATTTGGTTTGTAATCAGTTAGAAGAAAGGAAAAGTAATCGCCAAAACAGTGTAGTTTACCATACTGCAACTGGGATAGTAGAAAAATTTGATTTCATGATAACATCAAAACAAAGGAATACTTAACAAATATAGTAAAACAGTCTTTGCAGTTGAAAGCTTGTGCTATGCAAAATTATAATTTTAAAATTTATACTCATTTAAAATATAAACTCACACACATTATGTAATGAATATACATGCTGAAAATTAGACTTTGTTCCTCTGAAATAACCAAAAGGAAAACAAGACTTTTCAAATATATTACTCCATTACATCTTTTTTTTCTCTCTCAAAAATTTAATAAACATATAATTTACCAATTCCAGGAATTTACTTTAAAACTAAAGAATGCCAGCCACCATTTTGAAGGACAGGACTAGAATATACATTGGAATTGTGTCCACTGTACTAATTGGATTTCAGCTTTCCTGGTGGCTCAGACAGTAATGCATTTGCGTGCAATTTGGGAGACCTGGGTTTGATCCCTGGGTCGGGAAGATCCCCTGGAGAAGGAAATGGCGACCCACTCTAGTACTCTTGCCTGGAAAATTCCAGGGACAGAGGGGCCTTGTAGGCTACAGTCCATGGGGTCCTAAAGAGTTGGACACGACTGAGCAACTTTACTTCAATTCACTTCAGAATGAAAATGTGTTAATGTCTTTTATAGCACTTGTAGTCTAACAACTCCTTTTGAAAATATCTGCTGTTTAAAAGGATTTTACAAATGAACTCAGAAAGTTATAAGCTCTTGTCTTCAGATCAACTAGACTCCTTCTAATTGAGAAGCAAATAAAAAGCTGATTATTTCTTTTTATATATATATAAATTTATTTTTTTTAATTGGAGGTTAATTACTTTACAATTTTGTATTGGTTTTGCCATACATCAACATGAATATATTTAATTGACTCTTCAAAGATCAAAAGCCAATAAATTCAGTTCAGTTCAGTCACTTAGTCATGTCTGACTCTTTGCGACCCCATGAATCGCAGCACGCCAGGCCTCTCTGTCCATCACCAGCTCCCGGAGTTCACTCAAACCCATGTCCGTTATCGGTGATGCCATCCAGCCATCTCATCCTCTGTCATCCCCTTCTCCTCCTGCCCCCAATTCCTCCCAGTATTAGGGTCTTTTCCAATGAGTCAACTCTTCTCATCAGGTGGCCAAAGTATTGGAGTTTCAGCTTCAACATCAGTCCTTCCCATGAATACCCAGGACTGATCCCCTTTAGGATGGACTGGTTGGATCTTCTTGCAGTCCAGGGACTCTCAAGAGTCTTCTCCAATACCACAGTTCAAAAGCATCAATTCTTCAGTGCTCAGCTTTCTTTATAGTCCAACTCTCACATCCATACATGACTACTGGAAAAACCATAGCCTTGACTAGATGGGCCTTTGTTGGCAAAGTAATATCTCTGCTTTTAAATATGCTATCTAGGTTGGTCATAACTTTCCTTCCAAGGAGTAGGCGTCTTTTAATTTCATGGTTGCAATCACCATGTGCATCTAATAAATTGGATGCTGCTAACTCCTATACAAAAGAATTGTTTCTACACTTTGGATTTATATGGGGATAACAGCATGATCTCCTTGATGTAAATTTAAGAAAATCCCTACCCTAATTTTTTCCCTATTCTCTTTCTGTACCTACTGGTATATAGTTTAAAGGACAAATGAAACTTACCAGCTGGTTGCCACTCTTCAAAATGAGTAGTGATAGATAGTAACATTTTTTTTTTTTTCTGATCACTAGTTCTACTGAAACGAAGAACTTTTGAAGTATAATTGGCTTTCCAATTTGTTTACATTTATTTTACCTTAAATATGGAAGCACAAAAACAGTGATACACAGTACATCTTCACTTCCAGTTGATTTTGACACTGTTCTTTAAAATCACTCTGTTTTAAAGAGTCAGAGCATTCAAAAACCCAGCACCTCTGAGTCTCAGTTTTAAAACTTAAATTATAAGTGTTAAAAATATTAATTCATATTATCTTCATCTTAAATGTTAATATAGTAATTAATATTATAATGACTTGAATTGTGTTTGTCTTTCAACCCAAGTGACTTTAGGTAGAGTCTGTGTTTTCCCAATTTTGTATGCCTAGAACACTGAAGTCGATTCTTTTCGATTATTAAACTATTATTTATTGCCATCTAGGTGTTTTAAAAGCCAGGAATTGTCTGAGGAAGCAGGTTAAAAATGGATTTTGAAATAGATTAATGGTTAGTTGGCTATTAAAAAGGTTTTCATCATTTGTAGTAGGTAATTGACATACTTAGCCCATGTCATGATGTAGTAGAGCAACTATTAAAACTTACACTGATTATAAAATGGCATAGGGTACTGATAAAATAGAATGTGTTGGCTGGTAGATTATTCCAAGCATTTGGAAAGTACAAGTAAAATAGGAAAACAGTAATTGTAAGGAGTATGGAATCAGATATCTGTTATCGGGTGCTATTGATATATTGGGAAAAAAAATTCAAGGCTGAGAATGATCAAAAATCTAAGCAATAGATGAAAGAAGACTTCCTTAATAGTGTAGAGAACATCTTACTTTCTAAAGTTGGAGAACAGAAGAAACTGAGGATCAGACCCAAGACTTTATAAAATGGTAGTAGGATTCCAGAGTTAATTCTCAACTCTATCAAGTTTCCATACTGCAAGAAGAGGACCCCCGAATGGGAAAGTTTGGTGCCCAGAGACTTCAACTGGAGACAATTACATCTTGAAAAATTTTCTGAGCAATATTCCCACACACTTGGCAACATAACTGTCTTTTCCCTGTTGGTGAACTGTCCTCCCTCTTTCCTAAACCCAAAGTTCTGCTTTTTAGGCAAACACACTTGATCAGTTTTGAGGCTTTGGAGGCCCTTTTCAGACCTGCTACCTACCTGCTCAAGGGGAATTTGAATCTGCAGAAAGAAACCTTCAGGATGTTCTAAGAATCGGATCCACCATAATGTTATTCTTCATAACACCACGTACCATGAGCAAAAGGAGGTACAGCACTGGTTATTACATCATGGGATCTATGGTTTTTATCATGTCACAGCACAGAAACCATTAGCATAATAAAGTGGTAGAACAGCTTCTTGATGATGAAGCTATAGTAACTCAGAAATAATATTCTGTGAGGACGGAACATAATCCCAACTTAAGGATATACCACAATTCAGTGAGCATGATATAGTGCCACATCTTCACAAAGGAAGATCCCTGGGCTACTGGACCAAGGGGTGTATGCTGAATGCTCCTATTTTATTCTCTGAACCATGTGTGGAGAATTTATGCCTCCAGTTTCCACAACTGTAGATTTAGTGAGTATAGAAAATCTAGTTCCCTTTTTCTAAGGGACACAGTAAAATGAAAGCCGCTCAGTTGTGTCTAACTCTTTGTGAATCCACAGACTGTACAGTCCATGGAATTCCCCAGGCCAGAATACTGGAGTGGGTAGCCGTTCCTTTCTCCAGGGAATCTTCCCAATCCAGGTATTGAACCCAGGTCTCCAGCATTACAGCCGGATTCTTTGCCAGCTGAGCCCCCAGGAAAGGCCACAAAAACTGGAATGGGTTACTTACGGCTTCTCCTGCGGATCTTCCTGACCCAGGCATTGAGCCGGGGTCTCCTGTGTTGCAGGCAGACTGAGCTATAAGGGACATAGTAAAATTTCCATTAAACCTTAACCTGTAGCTGCCCCTCTCTAATGCCAGACTTCACATGCCATGGAAAAGGCAGTCAAGAAAAATAATTGAAATGGAATTACACTTGGAATGAGTAAATTACTAGCAGGAGGTAGTGTTGCACCTAAAATCAGAAAGGAAGGTTATATTAGAAACTGAGGCCATCTTCTGCAGCTTCTTATGCCATTTCAGTGGCTGATTTTGATGGCGAATGGATGAAAATCTGTCTGAAAAGAACATGCTGCTGCTAAGTCGCTTCAGTTGTGTCCGACTCTGTGCGACCCCATAGACAGCAGCCCACCATGCTCCTCCATCCCTGGGACTCTCCAGGCAAGAATACTGGAGTGGGTTGCATTGCCTTCTCCACTGAGAAGGACATGGTAACAAGGAAATTAAACTCTTTTAAGAGTTTAGGGTGTGGTGTGGCTCACTCCTTGAGGTAGCACATGGAGGTGCTAGCTGAAACTAAGTAAAACCTAACTGAAAGTCTAGTAGAGGAGGCAGATGATCAACATCAGCTTTGACCTCAAACCAGCAACAGTGGCAAAATATTGTACTGCTAACTTTTCTCATATATTTCTCCAGGTAAAGACACAGATTGGGATCTTGGAGAGTCTATGTCTATATAAAGTAAAGTTATAAGAAGCAGGTAGATCCATATGGCACAATGAATGGACTACAATGGACACAATGGTATGCAATCCAGATCTTCTACCTTAACGACTGAGGGATTTATTCAGCCAGCCCCTGTGGGGTCACCTTCTGATTTGCCCTGTACTATACAGGAAGCGGCTGCTTTGACTGAGTTCAACACTGTCCTTGAAGTAGCCTTTATCTAATGACTGATCTATGTGAAATACACGGGAGTGAACCTCTTACATCAGTTTGAAAAGCTCTGGAGATCATCCCAGCTCAAGGACTCTGTGGCCAATGAAGTCCTCTTTTGCATTGCATCATAGCTCAGTTTCTCCCTCTGCCTGAGGTTGCTTCCTCAGTTGATTAAAGATATTATTTTTGAATATAATCCTTAAAGCCTCCTAAGTGTAAAATTCCTTTTCCAAGATTGATTTTTAGGAAATACAATAAAGAAACTGTGCAACTGTTTTTATACTTACCACTTGGAAGTAATCTTTTTATTTCTTCTTCCTTCCTCTTTTTTAACCTACTAATGCTCTGTTTTATGTATGTCTCATAATTTATTTAATAGTTTGGCTGTTTCAAATACTTTACCTTAGAGAACATGGTGCGATAAGCTTTTTCTTTTTTCTTTTTTTTAAGGCAATGGCATTATTGCTGAACCTTAGTCTAAGTCTTGATTTCTTACCCACCAATAACTAACCTTAATATTTAAATCTTTGTAATTTCTTCTATTTTTGTTTTGGAAATGCAAAATTTTCCTATGTCTTGATTTTTGACTAGATTAAATGAAATAGTTTCTAAAGACTTAAAAAGAAAATATTATTAGAAGATGTTTTATTTAATCTTCCTGAATCTCCTACTTTAATTTCATTTGCCTAGCATAAATTACATGATCAAACTTAAAGCAAAAGCAATCACTATTAACAAAATTTCCTATGGCATCTTTTACTCTCAACCTCTGAGAAATCCAACTCCTTGCATATTTTTCACTTTTATACTTGGACTAACAAATATTGTTGGAAAAATATGAAAAAACTCTTCTGATTGGATCCACCTCTTTAACTGAAAAATTAGTCTTTGCAAAAAGATATTTTTATTCACTTTTTTACTGAAATATTACAGAAAGTGTACAAGGGCACAAATTCTAAGAGTAAATTTTATTGAGTTTTACATACAAACACACCAGTGCCATCATCACATAAATTCCGACACCAGACATTCTAACACCATAATTTTTTCACGTGCCCTTTCCTATTCACCTTCCCAACCAGAGGAGACTGTTTTTTCTGATTTTTATCACCATAAATAGTTTAATGTATTCTTTAATTTTATATAAATAGAGTCAGAGAGTACATACTCCTTTTTTCTCTCACTCTTTACTCATCATATCTTTGAGATTCATTCATGATGCTGAGTTTAAAATTAATTTCTTCTTTCACACTGTTGTGTTGTTATGAAGTGTAGAGAAAATATGTTTGTGTTTAAATAGAGTAGGAGCTCTCTGAGTAAATTTTGCTGGAAACTCAGGATACTGGGCAGAGAGAAAGTCATGGAAATTCAATTTACAATTATATCTAACAGAATTTCAGAGAGATTTAACTAACTACAGAGGTGTGTGTTTATATTTCAAGAGAAAAAGAGGTCTATGACTGTGGCAACATCTCTAGGTTGTAAATTATGAATACACCTGGGACTCTTCAGCCCCTGGAGAGATTTTGTTTCTATTCCAAAAGGTTGGAGTAAAAATTCATAATCCTTTTTTTTTTTTTTTTAACATTTTCCATCATATTTTTAATGGTTTCAAACTATTACAATTTTTAGATAATATACTGTTTTTAAAATGTTCTCATTGGAGTCTAACAGGTTTACAATGTTGTACAGCAAAGAGAATCCATTTTACATATAGATATCTACTCTTTTTTAGATTTCTTTTTTTTTTTTATCCTTTTTTTCATTTTTTTGTTTTGTTTTGTTTTGTTTTGCCAAATATCAAAATGAATCCACCACAGGTATACATGTGTTCCCCATCCTGAACCCTCCTCCCTCCTCCCTCCCCATACCATCCCTCTGGGTCGTCCCAGTGCACCAGCCCCAAGCATCCAGTATCGTGCATTGAACCTGGACTGGCATCTCGTTTCATAATCCTTTTGATTCCTTCTTTAAGAAGTAAAAGTTTTTATCCCTTCTTTATGGAGAAGAGAGAGAGTGATATCTCTCTTTCACCTGGTTGTCAACAGATAAAATGAATTTTTATCTACCTCTTTCCTATGACATAGACTCTAAAGTTTTTATGTATAGGACCTCTGACCTGGTTTTCATCATACTACCTCAGGAGTAAGAACTGAATAGTGGTAAACCACAGAGTCATTATTTGCTTTTTAAGAGAATAATGATATTCTGTGTATAGTCTAGTTTCAACATTTGTGGGAATTCAGGATAAAATTACTAAATATTACACTGTGAATACTAAAAATCACACTAGTATTCCACTGAAGGAAAAGTAAAAATATATTTAGCAACCTTAATTTTCATGATATTTAGGTTGTTTTCAATCAGTAACTATTATGAAATAACCTGCTATAACAGTCTTGCACATATATTTTGGTGTTCCTATGTCCTTATTTTTGGATGGATATACAGTTAGGAATGCAACTACTGAGTTAAAAGGAAGATGCATGTTGGCTTTTTAATGTGTTGCTAATTAGCTTTCCAAAGTGATTTTACCAATGTGCAAGTGTTCTATTTAGCCCTTATCTTAGCAATACTTATTTATTCTTATTTATGAATACTTATTTATAAATAATGTTAAACCCATTATTTATACTTATTTATCAAAAACTTCTGATAGATACTTATTTTTCAATGGTGTAACAATACGATTTCATTATCTTCTGAATTTCACAATATTTGTTCAGACATTGGTCAGTATGCTACTTTTGTCTCTTCGACGGGTCATTGGCTATCTTTAAAATGTATTCTTTTTTAATAGTTGGGCTAACATATTCTTAAATTTTTTTGTTTGTTTTAAAATTATTCTGCTTGCGATTTTATACCCTTTTTAATATCTGGAATATGGTGTCTTTGAAAACTTTTGGAAAATTCTCAGTCTTTAAATATTACATTTGATTCAATTCATCTGTCTTTCTCTTCTGGGGTTTCAAATTCCAAACATGGTAGTTTACAAAAATGGCCAATTTTTTTTTTTTTTTTTCTCTCTTCCAGGTAAGCACAGCTTCCTTTTATGGGAAATGTGTTGCTTCTCCCATCAAAAGATTGAATCTGTTTCTCCATTCTTTAAGTATTGTCTTGACTGTTTGAATGGCTCTAGACATTGGGCAATTACAGTGGAAGTAATGATTGAAAAGACTTTCTTGGTGGCTCAGAGATAAAGAATCAGTCTGCAATACAGGAGATCTGCTTTCGATCCCTGGGTCAGGATGTTCGCCTTGAGAAGGAAATGGCCACCCACTCCAATATTCTTGCCTGGAAAATACAATGGACAAAGGAGCCTGGCAGGCTACAGTCCTTAGAGTTACAAAGAGTTGGATATGAATGATTGACTAAAGCACCACCAATGCTTGTAAATTACTTCAGCATTGGAACACGTTCTCTCTCATATGCTTAGAACCCTGAAACCATCATGTGAATTAATCTGAGTTAGCCTTCTCGAGAAGAAAATGCCAGGAAGGAGAGAAATGCCCTGAACAACAACTGGCCATCCTATAACTCATTAAATAATAGCTATGGGAAGTTCTCCTGATTATCTAATCACTAGTGCAGTAGTAAAGAACCTGTCTGCCAGTGCAGGAGATGCATCCGTGGTTTCAATCCCTGGGTCACAAAGATCCCTTGGAGTAGGAAGTGGCAACCCATTTCAGTATTCTAACCTGAGGGGAAAAAAAAAAAACATGGACAGAGGAGTCTGGTGGGCTATAGTCCATGGGATTATGAAGAGTTGGACATGATTAACATGCAAGCACACACACACACACACACACACACACCCCTACCAAATAACTCCAGATGCATGAACTCTTAGCCTAGGAGAGATCATTTAAACCTGCTCAGACCCAAAGAACCATTTAGTCAACCTACACAATTGTGAAGAAATAAAAGGTTATTGTTCAAAGACTCTAAATTTTATTATAGTAGATTAGCTAGCAAAATCTAAATTTCCCTATGGTTTCCATTCTTTTTTTTCTATTCTATAATTCACTCTGAATTATTTCTATTGCTCTGTCTTTGAGTTCATTAATGTTTTTCTTTTTTATTTTACATCAGTTGTCAAACTCATCTAATGAGTTCTTAAATTCAAATATTAAACTCTTTAATTCTAGAATGTCTTTTTATTCTTTATAGATTTCAATATATTTGAAATTATCCATAGAAGGCAATGGCACCCCACTCCAGTACTCTTGCCTGGAAAATCCCATGAACAGAGGAGCCTGGTAGGCTGCAGTCCATGGGGTCGCTAAGAGTCAAATTCCACTGAGCGACTTCACTTTCACGCATTGGAGAAGAAAATGGCAACCCACTCGTGTTCTTGCCTGGAGAATCCCAGGGACAGGAGAGCCTGGTGGGCTGCCATCTCTGGGGTCGCACAGAGTCAGACACGACTGAAGCGACTTAGCAGCAGCAGCATCCATTTTTCCTATCCTTTCCTACCTTACTATATTAATGTTGATATTTTAGTCATTGCTGCTTAGTTCAATTTTTTTCTTTTAATTATTAGTCACATTTTCTTGCATCTTGTGTGCATAGTAATTTTTATAAAATTTTAAACCAGACTTTATTAAAAGACCTGTGTAAGTATGGATAATATCTTCCACCAATAAAAACTCTCTCTTTTCCTCTCCCAGTAAAGAAGAATGCTGAGATCATCACCTTATCAGGATTTGATCAATGACAAGACAGAGTTACACTTTTAGTAAAATATCTGTCCTTTAACTTTCTACTTCATTAGCCTCTTATGAGGATCCAACTAATGAGTATCCAAAAACTTGCAAATGTCATGAAGATTTTTTTTTTATTAAGAATATTTTTCATCCACCCCATCACTGTGGCTTTGTCTTTTAGCTCCAAGATTTTCCTACTCCCCTAAACTTAAAGTAGCCACATAAGGAAAATCAGCCTTTGTTAGGAGTTAGCCTTTGATTTCCATCCATGTACCAGTTCTATGAGACATTAAAAGTGACCATTGTTTTAATGGACATTTAATACTTAGAAGGAAGAAAAAATTGTTTCCCACTGTCAGGGTCAGACTATTTAAACATAAATTAATTTGTCTTCATCATTGGCACATCAAGCACTTCCCTATTGGGATAGGTTGATAGGTAGGTTGATAGATGGGTTCAGTTCAGTTCAGTTCAGTCACTCAGTCATGTCCGACTCTTTGAGACCCCATGAATTGCAGCACACCAGGCCTCCTTGTCCATCACCAACTCCCGGAGTTCACCCAAACTCATGTCCATCGAGTCAGTGATGCCATCCAGCCATCTCATCCTCTGTCGTCCCCTTCTCCTCCTGCCCCCAATCCCTCCCAATATCAGAGTCTTTTACAATGAGTCAACGCTTAGCATGAGGTGGCCAAAGTACTGGAGTTTCAGCTTTAGCATCATTCCCTCCAAAGAAATCCCAGGGCCGATCTCCTTCAGAATGGACTGGTTGGATCTCCTTGCAATCCAAGGGACTCTCAAGAGTCTTCTCCAACACCACAGTTCAAAAGCATCAATTCTTCGGCACTCAGCCTTCTTCACAGTCCAACTCTCACATCCATACATGACCACAGGAAAAACCATAGCCTTGACTAGACGAACCTTTGTTGGCAAAGTAATGTCTCTGCTTTTGAATATGCTATCTAGGTGGTCATAGCTTTCCTTCCAAGGAGTAAGCATCTTTTAATTTCATGGCTGCAGTCACCATCTGTAGTGATTTTGGAGCCCTCAAAAATAAAATCTGACACTGTTTCCCCATCTATTTCCCATGAAGTGATGGGACCGGATGTCATGATCTTTGTTTTCTGAATGTT
>NW_011494954.1:1822538-1823011 GCF_000754665.1 Bison bison bison | reverse complement strand
CTTTCTAAGGCCCACTTGACTTCACATTCCAGGATGTCTGGCTCTAGGTCAGTGATCACACCATAGTGATTATCTGGGTCATGAAGATCTTTTCTGTACAGTTCTTCTGTGTATTCTTGCCATCTCTTCTTAATATCTTCTGCTTCTGTTAGGTCCATACCATTTCTGTCCTTTATCGAGCCCATCTTTGCATGTAATGTTCCCTTGGTATCTCTGATTTTCTTGAAGAGATCCCATTCTGTTGTTTCTGTTGTTTTCCTCTATTTCTTTCCCATTCTGTTGTTTCTGTTGTTTTCCTCTATTTCTTTGCATTGATCGCTAAAGAAAGCTTTCTTATCTCTTGCTGTTCTTTGGAACTCTGCATTCAGATGCTTATATCTTTCCTTTTCTTCTTTGCTTTTCACTTCTCTTCTTTTCACAGCTATTTGTAAGGCCTCCCCTGACAGCCATTTTGCTTTTTTGCATTTATTTCC
>NW_011494954.1:1819699-1820821 GCF_000754665.1 Bison bison bison | reverse complement strand
GTCCCCTTCTCCTCCTGCCCCCAATCCCTCCCAGCATCAGAGTCTTTTCCAATTAGTCAACTCTTCGCATGAGGTGGCCAAAGTACTGGAGTTTCAGCTTTAGCATCATTCCTTCCAAAGAACACCCAGGGCTGATCGCCTTTAGGATGGAATGCTTGGATCTCCTTGCAGTCCAAGGGACTCTCAAGAGTCTTCTCCAATGCCACAGTTCAAAAGCATCAGTTCTTCAGCGCTCAGCCTTCTTCACAGTCCAACTCTCACATCCATACATGACCACTAGAAAAACCATAGCCTTGACTAGACAGACCTTTGTTGACAAAGTAATGTCTCTGCCTTTCAATATGCTATCTAGGTTGATCATAACTTCTCTTCCAAGGAGTAAGCGTCTTTTAATTTCATGGCTGCAGTCACCATCTCCAGTGATTTTGGACCACCCCCCAAAAAAAGTCTGACACTGTTTCCACTGTTTCCCCATCTATTTCCCATGAAGTGATGGGACCAGATGCCATGATCTTCGTTTTCTGAATGCTGAGCTTTAAGCCAACTTTTTCACTCTCCTCTTTCATTTTCTGAATTGATATAAATTTCGGAGTCTTCAACTTATATTTGCATTGGATTAAATCACAAAGAATGAATTGTCAAGAAAAAAGAAGCCACCTGTGGTCTAAGCCCTGGAATACCTCAATGTTATTAAGAGGTTGAAGAGAATGGAAAAAAGAAAAATCATAAAAAGTGAGAGAGAAAAACAAGAATATAGGGTTATTTGCAAGCTAGGTGAAGAAAAAGGGAGGAAAAATGATCAAATTCTTTTGATAGTCCCTGAATATTGCACAAACAATTTTTTAGTGGATTTAACAATGTAGATGACCTACTGAAAATTTACGTCAGCAAGAATTCTTTTCCTCATATAACTGCATAACTAGAAGTATCTTCATCTTGCAAAACATCCTTTTCTGACTAATTCCATCTTGTTAAAGTTATCTTTTTTTTTAATTTAATTTTATTTTTTAACTTTACAATATTGTATTTGTTTAGCCATATATTGAAATGAATCTGCCACAGGTATACATGTGTTCCCCATCCTGAACCCTCCTCCCTCCTCTCTCCCCATATCATCCCTCT
>NW_011494954.1:1818756-1819599 GCF_000754665.1 Bison bison bison | reverse complement strand
ATCTCCCATCTATTTCCCATGAAGTGATGGGACCAGATGCCATGATCTTCGTTTTCTGAATGCTGAGCTTTAAGCCAACTTTTTCACTCTCCTCTTTCATTTTCTGAATTGATATAAATTTCGGAGTCTTCAACTTATATTTGCATTGGATTAAATCACAAAGAATGAATTGTCAAGAAAAAAGAAGCCACCTGTGGTCTAAGCCCTGGAATACCTCAATGTTATTAAGAGGTTGAAGAGAATGGAAAAAAGAAAAATCATAAAAAGTGAGAGAGAAAAACAAGAATATAGGGTTATTTGCAAGCTAGGTGAAGAAAAAGGGAGGAAAAATGATCAAATTCTTTTGATAGTCCCTGAATATTGCACAAACAATTTTTTAGTGGATTTAACAATGTAGATGAACTACTGAAAATATACATGAAAATCCGATTGGGATTGTTTTAAAAGATAATGGGAAAAGAGGAAATATATTCAATGAGTGAAAACAACTCTATCAGTTTGCTGCAACATGAAGATAATAAATGTATTTGTAAATATAAGGAGATTTGACAACTGGCTGAGGAAGATAATCTCCTTTCCAGCAACACTCAGGTTACCTAGATGCTAACTTTGTTAACTAGTTAACTAAATGCTAGTCTTTGAATATCCTCTTTACGTCAGCAAGAATTCTTTTCCTCATATAACTGCATAACTAGAAGTATCTTCATCTTGCAAAACATCCTTTTCTGACTAATTCCATCTTGTTAAAGTTATCTTTTTTTTTAATTTAATTTTATTTTTTAACTTTACAATATTGTATTTGTTTAGCCATATATTGAAATGAATCTGCCACAGGTATACATG
>NW_011494954.1:1813947-1818448 GCF_000754665.1 Bison bison bison | reverse complement strand
ATTCCTGGAAGAAAAAAAGAAAAAAGACAAAAAATAGGTATCAAAATTTAGTATGCATTTTAACATCCTTTTAAAGATAATATTAAAACTTTGAATTTAAAAAGACACAGCCATTATTTTTCATATTTTCATCGTTCAATTAATTTGCTATATTTCACTGTCTATGAATATATTCAATTTTGTTCATTTTGCCATTTTGCATTCATACAGTCATATTACACTCAGGCTCCCATTCAATTTCTCATTACAAGAAGTAGCTTTATGGCATAATGAACAACCTCATTTCTTGTAATTTTTAAATAAGTTAAAACTATTAAACCAAAATCTTACTGGTGTGGTTCATTAATAACCATGCTTCTTTTAATATTTTATTACAGCATATTTGCAGATGATATAAAATGAATGTTCAACAATTATAATAATCCTTTTATCACATTACATAAAATGCATGTCTATGAAAAAAGCATGAAAGAGCTAAGAACACTAGACATAGCTCTATAGATTATTTTGTTTAAAACATAAAATTAGTCCAGTGAGACACTGTCAAAACATGTTTTACAATACATTACTAGTGAATCAAATTTCTTTTGGTTTCTATTGATAGAAATAGACTATGATTAGCTTAACCTAGAAGGAACACTTATTAGAAGGAACAGAAGCTGGAACTCGAGAGGAAAGAAATGACTTTCATTAAAAGTTGGAGAACTTTCTCAGTAAAATGCAATCAAATATGACTTACCTCTAACAATGCGTCACATTTGAAATTCTTAGAAGGAAACATCTCATTAGTATAGCTTTCATCAATTAGCTATAGCAAATTTTGACCATTTAAATTTTACCTTTATATGTCCAGAATAGTTTACAGAAAAGCAGAAATCATTGCTATCTAGGGAATCCATTCTCAGAAATAGCTAAAATTGTTGTTTAGAGGTTATTTTTTTTATTGTAAAAATGGATTTACTCTATATTGACTGATCTTCCTTATTAATATTTTAATGAAATTCTTTTCATCTATCCTTCTTTTCCATTCATTCAATTATCTACCAAATGACTTATGCATATAGTCTTTGCATCAAGCACTTGACTATACACTAAGGATAGAAGTTAGCAATATTTTTGAGATTTTAGTCATGCGAGAGTGAAACTATGTACACAAATAAATATGAAATAATTTTTAAATTTATGCAAATTGCTAGACAAACACAGAGGAGGGAGTAAGTTTCTTCCATTCTTTGAAGGGTACTTTTAGGTGTATTTAGCTATCAAAAAGCATGGTATCTCTAATTTGTCCAATGCTGGATATCAAATAGCCTTAAGATGCTAAACATTTTCAATCATTTTCAGATATTTTATAAAATTTGGGAGAGTGATCTGAAGTGAAAAGTTTGAAATCCTATTACCATTCTGTAAGCTTCTCAGTCTCTGAAAAAAAATTTTTTTTGATGGCACTTGTTCAGTTCTACAAAATGATAAATAGCAGAATATTACTGGAGTTTAAATATTTCTGAGAGAGCAATTTTTCACTTCCTGCTGTTTACAAGTAAAATACTGTCTACAAATAATACATTACATTAGCTGTCCTCTTTATCATAAAGCCATGTTGAACACTTGTAACATTTTTAAAAAGACACCAACTGATTGCAAGATGAGCGTTACCCTTGAGCAAATTATGAACACATTTATTTCAGTCTTAGGCGTTTGAAACTAATTTTCTGGTAATATCAAAAGTGTTCATAGAATTAATTTCCTGTCAGTTCAGCAGTATTCAAGTGAATATTTTATGATTTTGCATTAGCTGTATTTGTCTAGAGTTGTGACATGATCGAGTCATTCTCTGAGGAAAACACATTAATAATTAAACTCTGTCCAATGTGGAGTGCTAAAGATGACAGCATAATTGTACATTTCCAGAGACCGTTTCACAAAGCAGAGGAGAATTGCCCTGCCACTATTTAAGTGTCAATTCAGAATTTCTTTCTAAACTAAAACACAGCTTCAATAAAAAAGAGGGAGGGGGGAGTTGGTGTCACATTTGGAAAGTGTTCTCTTTACTTTCGCTTTATTTTATAATGTGAGCTAAATGCAAATAGCCTCCTTCATTCTTTCCTTCTCATGCTGAATAAACTGTCA
Organism: Bison bison bison; assembly: GCF_000754665.1. Lineage (NCBI taxonomy): Eukaryota > Metazoa > Chordata > Mammalia > Artiodactyla > Bovidae > Bison > Bison bison. The sequence goes on along the minus strand of NW_011494954.1, from coordinate 1,816,318 downwards.
GTTAGAAGTTCTTTCTTTTGACAATATAACATCATCAGTGATCTTTGAACCAGGACTGTTTAAATGATAAATACTACTTGCATAGATTATCTCTGTAGGAAATAGTGCTGCTGACTTGAGAAACTTTGATTGGTTTCAGCTCTTATATTTGAGTCTTTTTTAACTTAGGTAACTTCAGCAATAATTTAAGATTTTAATCTACTTCCCAGTCAACTAGTTGTGGATAGATCACTGTATGTCTCCTTATTTATATTTCCTATTCTGATCCTTAAAATAAAGTTATTGGATTTTTAGAATCAAGATTTTAAAAAATTTCTGAGGCATATATATTATACACAATAGAACTCATATTTGTGCTACCTTCCTAGACAAACTGTGATTAAAAAATTGTGACTGGTGAATACAACAGAAACCATGACTAGAAGAATGGAAATGTGCCCAAATAATTTGAGTTGAAGTTCTCTGTTAAACAGAGAGTTTAGCATTTAACCCCCCAATGACCTTCAGTCTATTTCAGATACAGATATTCCTTAGCAATAATATTAATAGATATTTTTTCATTACCTAATATTAGCTGAACAACTACATAGTCTTTGAAAAATATTACTTCCTGGAATTTATCCTAAATAAATAATACAAGATGATTAACCACAGTGCAGTTCCTAACAGCATTGTTTATAAAAAAGAAAAAACAAAGGAAATTAGTTTAATGGCTAAAAATACATTCATTAAATAAATTATGATGTATTTATAATATTAAATATTCTAACACTGCAAATTTAAAAGCTTCATTACTAGGAAGCTGTTTATTCTTTTTTTCCATTTATTTATTCATTCATTTCACAAATATTTGTTAAGTTCTTATTAAATGCCAGGCAGTGTTCTTGATGTTGGAGATAAGGCAGTGATGAAAACTATATCCCTAGTTTCATGACAGAGAAGGCAATGGCACCCCACTCCAGTACTCTTGCCTGGAAAATCCCATGGATGGAGGAGCCTGGTAGGCTGCAGTCCATGGGGTCGCTGAGAGTCGGACACGACTGAGCGACTTCACTTTCACTTTTCACTCTTATGCATTGGAGAAGGAATGGCAACCCACACCAGTGTTCTTGCCTTGAGAATCCCAGGGACATGGGAGCCTGGTGGGCTGCCGTCTATGGGATCGCACAGAGTCGGACACGACTGAAGCGACTTAGCAGCAGCAGCATGAAACTAGAATTCTAGAAAAGAGTCTGACAATAATCACATGATGATGTAATGTGCCGTGGTGTTATTAAAAATGATGAGGAAGAATCAGATAAATTAAGTTATGGATTGGAGGATGGGGTCATTCCAGTGGTGGATGAAGATCTCTGAGAACTGAAAAGAACAAGTTAGACCATAAGGCATTTGGAGGCAGTGTGAGCTAGGATGAATGACTAGGAAATGTAATGCCTTAGGTGAAACCCACATTGGTGTGATTGAGAACCAGCAAAGAAGATGGCATGACTATAGTGGGTAAGGAAAGGAGCAGAAGAGTCAGAAAACAGTCACCAACATTTAGTCCCCGTAGGCAAAAGGAAGGGCTTGAAGCATTATTCTGAATCAAATAAGAAGTCACTAGAAGTTCTGAGCGGAGGACTGGAATGGTCTTTTAAAAATACCAATACAGTATAGTAACACATATATATGGAATTTAGAAAGATGGTAACAATAACCCTGTGTACGAGACAGCAAAAGAGACACTGATGTATAGAACAGTCTTATGGACTCTGTGGGAGAGGGAGAAGGTGGGAAGATTTGGGAGAATGGCATTGAAACATGTAAAATATCATGTATGAAATGAGATGCCAGTCCAGGTTCGATGCACGATACTGGATGCTTGGGGCTAGAGCACTGGGACGACCCAGAGGGATGGTATGGGCAGGGAGGAAGGAGGAGGGCTCAGGATGGGGAACACATGTATACCTGTGGCGGATTCATTTTGATATTTGGCAAAACTAATACAATTATGTAAAGTTTAAAAATAAAAAAAAAAGTACTACTTGCAACATTTGAATCAGTTCTAATGAGGTGGATGAAACTGGAGCCTATTATACAGAGTGAAGTAAGCCAGAAAGAAAAACACCAATACAGTATACTAACGCATATATATGGAATTTAGAAAGATGGTAATGACAACCCTGTATGTGAGACAGCAAAAGAGACACAGATGTATAGAACAGTCTTTTGGACTCTGTGGGAGAGGGAGAAGGTGGGAAGATTTGGGAGAATGGCATTGAAACATGTAAAATATCATGTATGAAATGAGATGCCAGTCCAGGTTCGATGCACGATACTGGATGCTTGGGGCTAGAGCACTGGGACGACCCAGAGGGATGGTATGGGCAGG
>NW_011494954.1:1795594-1813847 GCF_000754665.1 Bison bison bison | reverse complement strand
GTTCAATGCAGGATACAGGAAGCTTGGGGATGGTGCACTGGGATGACCCAGAGGGATGGTATGGGGAGGGAGGTGGGAGGGGGTTTCAGGTTGGGGAACACATGGCAGATGCATGTTGATGTATGGCAAAACCAATACAATATTGTAAAGTAAAAAAATAATAATAATAAAGTAAAAAGAAAAAATAGATTAAAATTAAAAAAAAAATTCTGGGCTGTCCGAAAAAAAATATAAAATATTACTTGCAATAAGCAGCAGAAAAAGAAGTATGTATAATATACAATGTATAAAGAAATATGTGTTGATTTTTACTTTGTAATATCTATTTTGTGCTGTGAATCCTAGGATTCAAAGGGGAAGAAACATAACCTATTTTTTAACCACTATGTGACTGAACTGAATTGAACTGAACCAGCACTTCACTTACTGCCTGGTGAGTGTGAATGTGTTGGTCACTCTGTTGTGTCCAGCTCTTTGCGACCCCATGGACTGAAGCCTACAAGGCTCCTCTGTCCTTGGAATTCTCCAGGCAGTAATACTGGAGTGGGTAGTCATTTTCTTCTCCAGGGGATCTTTCTGACTCAGGGATTGAACCCTGGTCTCCTGCATTGCAGCCAGATACTTTACTGTCTGAGCCACCAGGGAAGCCCTGGTTTATATTAGGCACATAGTAAAATTTAGTGGATGAATGAATAAATGAGTAAATGAACAGATACTTTATAATATTTTAAAAAGCTATACATAAATAACTTTTTACCTTTTATTATATGGTTGTACCATGACTGGTTCTTCTTGCTCGCTTGAATTAATCAGCATTGGAGTTCCACAAGGTTTGGTCTCAGAAGTATCAGTGAAATATATTTATTATTAATTTATTTGTAGTGTTTTTGGAAAAAAAAAATATTTAAAAGTTTGTCTCTGAGGTCCATAGCAGAGCATGGTATTTGAAAAGTATATTCTATATTTTCAATACTTTCTATCAAAGCTATATTCTTATATTGACAAAACAGGAATTTGTTGTCATTCAGTTGCTCAGTAGTGTCTCTTTCTGACTCCATGGCCTGCGGCACTCCAGGCTTCCCTGTCCTTCACTATCTCTCAGAATTTACTCAAACTCATTTCCATTGAATCGAAGATACCATCTAACCATCTCATCCTCTGTCACCCCTTCTCTTCTTGCCTTCAACCTTTCCCAGTATCAGGGTCGTTTCCAATGAGTTGGCCTATTCTGCCACATCCACTTGATTTTTCTATGTGTGTGTGTGTGTGTGTTAGTCGCTCAGTCATGTCCAACTCTTTGTGACTTCATGGACATAATCTGCAAGATTCTTTTGTCCATGGAATTCTCCAGACAAGAATACAGGAGTGGGTTGCCATGCCTTTCTCCAGGGGATCTTCCCAACTCAGACTGAACTCAGGTCTCCTGCATTGCAGGCAGATTCTTTACCATCTGAGCCACCAGAGAAGCTGTGTATATAAAGACATACATATTTTTCCACATTTTGAGGGGAAGGGGCAGACATAATAGTTCAACTCCTTACTTCTCAAATCTCCTACATAAGTACATTCATCTACATAACTATACTATTATTCTCCTATTTAAGAGAAGTAATCATAATGCTACAATGTCATTTAGTACACAGTCTATATCCCAATCGGAGAAGGCAATGGCACCCCACTCCAGTACTCTTGCCTGGAAAATCCCATGGATGGCAGAGCCTGGTAGGCTGCAGTCCATGGGGTCGCTAAGAGTTAGACATGACTGAACGACTTCACTTTCACTTCTCACTTTCATGCATTGGAGAAGGAAATGGCAACCCACTCCAGTGTTCTTGCCTGGAGAATCCCAGAGACGAGGAAGCCTGGTGGGCTGCCGTCTATGGGGTCGCACAGAGTCGGACACGACTGAAGCAACTTAACAGCAGCAGCTATATCCCAATAAACCACAAAAAAAAAGAAAAAAAAGATTAAAGATAACAGACAATTTAATCAGTTCAGTTCAGTTGCTCAGTTGTGTCCGACTTTTTGCAGCCCCGTGGAGCGCAGCATGCCAGGCTTCCCTGTCCATCACCAACTCCTGGAGCTTACTCAAACTCATGTCCATTGTGTTGGTGATGCCATCCAAGCATCTCATCCTTTGTCTTCCCCTTCTCCCCTTGCCTTCAATATTTCTCATCATCAGGGTCTTTTCCAGGGAGTCAATTCTTCGCATCAGGTGCCCAAAGTATTGGAGTTTCAGCTTCAGCATCAATCCTTCCAATGAACACCCAGGACTGATCTCCTTTAGGATGGACTGATTTGATCTCCTTGCAATCCAAGGGACCCTAAAGAGTCTTCTCCAACACCACAGTTCAAGAGCAGCAATTCTTCAGTGCTCAGCTTTCTTTATAGTCCAATCTAATAATGGGACTATAATATAGGCAATTTAATAATGTTAAAATTTTAAATTCACTTTAGTAACAAAATATTTTTTAAAACTTTTCTCAAAATTCACTTTCTTTCTTCTTCTTTTTTTTTTTTTTTAGAATTTATAGATTGGATTGACACTTCTTCACTGCAGTAAAGAGCATGAAAACTGGCTTACAAAAGAGCTGAACCATGGAAACAAAAACCCAAGGGACATATCTATGTATTTCTTGTTAGACAAACCAGCTCCAAGTACTGTAAAAACCACAGTTAATGAAACCTTAGTCTCTCAGGATGCTCAATTGTTAGGGAATGTGATTGCTATTTTTATTTTCCTTTTTCAGCACCAATATCTAGGAGAAAGAAGCAAATGACAAAAATAACCCTGGGCAATTTTTGGAATTTATTCATATAAACATCTTCTGGACTATGTCATACTGTCAAACACATTCTTACTTTTCTCCACTTCCTACATCTCCATTTATACAACTGTTAGTGATCACCAGTGTTTCAAAAAACCTAAAGGTCCTAGATTTCATCAAGATCACTGGATTCAACTAACTTAGGAGGAAATATAAAACTCTGGATTTATTAGAAATTAAGCTCCAGTTTCCAAAACAGTAAACTAGTGAGTATATACTCAGGTTTGAAAGCTGTTAACAAATTTTTATATAGTCTATAAGTTTCTCCTTCAATATAAGAAAAATACAGTCATCACAAAGTTAACTATCATAGTTGGAGAACTAATCATGTGATTATTTAATAAAATGATTTGTCTAAAAATGTAATAAATATGCAACCATAAGTTAACAATCCTCACAGTATTCATATAAGATAAAATCTATAGATAGACCAACACTAGATATTCAATCATATGTAATATCCCCCAGGAATTAGAAGACTTATTTTGAAAAAAATTTTATAATAGAACTATATTTTAGGAAGCCCTAATAAATGCAGAGAATAGATACAAGGATCTACTAGAATATTTAACAGGCAAAATTTTAATTTACCTACTATCAAGTTATTATTATGTGCTTGATATCATTATAAAGTTAGGATTTCCTTGAATAGAATAATATACTGTGTATATCACCCCAAGTCCAAATTAATGAAGTTTTGCTCTGTTACCTCTATTAGATTTATAGTAGTCTACATAGATTGTAGCTCTCATAAGCAGATTCTTTGGGGGGAGTTGTAGAAAACTAATCAACAGATTTCCTTAACTTTTGAATCCCTCAAGAGCTATTTTTTTTTTTAACATTAAAACAATCTTTGTAAGTCATGAGAGTGTATAATTTTATATTGTAATGGTGGTGGTGCATTATTACCAAGTGTTGTCAATCTTCATTTTTTTATTTTTCCTTTCTGGTCTTCATTTTCACTGAAGTATCATTTTTCTTTTAGGAACAGTATAAAGACAACCTGGAGCTACACAGGTACCATAGCCATAGTGAGGAGTCAAATACTGGTCAATTTAGAAAATATTATCAGTATCTTTCTCATTGTTTTTTATTTCCTATATATTACTTGAACATTTTTCATTTCAGGGCCATTCGAGTTACCTTCTTTCCTGCTATTTTGTACTCCTGCCACAACTTAATCTGGACAGATCATATAGATAGATAGAGATATATAATTTTAAAAACATGCTAACATTTTTTTTAATCACAATACTGTTCTTAATAATTAATACTTCTTAAAAATACCTCTCTCTACTCCCTATGCTGCCCAAAATTCAGGTGAACTTCCCAGAGCTAAACAGTGATACTAAGTCTCATAGATTCTTTTTTAAATTTATTTTTAATTGGAGGATAATTGCTTTACAATGTTGTGTTTGTTTCTGCCATATAATATTGTGAAAGTATGTTGCTCAGTCGAGTCCAGCTCTTTGCAACCCCATGGACTGCAGCCTGGCAGACTCCTTTGTCCATGGAATTCTTCAGGCAACAATACTTGTGTGGTTTGCCATTTCCTTCTCTAGGGAATGTTCAGGGTCTCCTGTGTTGCAGGCAGATTCTTTACTGTCTGAGCTACAAGTTCAGTTCAGTAGAGTTCAGTCACTCAGTTGTGCTGGAATCTTTGCAGCCTCATGGACTGAAACATGCCGGGCTTCCCTGTTCATTATCAGTTCCCAGAGCTTCCTCAAACTCATGTCCAAGTCAGTGATGCCATTCAACCATCTCATCCTCTGTCATCCCCTTCTCCTCCCACGTTTAATCTTTCCCAGCATTAGGGTCTTTTCCAAAGAGTCAGTTCTTCGCATCAGGTGGCCCAAGTATTAGAGTTTCAGCTTCAGCATTAGACCTTCCAATGAATATTCAGGACTGATTTCCTTTAGGATAGACTGGTTGGATCTCCTTGCAGTGTAAGGGACTCTCAAGAGTCTTCTCCAACACCACAGTTCAAAAGCATCAATTCTTCGGTGTTCAGCTTTCTGTATAGTCCAACTCTCACATCCATATATGACTAGTGAAGAAACCATAGCCTTGATGAGATGGACCCTTGTCGGTAAAGTAATGTCTCAGCTTTTTAATATGCTGTCTAGTTTTGTCATAGCTTTTCTTCCAAGGAGCAAGCATCTTTTAATTTCTTGGCTGCATTCACCATCTGCAGTAATTTTAGAACCCCTCAAAATAAAGTCTGTCACTGTTTCCATTTTTTCCCCATCTATTTGCCATGAAGTGATGGGACTGGATGTCATGGTCTTCAGTTTTTGAATGTTGAGATTTAAGCTAGCTTTTTCACTCTCTTCTTTCACCTTCATCAAGAGGCTCTTTATTTCCTCTTCACTTTCTTCCATAAGGGTGGTGTCACCTGCATATCTGAGGTTATTTATATTTCTCCCAGCAATATTGGTTCCAGCTTGTGCTTCATCCAGTCTGACATTTTGCATGATATACTCTGCATGTAAGTTAAATTAGCAAGATGGCAATATACAGCCTTGATGTACTCCTTTCCCAATTTGGAACCAGTCCATGTTACATGTCTGCTTCGAACTGTGCTTCTTCATCTGCATACAGATTTCTCAGGATGCAGGTAAGGTGGTCTGATATTCCCATCTCTTTCAGAATTTTCCACAGTTTATTGTGATCCACAGAGTCAAAGGCATTAGCGAAGTAAATGAAGCAGATGTTTTTTCTGGAGTTCTCTTGCTTTTTCTATGACCCAACAGATGTTGGCAATTTGATCTCTGGTTCCTCTGACTTTTCTAAATCCAGCTTGAACATCTGGAAGTTCTCGGTTCACATACTGTTGATCCCTAGTTTGAAGAATTTTGAGCATTACTTTGTTAGCGTGTGAGATGAGTTCAATTGTGCGGTAGTTTGAACATGCTTTGGCATTGCATTTATTTGGGATTGGAATGAGCCACCTGGGAAGCCCATAGTATTGTGAATCATCCATAAGTATTCATATGTCCCCTTACTCTTGAACCTCCCTCCCAACCCTCACCCCAACCCACCCCTCTATAGCAACTTCCCATTAGCTGTCTACTTTACATATGGTAATGTATATGTTTTAATGCTGCTCTCTCAATTCACGCCACACTCTCCTTTTCCTGCTGTGACCTCAAGTCTGTTTTCTATGTTTGTGTTTCTATTGCTGCCCTGCCAAATAGGTTCATTAGTACCATTTTTATATATTCCATATATGTGTATTAATATATGCTATTTCTTTTTCTGTTTCTGACTTACTTCACTCTAGATAAGAGGCTCTAGGTTCATCCACTTGAGGAGTCACTCAAATTGACTCCTATGTGTTCCTTTTTATGGCTGAGTAGTATTGCATTGTATATATGTATGTATGCTGCTGCTAAGTCGCTTCAGTCATGTCCGACTCTGTGCAACCCCATAGACGGCAGCCCACCAGGCTCCCCCTGGGATTCTCCAGGCAAGAACACTGGAGTGGGTTGCCATTTCCTTCTCCAATGCATGAAAGTGAAAAGTGAAAGTGAAGTCGCTCAGTTTTGTCTGACTCTTCGTGATCCCATGGACTGCAGCCTCCCAGGCTAATATTGCATTGTATATATGTATGCATACATATCTGTGATAATTTATATCTATACATCTTTTTCTAGATTAATGACTATTATATGCATTGCTTTATACCTTCTTTTTTATCTTACCAATTATGTTCAATTATCTTTTCACACCAGTGCACATCAGTCAACCTGTATATTTATTTATTTTTAATCAATTGCATATTATCCCATTGTATGGATATACTAAGTTTATTTAACAAATATCGACATATGGAATTGGAGGATATTTCCAGCCATTCCTACTGAAAACATTGCTATAATAAATACTGTATAAAATGTTAAGGGAGCATTTCCAATATTAAGTCTTCCTACCAAGTACAAAATGTTTTTCTATTTATGCAAGCTTGCCTATCCTCCTCTCCTGAGTGTTTCTCAGGAAAGAGTTAAAGTGCTCTTCATACATATCTCCATATATGGAGTGCTCTATGACCACTCTATCTACAGTTCATGGGGTTGCAAAAAGTGGGACATGATTTAGCAACTGAACAAAATCAATGACCATTCTATCTACAGGTTGACCTTTCCTACTACAAGTCCTGATACACTTTGGCTTGTAACCTTTGGAAAGGTTACTTGACATCTTTGTGTCCTGGTTTGGTTATCTGCAAAATAGGGATATCATAGTACTTACCTAATGGGCTTGTATACAATAAATGAAAGAGTGATTAGAAATGCCAGGCACAATAGTAATCACTTAACCATCAAAAATTATCAGTATTATAATTATTCTTGCTTTTATTCTTCTATATGAGCCTACTTGATGTCAAGTGTTTCCTGTTTATTTGTATTTTATTTAGAAGTCTTATTGAAAGATAAATATTAAAATGTATTCTCAAAATCTATTGAAATAAAATTATAATGATTTTTCTTTACCTTCTTAGGTATTCATAATTTGATTTGTCTGCAGATTATTTCTTCTTTTTTAAACTTTTTTCTTTTGTATTGGGGTATTTTGTATAACTGATTAGCAATGTTGTGATAGTTTTAGGTGAACACCAAAGGGACTTAGCCACACATCTACATGTATCCATTCTCCCCCAAACTCACCTCCTATCCAGGCTGTATTACCTTATTCAGGTTTTTTCATTAATGTCACACCTTCTCTACAAAAAGTGGGGTGGGTTTCTTTTTCTTTACCTGTGTTCTAGCAAACATTTGAAAGCATTTGATATACATGTCTATGGCCATTTGTTAACATTCCCTCTGAACTCTTTTGGTACCTGTACTTTCTGGCTGGTATCTCTGTGATATTTTCCCACTTTTTTTTTTTTTTTTCCATATCAATGGGGTCAGTTTAGGTATTCTACTGCTTTGGTAAACAATTATGGAAATTTGCATTTTCTTAGGCAAACATTTGTTTATTATAGCTTATGAAGTAAGTTTTATTTACCAGGGTTGAATTAAATTGTTAATTCTTTTGATTTTTCTTTTTCTGACTTTTCAACTGCTTTCTTACTAATTTTCTATACGTATATATGTTTTCTCCTATTAGAGCATTTTCTCAACATATTTGCTGAATTCTCTACAATTTCATTTCCCTCTTTGAGGAAAGCAGGAATCTTCAAGGGTCTCCGTGAACTCTCCTTACTGCCCGCACCCCTTACCCCTTGTGACCAGAAGATGTTTCTGGGCTGATTTGCAATTTTGTGACTCATTAGTGCCAAGGACACTGATGATCCAGACAAGGGATATAGTCACCCCTTTTATTTATCTAATTTCAAAATACAGCACTTTAAATTTTAGATTCTATTTTTGCTACCCGACCCTGTCCTTGATTTTACTTTTACAGTATTTGACAATTTTTTTTTTTTCTTGGTTTATTTTTTATTTATTTATTTTTTCTCTAATTTTATTTTATTTTTAAACTTTACATAATTGTATTAGTTTTGCCAAATATCAAAATGAATCCGCCACAGGTATACATGTGTTCCCCATCCCGAACCCTCCTCCCTCCTCCCCCCCCATACCATCCCTCTGGGCCGTCCCAGTACACCAGCCCCAAGCATCCAGCGTCATGCATCGAACCTGGACTGGCAAGGTTTAGGATTGTGACTAGCTTTTGATTTCATTGTTGGTGAATTTTAAACCATTTTCTTCTTGATATTTTTATTTGGCATTAAAGGAGTGAAATAGAATGCCTTATTGCATCACAGTGAACTAAAATGCTTATTTTTTAATTCCTAGATTTAATTTCATCAGTTCAATCCATTTCTTAAAGGGAACTTTCTAAAATCTCACAAGGTTAGGAGAGGTATTTTTTTAATTGTTATATTTCCCTGTACCTTTTATTTTTATCTCAAATTTCTTATAATTGTGTTTTGTTTTCTTTCCCACAAATTTTCTAAACTGAAAAATTAAGGGCACTGTCTTCACAATTATATCCCTAACATCTAGCATACAGTAGACTCAATATTTATTGAATGACTACTTTCTCCAGTTATTGTTTGTTATTTCTGTTGTTGTTTAGCAAATTATTTTTAGTATAATGGATAATATTTGATTTCCCTCTTTGATAATTAAACATTATCAGTTGTTGATCAATGAATATTTCAGGCATTAGAGGACAGTCTATTAAGTATATGAGGATGTCACAGGATTTTGAATGAGTATGACAGCCACCTCATTCCACTTACCATCATCCCCAAACACCATTTTGTGCCATATCACCACTATGGATACTTTTACTTTGGATCATCAACAATTTCATCTTCAATAATCACACACAAACACGCACACAAACACAAGTGTAAATTAGTCCTTCTTTTGCCATTATAATATTCTAAGTTCAGATTGTAGAAGCTGGCTGATCTTTTTTTTTAACACAGTATTGCCACTAACTGGCTCTATGAACTTAGGCAATTTATTCAATATCTTTAAATCTTAGATCACTTATAATAAGTCATAGTAGTATTCCTACTTCATGGCATTGTGTAAATTACATATAAAATGCTAAATGCAATGTCCAGCAATTTATAAATGCAAAATAGGCTTTTTATCAATAATTGTGTATTTAAGGGATCGTAAACTGAGAGAAAGTTTCTTGGAAAGGGATTATATCATAAATAATCATCAATAGGTTTAGGAGAGGAAAGGTGATTTGATCAGAAAAGTGAAGGCTCTTGTACACCTTCTCGATTTTGCCAAAGGCTGACTCTTTTAGAACAAAGTGAATAGGACAAAAGTGATGGCCTCCAGCAATCTTGAGTTTCCATTCCCTTCTCACACTTTTAAAATTTTAGAGTTTTTTAAACAATCATACCCTTAACCTTCCTTAATATTTCATTAAAACCATTTACTATGCCATGATTTTTTAATGCAAACTTCAAAATGTGCAGAAAGGAAATGCACAGCTATAGAAGGTTAAATCATAAGAAAAGATGTTGCAGGACATCAAATGTTGTCTGCAGCAGCAGGGCAAAATCCTTTGTCCCAGGCTTCTCAGAGCTATCCCTTAGGCTAGTTAACTTACTCCTATGAATTCCATGCTTTCCTTCAAACAGCTACCACTGAATCACTCAGGGGCTGGATATCCAAATTTTGTATCTTACTTCTTCAGCCTGTAATCTGTATGAAATCCTACAGGTTACGGAGGTGATCTTCTTATCAGAAACAAAGGAGAATAAAGCATACATTTTAAAATTGATCCATAACATCATTTTATCTCTGTTCAGTTCAGTTCAGTCACTCAGTCATGTCTGACTCTTTGCGACCCCATGAATCACAGCACGCCAGGCCTCCCTGACCATCACCAACTCCCAGAGTTCACTCAAACTCATGTCCATTGAGTTGGTGATGCCATCTCATCCTCTGTCGTCCCTTTCTCCTCCTGCCCCTCAATCCCTCACAGCATCAGGGTCTTTTCCAATGAGTCAACTCTTCGCATGATGTGGCCAAAGTACTGGAGTTTCAGCTTCAGCATCAGTCCTTCCAATGAACAGCCAGGACTGATCTCCTTTAGGATGGACTGGTTGGATCTCCTTGCAGTCCAAGGGACTCTCAAGAGTCTTTTCCAACACCACAGTTAAAAAGCATCAACTCTTTGGTGCTCAGCTTTCTTCACAGTCCAATTCTCACACCCATACATGACCACTGGAAAAACCATAGCCTTGACTAGACTTATCTCTGTAGCTTAAAACAAATAAAAAATAGAAGCAGAGATCAACTCTATAGTTAAACCTGAGACTTTAAATTGATTTATCCATTAATATCCCCACTGCTCAAATGATCTCATCAATGTTTCAGCACTATATGGTAGCACTGAAAGCACCACCCCCATAATGAAGTGAAAATAGGGAAATTTTAAAGTATCTTTCCTAGAAACAAATGAGAAGGAACACTTTAAATGACAAATCTTACTATAGTAAGGGATTTACTGTAATATCTTTAATTTTATAGGTGTCTGCTGCTAAGTCGCTTCAGTCATGTCTGACCCTTGTGCGACCCCATAGACTAACAGAGCACAAATTGAAACTAGAAAGACATAGCAATGTGATAGCTGGACCACTAAGCATGTATAAAAAGCAAGAGTCCAGAACTGAATAGAGGGGAGAATTGAGAAAGAAGAGAGAAAAGTTAGATACAGAAAAAGACAGATCTAACAAATGACAAGAATCTGCAGCTGGACGATGATATTTTCCAGTACAGAATTCCTTATGGTGGAGTGGCTGAAGAGCATTTCAAATATGTGTCTAATATCTTTAGGCTAGTTACATAGTTTCCATCTAAACCAAATCCAGGATTCAAAACTCAGGAAAGCCTGTTATATCACATGTCCAGTGACTGTCCTTGGGAGAGGTGGGAAGGTGGATAGGGAGAACTAAAATATTGGTTTAAATCCTTCTGTGGGTCAGTGGTGAACAAAGAAAGATAATAACTGGAAATAAGATGCTGAAATATGGTGTATACTCAACAAAAAACTAAGAAACTGGAATTAGAAAAATAGGTAGAGAGGGGTAGCTAGAGAAATTCTTTAAAACTTGAAAAATATGATATCTGATCAAGTATCAAGTATGAGACAGTTTAGTGTTTTCCTACTTTAAAATAAGTTAACTACAGTGAAGCAGTTAAAAAAAATGTTTAATGAAAAGGATATTTCCTCCTTCTCTCTTCTTTTCCTCTCTTCTAATCTCATTTAATTCCCTCATATTTGCTATGTACCAGAACCAACATTTATGTTCTTGTTGTTCAGTCCCCAAGTCATGTCCAACTCTTTGTGACGCTATGAACTGCAGCACACCATGCTTCCCTGTCTTTCATTACATATCTGACTTTGTTCAAACTCATGTCCATTGAATCAGTGATGCTATTCAACCATCTCATCCACTGTTGCCCCCTCCTCCTCTTGCTCCCAGTCTTTCCCAAAATCAATGTCTTTTCCGATCAGTTGGCTCTTCACATCAGGTGGCCAAAGTATTGTAGCTTCAGCTTCAGCATTAGTCCTTCCAATGAATATTCAAGGTCAGTGTCTTTTAGGATTGACTGGTATGATCTCCTTGGTGTCCCAGGGACTCTCAAGAGTCTTCTCCAACACCACAGTTCAAAAGCATCAGTTCTTCAGTGCTCAGCCTTCTGTATGGTGCAACTCTCACATCCATACATGACTACTGGAAAAACCATAACATTGACTAGACAGACTTTTGTCAGCAAAGTGATGTCTCTGCTTTTTAATATATTGTCTAGGTTTGTCATAGATTTTCTTCCAAGGACAAGCATCTTTTAATTTCTTGGCTGCAGTGACCATCCACAGTGATTTTGGATCCCAAGAAAATTAGTCAGTGTTTCCACTGTTGAGCCATCTCTTTGCCATGAAATGATAGGACTGGATGCCATGATCTTTGCTTTTTGAATGTTGAGTCTTTAAGTTAGCTTTTTCAATCTCCTCTTTTACCTTCATCAGAGACTCTTTAGTTCTGTTTTGCTGTCTTCCATTAGAGTGGTGTCATCTGCATGTCTGAGGTTATTAATATTTCTCCTGACAATCTTGATTCCAGCTCTAGCTTCATCCAGCCTGGTATTTCAATGATGTACTCAGCATATACATTAATAAGTAGGGTGACAATATACAATCTTGACGTACTAGTTTCCCCTTTTGGAACCAGTTCATTGTGCCAAGTCCACGGATCTAACTGTTGCTTCTTGACCTGCATACAAATTTCTCAAGAGGCAGGTAAGGTGTTTTGGTATTCTCATCTCTTTAAGAATTTTCCACAGTTTGTTATGATCTATACAAGCAAAGGTTTTAGCATAGTCAATGAAGCAGAAGTAGATGTTTTTTGGAATTCCTTTTCTTTTTCTATGATCCAAAGGATGTTGGCAATTTGAACTCTGGTTCCTCTGCCTTTTGTAAATTCAGCTCGTACATCTGGATGTTCTCAGTTCATGTACTTTTGAAGCCTACCTTGGAGGATTTTGAGCATTACCTTGCTAGCATGTGAAATTAGTGCAATTGTTCAGTGGTTTGAGCATTCTTTGGCATTGTCCCTCTTTGGGATTGGAATGAAAACTGAACTTCTGCAGTCCTGTGGCCACTGCTGAGTTTTCCAAATATGCTAGTGTATTGATTGTAGCACTTTCACAGTATCATCTTTTAATATTTGAAATAGCCCACCTGGAATTCCATCACCTCCACTAGCTTTGTTCATAGTATTGCCTCTAAGGCCCACTTGACTTCACACTCTGGGATGTCTGGCTCTAGGTGAGTGACCACACCATCGGGTTATCAGGATCATTAAGACCTTATTTGTACAGTTCTTCAGTGTATTTTTGCCAACTTTTCTTAATCTCTTCTGCTTCTGTTACATCCTGCTGTTTCTGGCCTTTATTTTGCCCGTCTTTGCATGAAGTAGTCCCAATTGCAAAAGTACTTATAAGTATATTAAAGCATCATATAAATCTCTGGCAAAGATATAGTTAATTATAAGAATTGGACTAAAATAGATTTATGAAGTAAATATATGTGAAAAGAGATTGTGTAATTTTTATGTGCATATTTATTTACCAAAATCCTTCTTTTCTGCCAAACAATGATTTGTCTAAACGTTCATTTTCTCCTATAGTTCTGTTTGCCTGATGGATAAACCCAAAAAGGTACATATTTGAAAACAAAGGCAGGTGCTGCTGCTGCTAAGTCACTTCAGTCATGTCCGACTCTGTGCGACCCCATAGACGGCAGCCCATCAGGTTCCCCCATCCCTGGGATTCTCCAGACAAGAACACTGGAGTGGGTTGCCATTTCCTTCTCCAATGCATGAAAGTGAAAAGTGAAAGTGAAGTCGCTCAGTCGTATCCGACTCTTAGCGACCCCATGGACTGCAGCCCACCAGGCTCCTCCGTCCATGGGATTTTCCAGGCAAGAGTACTGGAGTAGGATGCCATTGCCTTCTCCAAAACAAAGGCATGACATTTAATTAGACACCATAAATTTGGGAAAAAAAAAAAACACACACACACAAAGGTATTGTTAATAACAGTTGATAGTAATTACACCACAATTTATTTTTCCTTTAACTTTGGGTAGATATTTGATTTGCTTACACTTTAGGGTTAGAAATAATTTTCCTATAACCATTTGTATATATAACTTCTGGTGAACATATATACTAATTTACTTTGTAAATATACCAAAGAGTATGTCTGGTGGGTCATAGGTTAGGCACATACATAACTTCAGAAAGTAATACCAAACTGTTTTTCAAATCAATTTACTATCCCATCAGTAATGTATGAGAGTTCCAGTTACTCTACTTCCTCTCCAAGAGATGGTATTGACAATCTTCTTATTTTGTCTATCAAGATGAGATGTGATGGTATATAATTATGCTTTTATATCACATTTCCTCATTAATTTAATGGCATCAGGCTCTTTACATGTCATTATAGGGTATTTGAATATCTTCTTTTGAGACCTGATTGCTCAAACATTCTACCAGTTTTTTAATTGGGTCATTTTTTTTACTTATTACAATAATTATTTATATAAGCTATTTTTCTTTTTTCTTACTGTGTTATTTTATTTTTTTATTTTATTTTTTAACTTTACAATATTGTATTGGTTTTGGCATATATCAAAATGAATCTGCCACAGGTATACATGTGTTCCCCATCCTGAACCCTCCTCCCTCCTCCCTCCCCATACCATCCCTCTGGGTCATCCCAGTGCACCAGCCCCAAGCATCCAGTATCATGCATTGTACCTGGACTGGCGACTCATTTCTTATATGATATTATACATGTTTCAATGCTATTCTCCCAAATCATCCCACCCTCTCCCACAGAGTCCAAAAGACTGTTCTATACATCAGTGTCTCTTTTGCTGTCTCGTATACAGGGTTATTGTTACCATCTTTCTCAATTCCATATATATGTGTTAGTATACCGTATTGGTGTTTTTCTTTCTGGCTTACTTCACTCTGTATAATAGGCTCCAGTTTCATCCACCTCATTTCAGTTATATATACATATTATAAAAAATCTTCTTTTAGACTGTGACTTATTTATTTCTTAATGATGTATATTTGGTAAATAGACATCTTAATTAAATCCAAGTTATAGTTTTAATACTTATTTTTTCTTGTCCATCTCAGAAATATTTGCTTACTCTAAAGTAACAAAGACATTATCCTTTTCCTTCTAGAAGGTTTATTTTTTTCCCCATATTTAGTTATAAAATCAAGTTCTAAAGTCTAAATGCAAGTGAATAAATATTGTAGTTTACTCACACAATGAAATACTATACAGTAATAAAATAAATTATATACCCAACAGCATGGATGAATCTCACAGATTTCATGTTGAGTAAAGGAGGCCAGAAATGAAGAGTATAATTAGCTATGTTTCTATGCAATTCAAGAATGGACAAAGATTATCTATATTTTAAAAAGTCAAAATAGTGGTTATTGTGTAAGAAGAGACTCAAATAAACATTCTGGAATGATGAAAATGGTCTGTATTTTCATCTGGGAGTAGGTGTATACACGTGTAAATATTTATCAGACTATGCACTTAAGATTTATACACTCTATATGTAAATTACATTTCAATTTTAGAGTAATGAATGCCTCATTAAAATATACAGGTGCTTTCTTAGATCTTCCAATTTACTTCTCAGAATCTTCCTTCACCTTGAGCGTTTTTATGTTCATTTTTGCACCTAAGGCTCAAGGATATAAAAAGGTTTGCTAACACATCACTAATAAACAGCCATCTTCCTAATTTTGATGAAGTATGACTTTTCAAAACATTTTTCAAAAAAGAGACCACACGTAAGAAATTGAAATCTTTCTGTTTGCAAGTATGTCTTTCGGTGTGTTGTTCAGTTGCTAAATCCTATCCTACTCTTTGGGACTCCAGGAACTGCAGCATGCCAGACTTCCCTGTCCTTCACTATCTCCTGGAGTTTGCTCAACTCACATCCATTGAGTCACTGATGTCATCCAACCATCTCATCTTTTGTCACCCTCTTCTCCTCCTACCCACAATCTTTCCCAATATCAAGGTCTTTTCCAATGAGTCAGCTCTTCACATCAGGTGGCCAAAGTATTGGAGCTTCAGTTTCATTCATTCCAGTGAATAATCAGGGTTTATTTCCTTCAGGATTGACTCGTTTGATCTCCTTGCTGTCCTAAGGACTCTCAAGAGTCTTCACCAGCACCAATGTTTGATAACATAAATTCTTCAGTGCTCAGTCTTCTTTATGGTCGAACTCTCATCTCCATACAGCAATTCAGTTCAGTTGCTCAGTCATGTCTGGATCTTTGTAAAGCCATGAACTGTGGCATATTTGGCCTCCCTGTCCATCACCAACTCCTGGAGCTTGCTCAAATTATGTCTATCAAGTTGGCAATGTCATCCAACCATCTCATCCTCTCTTGTCCCCTTCTCCTCCCACCTTCAGTCTTTCCCAGCATCAGGCTCTTTTCCAATGAGTCACTTCTTCACATCAGGTGGCCAAAGTATTGGAGTTTTAGCTTCAGCATCAGTCCTTCCAATGAATATTTGGGACTGATTTCCTTTAGGGTTGACTGATTTGATCTCCTCGTTGTCCAAGGGACTCACAAAATCTTCTCCAACACTACAGTTCAAAAGCATCAATTCTTCAGCGTTCTCACTTCCATACATGACTACTGGAAAAACCATATCTTTGACTATATGGATCTTTGTTGGCAATTAACGTCTCTGCTTTTTTAATATGCTGTCTATGTTGGTCATAGATTTGCTTTCAAAGAGCAAGTGTCTTTTAATTTCATGGCTGCAGTCACCATCTGCAGTGATTTTTGGAGCCCAAGAAAATGAAATCTGTCACTGTTTCCATTGTTTCCCCATCTATTTGCCATGAAGTTATGGGACCAGATGTCACGATTTTCTTTTTCTGAATGTTAAGTCATCCATACATCCATACATGTTAAGTCATAAATGTATGACCATAACCATAGCTTTGACTCTATGGATCTTTGTCAGCAAAATGATGTCTCTGCTTTTTAATGTGCTGTCTTGTTTCCCAGGTGATGCTAGTGGTAAAGAACCTGCCTGCTGATGCAGGAGATATAAGAAGTGTGGGTTCAATCTCTGGGTCAGGAAAATCACCTGGAGTAGAACATGGCAACCCACTGCAGTATTCTTGCCTGAAGAATTCCATGGACAGAGGAGCCTGATGGGCTATGGTCCATCGGGCCACAAAGAGTGGGACACAACTGATGCAACTTCTTCAAAAGATTTGTCATAGCTTTTCTTCCTAGGAGCAAGTGTCTTTTAATTTCATGGTGGCAGTCGCCATCTGCAGTGATTTTGAAGCCCAAGAAAATAAAATCTGTCATGCTTTTACTTTTTACCCTTCTATTTGCAACGAAGTGATGGGACTGGATGGCATAATCTTACTTTTGTTTGTTTTTAATGTTGAGTTTCAAGTCAGGTTTTTCATACTCATTTTTTACCATCATCAAGGAATTCTTTATTGAAACTTCACTTTCTGCCATTATACTGTTATCATTTCTATATCTGAGATTGTTGGTATTTCTCTCGGCAACATTAATTCCGGTTTGTCATTCATCCAGCCCGACATTTGACAGTCTGTACACTGCCTATAAGTTAACTAAGCAGGGTGACAATACAATCCTTGTTGTACTCCTTTCCCAATTTTGAGCCAGTCTGTTGGTCTATGTCTTGTTCCTATTGTTGCTTCTTGAACCACATACAGGTTTCTCAGGAGACAATGTGAGCTGGTATTCCCATCTCTTGAAGAATTTTCCACAGTTTGTTATGATCCACACAGTCAAAGACTTTTCCATAGTAAATGAAGCAGAAGTAGATGTTTTTATGGAATTCCCTTGTTGTCTCTATGTTCCAGTGAATGTTGATAATTGAATCTCTAGTCCCGTTGCCTTTTTTAAACTCAGCTTGTACATTTAAACCCAGCATCTCCATTCATGTACAGTTGAAGCCTAGCTGGAAGGATTTTGGCATTTCCTTGCTAGCATGTGAAATGAATGCATTTGTATGGTGGTTGGAACATTCTTTGGCGTTGCCCTTCTTTGAGATTGAAATGAAAACTGATTTTTTTCAGTCTTGTGGCTATGGCTGACTTTTCCAAATTTGCTGGCATATTGAGTGCAGCATTTTAAAGCCTCATTTTTTTATGATTTTAAATAGCTCAGCTGCAATTCCATCACCTCCACTAGCTTTGTTCATCTTAATGCTTCCTAAGGCCCACTTGACTTCACACTCCAGGATATCTGGCTCTAGGTGAGGGACCATTGTGGTTATCTGGATCATTAAGCCTTTTTTTTTTTTTTTTTTTTTTTTTTTTTTTTT
>NW_011494954.1:1780780-1795494 GCF_000754665.1 Bison bison bison | reverse complement strand
ACTTGACTTCACCCTCCAGGATATCTGGCTCTAGGTGAGGGACCATTGTGGTTATCTGGATCATTAAGCCTTTTTTTTTTTTTTTTTGGTTTAGTTTTTCTGTGTATTCTTACCATCTCTTTTTAATCTATTTTGCTCCTATTAGGTCCTTACCATTTATTTCCTTTATCACGCCCATTCTTGCATGAAATGTTCCTTTGCTATCTCCAATTTTCTGGAAGATATCTTGAGTCTTATATATTCTGTGGTTTTCCTTTATTTCTTTGCATTGTTCACTTAAGAAGGCTTTCTTATTCTCCTTTGCTATTCTCTGGAACTCTGCAATCAGCTGGGTATATGTTTCCCTTTCTCTCTTGCCTTTCACTTCTTTACTCAGCTATTTGTAATGCCTCCTCAGACTACCACTTTAACTTATTGCATTTCTTTTTCTTTGGGATGGTTTTGGTCACCACTTCCTATACAATGTTACTAACCTTGTCATAGTTCTTCAGGCACTCTGCCTGTGCTGTGTGCTTAGCCACTCAGTCATGTCCAACTCTTTGAAACCTCTGTCCATGGGGATTCTCCAGGCAAGAATACTGGAGTGGGTTGCCATGCTCTTCTCCAGGGGATCTTCCCAACCCAGGGAATCAAACCCAGGTCTCCCACATTGCAGGTGGATTCTTTACTGTCTGAGCCACCAGGGAAGTCTACTGGATCTAATCCCTTGAATTTGTTTGTCACTTCCACTGTATAATCATAAGGGATTTGATTTAGATCTTATTTGAATGGCCTAGTGGTTTAACCTTCTTTCTTCAATTTAAGCCTGAATTTTGCAGTAAGGAGTTCATTATCTGTGTCATAGTCAGCTCCAGATGTTGTTTTTGCTGACTAAATAGAGCTTCTCCATCTTTGGCTGCAAAGAATATAATCAGTCTGATTTTGGAATGGACTATCTGGTGATGTCCATGTGTAGAATCATCTCTTATGTTTCTGAAAGTGGGCATTTTCTATGACCATTGTGTTCTTTTGATAAAACTCTGTTACCCTTTGCCCTCACTTCATTTTGTACCCCAAGGCCAAACTTGACTGTTATTCCAGATAGCTCTTGACTTTCTACTTTCTCATTCCAATCCCCTATGATGAAAAGCACTTATTTTATTTTTTTTTTTTGGTATTAGTTCCAGAGGTCTTGCATGTTTTCATAGCACTGGTCAACTTAAGCTTCTTTGACATCAGTGCTTGGGGCATAGGCTTGAATTAATGTAATGCTGAATGGTTTGCCTTGGAAATGAACCAAGATCATTCTGTCTTTTTGGCCCCAAACTCTTCATTCCTTCTGGATCTATTTGTAATTATCCTTCCTTCTTCCCCAGAAGCATACTGGATACCTTCTGATCTAGGGGCCTCATATTTCAGTGCCATATCTTTTTGTGTTTTTATACTGTTCATGGGCTTCTCATGGCAAAATACTAGAGTGGCTTGCCATTCCATTCTCCAATGGACCACGTTTTGTCAGAAGTCTCTTCTATGACCCATCTATTTTGGATTGCCCTACATGGCATGGCAACCCAGCTCATAGCTTCCTTGGTTTATGCAAACCCCTTCACTATTACAACGCTGTGATCCATGAAGGATTTTTTAATTACTGATTACTTTTAAAATATTAATATATATTTAAGAAATATTCACATTTCCAAGTTGTGATTTACCCAGTCAACTGAAGAGCTCTTATATTCCTAATAACTTAATCCTATGAATGAATACCTAATAATGTGCTAAAATTTGATTTTGGCATAGGAGTTCATAAAATTTATATTCCTTTTTTAGCCCATTCCTTCCTATATTTTATTACAGTAAAAGTTCTTGTTCAATGCTTTTAGTATTTACTGTGAATTAGATCTCAAGACTTTAAACTCGTCCATAATCACCAACATATCTTAGTGTTTTACATAATAAGAGTTACTCCCTGCAGCAGAATAAATTTCTCACTTTACCTCCTCAGAGTTTATCTTTAAGAATGTAAATGCTACCACATATAGTACTGTAGTAGTTATGCTATTATTCATTTGTATATAGTAATAAATACATGCTTGTCATTCATTCGTGTCTGACTCTTTGCGACACCATGGACTATAGCCTTACAGGTTCCTCTGTCTGTAAGATTTCCCAGGTGAGAATACTAGAGTGGGTTGTCCTTTCCTTCTCCAGGATATCTTTCCAACCCAGGGACTGAACTTGGCTCTCTTGCATTGCAAGCAGATTCTTTCCCATCTGAGCCACCAGGGAAGCCCAATAAATGCATAACTAGAAATAATTCTGTTAACTTATGAATGAAAACAGAAAGACTGCCTTTGACCAAGTCAAAATTAAATAAATTTTAGTGCATTTTAAATCTATTATTCCAAAACATATAACCTTTTGCATTATTTATATTCCAGTTCTTCTGGCATACATGTGTATCAAACAATAAGATGTACCCATAGTTCTTATAATTAATATTAATCAAAAAATTGTATTTACTTATTGTAAAAATTTGAATTGGTCTGGCAGAATTTTTAGGGCCATTTTCCATCTTCTATGTATACTGATACCTCACTTCTTCTTCTTCTTCTTTTTTTTTTTTTAACCTGTGAGACATATATCAAGGATTGTACTTACCTCAATTATTTTGAAGTGAAAAGAATCAACAAAATCATGAAATAGCTAAATATAAATACAGATAGTAATAAATGGTTGGATAAATATTAAGAAGTAAAAGTGCTAGAACAGCTTGCTTTGCGGATTAATTCAACTATCTTTCTTTGTAATATACCACACATTCTCCACCCACACATTCCCTCACTTTCTGTTTTTGATTGCATAGATATTTGTCCCCAATGATGCTGACTTTAGGATTTTGTGAAAAGGCATTTGTTATGGGCTAAATTGTTACTGACCAAAATTCATTTAAGTTCTAAATTTCAGTATCTTAGAATGTGACTCTTTGGGTATTAGGGCCTTCAAAGAGATTTTTGTTTATTTTCAGTCGCTCAGTCATGTCCCACTCTTTGCAACCCCATGAACTGCAGCACTCCAGGTTTCCTTGTCCTTCACTATCTTCCGGAGATTGACCAAACTCACGTCCATTTAGTCGATGATGCCATCCAACCGTCTCATCTTCTGTCACCCCCTTCTCCTCCTGCCCTCGATCTTTCCCAGCATCGGGGTCTTTTCCAATCAGCTGGCTCTTTGCATTAGGTGACCATTGTATTGGAGCTTCAGCTTCTGCATCAGTCCTTCCAATAAATATTCATGGTTGATTTCCTTTAAGATTGACTGTTTTGATCTCCTTGCAGTACAAGAGACTCTAGAGTCTTCTCCAGTACCCTAGTTCAAAAGCACCAATTCACTGCTCAGTCTTCTTTATGGTCTAAATCTAACATCTGTACATGGCTTCTAGAAAAATCATAGCTTTGACTAGATAAACTTTTGTCAGCAAAATGATGGCTCTGCTTTTTAATATGCTGTCTAGGTTTTCACAGCTTTTCTTCCAAAGAGCAAAAGTCCTTTCATTTCATGCTTGCAGTCACCATCTACAGTGGTTTTAGAGCCCAAGAAAATAAACTCTATCACTGTTTCCATTTTTTCCCCATCTATTTGCCATGAAGTGATGGGACCAGAAGCTATAATCTTAGCTTTTTGAATGATGAGTTATAAGCCAAATTTTTCACTTTCTCCTTTTATCTTCATCAAGAGGCTCTTTAGTTCCTCTTCACTTTCTGCCACAAGGGTGGTGTCATCTGCATATATGCTGCTGCTGCTAAGTCGTTTCAGTCGTGTCCGACTCTGTGCAACCCCAGAGATGGCAGCCCACCAGACTCCCCCATCCCTGGGATTCTCCAGGCAAGAACACTGGAGTGGGTTGCCATTTCCTTCTCCAATGCATGAAAGTGAAAAGTGAAAGTGAAGTCGCTCAGTCGTGTCTGACTCTTAGTGACCCCATGGACTGCAGCCCACCAGGCTCCTCCATCCTTGGGATTTTCCAGGCAAGAGTACTGGAGTGGGGTGCCATTGCCTTCTCTGCTGCATATATCAGGTTACTTTTATTTCTCCTGGCAATCTTGATGCCAGCTTGTGCTTTATCAGCCTGGCATCTCACATAATGTACTCTGTATGTAAGTTAAATAAACAGGGTGACAATATACAGCCTTGATGTACTCCTTTCCCAATTTTGAACCAGTTCATTGTTTCATGTCTAATTCTAACTGTTGCTCTGTGACCTCATACAGGTTTGTCATGTGTCAGGTAAGGTGGTCTGGTATTCCCATCTCTTAAAAAATTTCCCACTTTGTTGTTATCCACACAATCAAAGGCTACTGTAGTTAATGGAACAGATGTAGATTTTTTTTTTTCTGGAATCCTTTTGCTTTTTCTATTAATGTATATTGGATCCATTAATGTATATTGGAGATTTTGTCTCTGGGTAAAGAGATAAGAAATGTAAATTAGGTTATTTGTGTTGGGGGTCTTTTCCAATATAGTTAGTATTTTTATAAGAGGAGATTAGGACACAGATAACAACCTCACCAAAATAGAAAAAAGGAGGTCATCTTCAAGCCAGGGAAAGAAGTTTTCAGAAGAAACCAGGGTTAATAACATATGTAACTTGAATTTCTAGCCTTCAAAACTAAGAAAATTAATTTCTATCGTTTAAGCCATACAATCTGTTGTATTTTGTTATGACAGCCCTAGCAAACTAATATATCATTTTTTTTTTTAGAACAAGTGATGGTATCTTGTTAATCTTCATGGCTAGAAAAAACATTAATAAAACCATCCTCTGTTTTTCAGAAAGCACATACTTAGCGTTAAATTATAATTGAACTTTAACAGGACTGTTTCTTACAATTCTCTACACAATAATTTGATGTATGTAGCTCTTTTCTTCCTGTAGACTTATGGCTCCTTCAAGAGAACTCATTATTTTCTGATAGGGAAACAGAATAGATAGATAATTTCCCCAATCACAGAGCATGTAACACACACATGTGTGATTAAGACAAAGAAATTAATCTTATTCAGATTAATCCTATTATTGTAACATAGCATTTATTTACTCTTATAAATTGATATTTAGAGAGCTTACATAATTTACAAGAGTGACATAGTGAGTATCCTAGAGTAGGTTTAACAGATTCCAAAGCCAGTTTTCTATATACTGCTCTAATTCATACTGACTAAAATTTATGGCTCAGACATGACCATTTATGTTTTCAGGTCATTACTAGCTCCACAGCAGAAGCCAGTATAATTTCTACTTTAAGTCTTCAGGATAAATCCTTAGTAAATATTTGTTGATGCTTTGGGGACTCTATATGCAATTCCATTTCTTTGTTTCTTAGTTCTAAACATCTAACAGAGATACCAACACCAGATAAAACTGTATTAAAACTAATGTCTGAAAACAGTCCACATCAAGCCTTTTTCATAAAGGATTAGGAATAAATAACATATCTAGGGGCTTCTCTGATAGCTCAGTTGGTAAAGAATCCACCTGCAATGCAGGAGACCCTGATTCGATTCCTGGGTCAGGAAGATCCATGGGAGAAGAGATATCCACTCCAGTATTATTGGGCTTTAAAGCTGATAAAGAATCCTTCTGCAA
Organism: Bison bison bison; assembly: GCF_000754665.1. Classification (NCBI taxonomy): domain Eukaryota; kingdom Metazoa; phylum Chordata; class Mammalia; order Artiodactyla; family Bovidae; genus Bison; species Bison bison. Next base: position 1,789,868 of record NW_011494954.1, on the reverse strand, counting down.
TGTGGGAGACCTGGGTTTGATCCCTGGTTTGGGAAGATCCCCTGGAGAAGGGAAAGGCTACCCACTCCAGTATTCTGGCCTGGAGAATTCCATGGACTGTATAATCCATTGGGTTGTAAAGAATCAGACATAATGAATGACTTTCACTAACATATCTAGGAAAATTCAAAATGTTGAAAGAATTCTGAAATTCAAATTTACAATAAAAAGATTGGCACATGTAAATAAGAGCAAAATGTATTGCTTTTTAATTTTAGGAATATTGTTGATATCAAAAGAAACAATCTCAAATGGGCATTATTCATTTGAGGTCATTAAAGGCCAATGATAGAGCATTTTAAATTGCACATATCATTTAGAATTGGGAGAAACTTAAGTACTTGGTTTAAATGTGGCTTTTTGGATTAGTCATGGCAAAGTACATCAGAACATATTGTGTTAAACAAAAACTAAACAAAATTTAAAGCATCTGGCTTATAGGATTTACCCTCCTATAATATAGAACTACTTTATAGATCTGATTGCTTCCTCCTTTAATAATATGTCTGGATTGAAATGCTGGTTTATTTATTGGTTCTGTAGTATTTAATGGTATTTTAGTTAAGTTAGCATTTTATAAAAATGGTACAATATTTATCCAAGCATCCAATCTGTGTTTAGATCTATGAAATAAATGGATTTCTTATAAATCCTCAATTTGATTTATGGGGCACTTTATAAGGTAAAACTCTTGTTATAAATATGGGGCCATGGTGGGGATAACTTGGGTGGGTGGCAACAGTGGAATGAGAATGTCATTCTGATCATTGTTTTTTTTTTTTTTTTTTTTACTTATCTAATTTAGTGCAGGGTTTCACAGCTGGACTCCCCACTCTATAAAATAAAGTGGAAGGGAGTAAAGTCATCTAGCTATTAACTAGAGAGGGAGGGAGAGTGGTTTCCCATGACCCAATGTGAGCAGAACTTTAACAGTTGCATTATTATTAAGTAGAATAGTTCTACTACAATATTTCTACTAAGCAGAAATAGTTCCTAACAACTGTATATAGTTTTATCATTTAAAAAATTATTTTAAATGTTACTAATTTCACTTTCCAAATGTATTACAGTATACATATATTATTCTCACATTGCAGATACAGAGATAAGGTTTATCTAAATTATGTTACTTATACAAGGTTACCCGGTAAGTGGCAGAGTTTGGGATGGGATTTACTTCACCATGCTGGTCATACCCAAGAGGTTTGCATAGGATGTCTATTCATAATAAAATATCAAATCTTTTTTCTAGCTGCCACATTGATTACTAAGACCTGGGCAGCAACATCCTTTCTCCTTTACAGTGTTGAACACAATGGAAATAAGGAGAGAAAACCATATGAACATCTTTCCCTTAAAAACAGAAACCTACAATTTTTCATTTCCATTTTTTATCATCATTTGTTTTTTTCTGTACTTAAACTGTGTAATCAGAGAAGGCAATGGCACCCCACTCCAGTACTCTTGCCTAGGAAATCCCATGGACGGAGGAGTCTGGTAGGCTGCAGTCCATGGGGTAGTGAAGAGTCTGACACGACTGAGCGACTTCACTTTCACTTTTCACTTTCATGCATTGGAGAAGGAAATGGCAACCCACTCCAGTGTTCTTGCCTGGAGAATCCTAGGTACGGGGAAGCCTGGTGGGCTGCTGTCTATGGGGTCGCATAGAGTCGGACACGACTGAAGTGACTTAGCAGCAGCAAACTGTGTAATGTTTAGAGTAAAAATGTAAAGAAAAATTGAAACTAATAGCATCTAAAAATCTAATGTTTAAATATAAAAAAACTTCATCAGGAGCAAATTAAGATATAAAATCATCTTGTAATATTTTACAACTAAAATCTTAACAATGAAGTGGAATTTGAACATGAAAGGGGATTTCTAGGGATGATAGAATCTGTCAATTTTTAGCAGCTTCTTTGGTTATGCTGAATTAGTTATTACCCATATTCTCTTTCCTTTAAATTTTTGTGTGGCATGCAGATATTCCTAAGCATATGTAATACATGATACCAATTATCAACTTTATTGATTTCACAATTGGAACCACCAGGATTCTTAATATGACTATGGTAAGCCTGCAATGATTTTGCTAGACATTTATACATAGACTCAAATAACTACACTCTGAAATTTAAACAACATATTTCTGTTTTAAATAGTTAACTTTAACCAATTTTTTATTCACTAAAAAGAATGACAAGCAATCCAATGAGAAGTCGGCTTCTTTAGAAATTCTTGTTTGTGTACCGTATTCTTTCAAAGAGTTAAATATTTATTATTTAATAAAATAATCCCAAACTAAAACCCATGCATTGTAGATGGAGTTGTTTCTTTATTTAGAATGATTTACTGAATTTTAGTTGAGGAGAAGATAATTCAGAAAGAAGTCAAACTTCTCCCAGTAAGACCACTTTTCTCCTGCATGTTAAAGGTAATTTTATAGCACTCCATTAATGAAAAGATCTAAGCAAGATTAAGAGGGCTCTCCAGGTCCCTCCCACAGCCCAGCATGCACTGAAGTACTTTAAAGAAATGGTTTGCATTGGAATTCTCCCATGTATTAGCACTTAAATCTTTAAAATATCTTTGAAGCCCATCTGCTGCAGAGCTTCATTTTTAATGAAAATGGAAAAGGGGCAGCCATAGCTGTCTCTGATATAGTAGATCTTTCTTTATAATTCTGTATCTTTTGTTGTACCTCAGAGATGTTTCGATCAGAATTATTTTCATCATAAGAGAATGAATTCATTGTAACCAACTTGTAATAATAAAAATCATAGGGGATAACTATATAATTCCATAAATAGGCCCTTTTCTATCACTTTTAGAGTTGTATTCTACAATACAGAATATATTTATACTTTTTGTTAGTTCATTCACAAATTGATATAGGCATCTTTTCATATAGTGTCCAACAATATTTTTATATTCAAATGTACTTAGTAAGATGTATATTTGAAGGAGACTATTAATGAAAGTGAAGTCACTCAGTCAGGTCTGACTCTTTGTGACCCCATGGACCTAGCCTACCAGGCTCCTCTGTCCATGGGATTTTCCAGGCAAGAGTACAGAGTGGCTTGCCATTTTCTTCTCCACTATTAATGATGTAAAACATAAAAAAGAATAAAACATTTGTGATTTCTTAATGGGTTCTTTGTAGCTCAGATGGGAAAGAATCTGCCTGCAAATCAGGAGACCTGGGTTAGATCCCTGGGTTGGGAAGATCCCCTGGAGAGAGAAATGGCAACCCACTCCAGTATTCTTGTCTGGAGAATCCCATGGATAGAGGAGCCTGGCAGGTTACAGTCCATGGGGTCGCAAAGAGTTGGGCAAGACTGAGCAACTAACACAGAACTACAGAATTCTAGATATAAAGATAAAAAATTTAGATTTCACCACTGCAAGTTTCCAACAAAAAATTTCTCTTTTTGTTTCTCTTCTCTAAGGTGGTTTGTTTAATTTCCCAAACAAGAAAAAGAGAGTGGCTTCTCACTTTTGATTCAGTGAGATATTGGATAATATTTGAGATCTGAAGACAAACTATTCACCCAACTATTTTATGAGGCTTGGCTAACTTATTACCTTCTCTGAACCTTATTTTCAACCTCAGTAAAATAAGAATAAAAAGGGGATCTAGGCCATAGGGTTGCTGGGAACTTTAAACACATTAATACCTGTAGAGGGCCTGGCAGATAAATAATCCCCAATACATGTTATGTATACTACAATTATGGTAATTTATTTCCCACTCTCTCCACCCCAACTCCACCACAGCTAATTGACCACAACTACTCCAGTTCACTTACCTAGGCAGAGATTACAGAGAGTGACACCACAGAATTGGTTTATGGGGCAAGTGCAAACTTCTTAGAGTCACATTTCTCTGATTTCAGGCTTCTGAAGGTTCTCTACCCTTCCTTCACTTTCAGCATCAGGAAATAGAATGTAGAAGAGGAAAAGCACAAACTTCCCTTCATAAAAAACAGAGATGACTTCAGAATCTGCTTCTTAGAGATTGAAGAATAATTTTCATTCATTTATTAAAAATGGAAAGGATTCCATAAACTTTTAAAATTTATCAAAACGAATAAAGAACATGGTTTATGATTATATATTTAACAAATTCTTCTTTAATATAAATGTTTTAAAAAGAAAATTGGTGCAAGAACTTAGAGAGTAAAAGAGTTTGTGATGGATACATTCTCCAAGTGAAACAGGTAAAAAGTCAGGATTGTAGGGCCAAACGGTGCTGCTGGAAACAATAAGGACTGTACGGCCAAGACCCTGCAAATGGGCGAACTGTAAGAATTAAGTTTATATAGCTCTATCTTTCTCTGGGGAATTGTCAAAACTGAGTGCAGGGAATAAAACTGAGAACATGAACTTTGCCACTGCTGGGAGATAGACCAATTCAGCAGTTCATGGTGATCTTTAAGGGCCAAAAATACCAAATTGGCCAAGATGTCAGAGAGAATGATGGGCAGAAAACAGTTTGACACAAAGGCAGCTTTTCCCTAAGACAGCTGCTAAGTCTAAAACTTGAGCTACAACAGGCTGAGAAGCTAATCAGAGCAATTATTTTCTGACTAAGATTAGAATTTAGGAACAGCTAGGTGAGGAGTTCCAGCAAATACACAAGGTTCTCAGTTAAATGCTTTGAATGAGTATGACCTAGGACTGTTTGTCAACTAGAGCTATATGGAGTTTCACTGAAACTAAAACCATACCCCACCCTCACCTCAGCAAATGGAATCAGGTGATCAGCCTCCAATCTGCCTCACAGTAGAAAAGGTAGAAACTCCACAGGACAATGATATCTTCTGGATTCTCTGTAGTTTTTCTTTATAATATCCAACATTTAATTTTAAAAATTATTGTAAAAGATGATGTGTAGAAATATGATATGTGTTTCTGTGAAAATAGGGGAAAGTATGAAAATTTAATGAGAGAATAGTACCTAGAAGATATAAAGTAGGAATTTTATACCTAAGAAGGATAATTAATAATAACTCAAAAAAGGAAAAGGTTTAACAGCATATTGGGCATAGCAGAACACAAGATTGGCAATCCAGGAGATATATCAATAGTAAATATATAAACTGAAGTGAAGAGGATAAAAATAAAGCTGAGAGAAGAATTTTAAAATACAGCATAAGTGACAAGTGAGACATTTTCCAAAAGTCTAATCAATGGAAAATTAGAATACATGGGTTAATTAGAATGAAATGATATTTGAAGAAATATGCCCATAAATTTCAAAAATTAGTGAAATGCAATAAATTTATAGAAACTCCATAAACTCCCAAAAGTATATACACAAAAGAAAACACCTAGATATGCAATAACAAAATTGCTAAAAACTGAATAAATAAATAAAATGAATGTTAAAAAGAAGCCAAAGGAGAGGAAAATCACACATTAATTTCAAAGAAGCACCAATATGATTAGCAGAAGGCTTCTCAATGAAGTCATAAAATAACGGATGGTTTCCGTAAATGTTTAAAGAAAATAATTGTCAACTGAGACAAATATACACAATGAAAACACTCTTTAAGATACAGGCAAAATAAAAGCTTTCAGATCGATGAAAACTGAGAAAATGTGCCACTAACTCACTTGCAATAAAAAGAAAATAAAAGATCATTCTTAAGACAGAAGGAAAATAATAATGGCTGTGGAATTCAAGATGTATTCAGAATTTCACCATGGTTTCTATTTTGCCTAATAGCAATAAATCTTTGGTTCTATTTGTTATTGTTTGCTAAATACTTTTGCTATCTCTTTAAATATAATATTTTGTATATCTTTAAGTCTTTCTTATAAATAACATACAACTGGATTTGATTTTTGATTGTGTTTGCTATTGATTATCCCCCTTACTCATATATACAGTTCAGGAGTCTCAGTCATTTCAAGTAGTGTTTTCCATTTCACATTTTTGGACAATGGTAATATAATTAATTAGGATTTATTCCTTGTGTTTTTAGTATGCATTTGTATTCTATTTCAGGATATTGAAATATGTGTGTGCATTGTATATATGTATGACATTCATATAATTTCTTCTAATGATCATCCTTTACTATTTTTAATCATTGTTTATAGTTTTTATAATACTTGACATACACATCTTGGAAACAGCTTCCAATTTTCTCTTTTTCTTGTTATAATACTTTCATATTGATATTATCTAATATTTCATGTTCATGTTGTTTCAGTGTTTTAATATTATGTGCCAACAAGTGTTGGATTTAAGTCTAAGATTTGTTGTCTCTGAACACCAGTATGTATCTTTATCTTATGTGTTCTTTATTTCAGATTTTTTTTTTTTTACATTTTCTTGGGTTATAATCTAGAGCATTTCTTTTGGTAGTTTATAAGTATATGCTCCCTTTTCGTGTTAGAAAACCTATTTGAGTGTGTTTGGGGATGCAAGCTCTGCTCCTATTCAACTTTCAGACCTGGACAAGGGTTCAAGTCATGTGATAATAGTTAGCAATTTAACTTGCTTTAGAATTGAGATAATATGTAGGTATTCCCAAAGCATCAAAGATAAAATCAAATTGATGTTGGAATAATATGCTATTATACAATATGTCATAAATAATAGTACCTAGCAGATCACAAAATTACATTGACTTTTTCTACTTAACAGAAAACATAATTTTATAGTAAATAAAATCCCATGGGTCTTTTTCTCTTCTGTGATCTTTCATAGTACTACTGTGCACTAGGAAGTTTAGTTTATAAATATTTCTTGTACATATATATATATCCTTTTATCTTTTGATGATTTTATATAATTTATTTCATAATTGTGTTATTCCTCCATTGCCTGGTAAATATTAGTATAAGTGAACTTAACATCAAATATATAAAGTTATACATCAGGATATTTCCCACATAAACAGGTCAATTTTGTTTCTTTTTTTATACTGCTCTGCATGATTGGTTTTTAAGAACCACTATTCAACATAGTTTTGGAAGTTTTGGCTACAGCAATCAGAGCAGAAAAAGAAATAAAAGGAATCCAAATTGGAATAGAAGAAGTAAAACTCTCACTATTTGCAGATGACATGATCCTCTACATAGAAAACCCTAAAGACTCCACCAGAAAATTACTAGAACTAATCAATGATTATAGTAAAGTTGCAGGATATAAAATCAACACACAGAAATCCCTTGCATTCCTATACACTAATAACGAGAAAACAGAAAGAGAAATTAAGGAAACAATTCCATTCACCATTGCAACGGAAAGAATAAAATACTTAGGAATATATCTACCTAAAGAAACTAAAGACCTATATATAGAAAACTATAAAACACTGGTGAAAGAAATCAAAGAGGACACTAATAGATGGAGAAATATACCATGTTCATGGATTGGAAGAATCAATATAGTGAAAATGAGTATACTACCCAAAGCAATTTATAGATTCAATGCAATCCCTATCAAGCTACCAACAGTATTCTTCACAGAGCTAGAACAAATAATTTCACAATTTGTATGGAAATACAAAAAACCTTGAATAGCCAAAGCTATCTTGAGAAAGAAGAATGGAACTGGAGGAATCAACCTACCTGACTTCAGGCTCTACTACAAAGCCACATTTATCAAGACAGTATGGTACTGGCACAAAGACAGAAATATAGATCAATGGAACAAAATAGAAAGCCCAGAGATAAATCCACACACATATGGACACCTTGCCTTTGACAAAGGAGGCAAGAATATACAATGGATTAAAGACAATCTCTTTAACAAGTGGTGCTGGGAAATCTGGTCAACCACTTGTAAAAGAATGAAACTAGAACACTTTTTAACACCATACACAAAAATAAATTCAAAATGGATTAAAGATCTAAACATAAGACCAGAAACTATAAAACTCCTAGAGGAGAACATAGGCAAAACCCTCTCTGACATACATCACAGCAGGATTCTCTATGACCCACCTCCCAGAATATTGGAATAAAAGCAAAAATAAACAAATGGGACCTAATTAACCTTAAAAGCTTCTGCACAACAAAGGAAACTATCAGCAAGGTGAAAAGACAGCCTTCAGAATGGGAGAAAATAATAGCAAATGAAGCAACTGACAAACAACTAATCTCAAACATATACAAGCAACTCCTACAGCTCAACTCCAGAAAAATAAATGACCCATTCAAAAAATGGGCCAAAGAACTAAATAGACATTTCTCCAAAGAAGACATACAGATGGCTAACAAACACATGAAAAGATGCTCAACATCACTCATTATCAGAGAAATGCAAATCAAGACCACTATGAGGTACCATTTCACATCAGTCAGAATGGCTGCGATCCAAAAGTCTACAATCAATAAATGCTGGAGAGGGTGTGGAGAAAAGGGAACCCTCTTACACTGTTGGTGGGAATGCAAACTAGTACAGCCACTATGGAGAACAGTGTGGAGATTCCTTAAAAAACTGGAAATAGAACTGCCTTATGATCCAGCAATCCCACTGCTGGGCATACACACGGAGGAATCCAGAAGGGAAAGAGACACGTGTATCCCAGTGTTCATTGCAGCACTGTATATAATAGCCAGGACATGGAAGCAACCTAGATGTCCATCAGCAGATGAATGGATAAGAAAGCAGTGGTACATATACACAGTGGAGTATTACTCAGCCATTAAAAAGAATACATTTGAATCAGTTCTAATGAGGTGGATGAAACTGGAGCCTATTATACAGAGTGAAGTAAGCCAGAAAGAAAAACACTAATACAGTATAATAATGCATATATATGGAATTTAGAAAGATGGTAACAATAACCCTGTGTACGAGACAGCAAAAGAGACACTGATGTATAGAACAGTCTTATGGACTCTGTGGGAAAGGGAGAGGGTGGGAAGATTTGGGAGAATTGCATTGAAACATGTAAAATATCATGTATGAAACGAGATGCCAGTCCAGGTTCGATGCATGATACTGGATGCTTGGGGCTAGTGCACTGGGACGACCCAGGGGGATGGTATGGGGAGGGAGGGGGGAGGAGGGTTCAGGATGGGGAAC
>NW_011494954.1:1768791-1780680 GCF_000754665.1 Bison bison bison | reverse complement strand
GATGGGGAACACATGTATACCTGTGACGGATTCATTTTGATATTTGGCAAAACTAATACAATTATGTAAAGTTTAAAAATAAAATAAAATTAAAAATAAAAAAATAAAAAGGTAAAAATGTCAATAAAAAAAAGAAAAAGAACCTGTTTTTTAGTTGACAGTCACAAAACATCATTAGCTTGTTTTTTGCTACTCTAGTGTTTTCTCTGTCCATTCCAATTGGTACAGTTTTCAACTCTGAGTCCTCTGTGATTTCCCTAAATCTCTTTTTCATGTGACACACCTCTTCTGAAGGACATCTAGCTGTAGTGCTCAAGATAAACATCCACCAGTAACTCAACATCCTTTAACATTTGTAAGAGCTTCATGTTGAATCTGCATACATCTAGAAGGTGCATGACACAGTTTGGTTCAGTTCAGTCGCTCAGTCATGTCCAACTCTTTGTGACCCCATGGGCTGCAGCATGCCAGGCCTCCCTGTCCATCACCAACTCCCAGGGTTTACTCAAACTCATGTCCATTGAGTCAGGGATGCCATCCAACCATCTCATCCTCTGTCATACCTTTCTCCTCCCGCCATCAATCTTTCCCAGCATCAGGGTCTTTTCAAACGAGTCAGCTCTTCGCATCAGGTGGTCAAAGTATTGGAGTTTCAGCTTCAACACAACATCAGCATGACCCAGACTAAGTATCAAAGAGACAACGGATAATGCAGTAAAATACTCTTCAGTTCAGTTCAGTTCAGTTGCTCAGTCGTGTCCGGCTCTTTGCGACCCCATGAATTGCAGCACGCCAGGCCTCCCTGTCCATTACCGACTCCCGGAGTTCACCCAAACTCATGTCTATCGAATCAGTGACGCCATCCAGCCATCTCATCCTCTGTCATCCCCTTCTCCTCCTGCCCCCAATCCCTCCCAGCATCAGAGTCTTTTCCAATGCAAATACTCAGGCTAAAGCAAAAGAAAACCGTTCCAGTAAGGGTGACTGTGTTTTAGATGAAATTCATTAATATTGAGCCACGTTTCCGAAGATGGACCCAAATAAGGATTGACAGAAGACACATGGTTGGGAAATTTGAGTGGTAACAGTAGGGAGTTCAAAGCAAGCAACAAAGAAGCTGAGCAGGTGACTAATGCCAGGGAGATAACATGGCAGAGGAAAGACTCTTATTTATGCATAGCAGTTGTTTACAGTACAATCCTAGTTTGCCTATGATAATAAAAGTCTCCAACTCTGATGTCTTCAGATCTGAGTTAGAAATCCCTATTCCACAACATAAGAACTATACATTTGTAAATTTCTGTTTTCTCATCTGTAAAAAGAGAGTAGTAATAAAATCTGGTTTAGAGAGTTATTTTGAGGACTAGATGTGATAATGCAGTTAAATAATATTACATTTCATTTGCTATTATCATTATAACCCATCCAAGCCAGACAAGATAAGAATGAAATGTGAATAAGTAGGTTTAGACAGTGACAGATTAGGATAGTTGAATCTAAATGGGAATAAAAACAGGAGTATGTAATCAAGCACAGAGGAGAACCATGTGCTCAGCTGCTCAGTTGTGTCCAACTCTTTGCGACCCCATGAACTGTAGCCCACCAGGCTCCTCTGTCCTTGGGATTTTCCAGGCAAGAATACTGGAGTGGGTTGCCATTTCCTTCTCCAGAGTAGAACCCTAAGTAACTATATTTTAGACCTCTAGGGACAATGAGTCACATCAGAGTTAATGTGAAAGGCACCTAATGGACTGATATAGTGAACACTTTGCATAGCTATACCTACTGGCCATGATATAAGATGTTAATGTTAATATGTTATCTATTAGGTAATTAGAAACAAAGGCACAAAATAATTTATTTGGTCATCCATTTGCACTATCAGTATGAATTGATATTAAGAAAAGAATTCTTCTAATCCAAAATATGTTGAAAATGCATTATTTCATAATGAGAATTACAGTCTCTAGAAATTGACCACGTATGAGAACAATTACACCTGCCCTAAGGGAAGAAAGAAGCTCTTAAAATATGAGAAATAATACTTTCCCAGAGTGGTGTCTGTTTGTACCCGAGATGGCACTGATAGAAGTCATAATAGGATGAACACCACGGGAAACTTGGTGCTTAGAATTAATCTATGGAAAGAGCAAAGTCTCAATTGATTCCCTGCACTCAGGCTTTAACTACTGATGGCTGTAAACTGTCATCTTTAAAACAATGCTGCTGACTGTATGCTTTTCATTAATCCACCACTTGAACTTCAGCCTTATTAAAAATCCATCTGGTGGCAAGCTTGGACTTGTATGATGGTTGACACATGGCACAGAATTGACAAGAAATTTAGTTGTTTAGTTCAATTTGCAAATGCAAGAGAAAACTTGCCACATGAGGCAGTTTTACTCTTTCTACTATCCTTAATATAGGTGAAAGGAAACTACGTCTCTTTGGCAACCATGATGAATGTTTGATATAAATTAGCTAAAAACTCAATATGTAATTTATTCCTGGTTGGAATTTTCTCCAGAGTAGGTTATGCTGTACACTGCACAGACCTACATATAAGGAGAAACAAGTCAAGTTATAATTACATTCACATGTTAGCTAATTGGGCCCTTCGGGGCCTTCTTCCCAATTATAAGAGGACATACAAAGAAGAACTAACACTAAAAGTGAGTATGTATAGAATGAATATGAGTTAAAATCTGTTGTGCTGGCTATATAAAAGCTGTAAAACTTGATAGGAAAGGAATGCTATTACTTGCAAGACGTCTCCTACACATTAAAAAAAGAAAATTAGGTCTACAGCAGTGTCATTGACAGACTATATGATCAGAAAAAAATAAAGTTATGCTAGGTGGGCTTTAAAGAGGACACATTGAAAAAAGGAAGGCTCCTAATCTGTATTCTAGATTTATTTTTTCCTGTTTTAGGAATGCAAGGAAATATGGTCTTATGATACCACTTGAAATAAAAAATATATATATTTTTGTGGAAATTCATTATATATAAGATTTTTGTAAGACTTTTGAAAATAAAATTATATAGATATATTACATAAACATAAGCTTGAAAATCTTGAGAGAATTCATTCATTTGTAATGTTTAAAATTTGATGACATCATTTCATAATAAGAGAGAAGGTAGATTTTAATCCCCAGCATTGGAAAGCTATACATTATTGCTCTGATAATTCTTAAAGTAAAATTTACAGTTGTTTCTCTTCAGTTTCTCCTGGGGATTTAAGATAGCAGGAAGGGTGAAGAAAGAGTGTACCCATGTTAGAGTAAATCATGGGACTTTTTACAAGGTTGTAATTCATTGTATTTTACATCAAATGGTACCCTTTTGACATGTCTATAAAAGTCTGAATGTTTATAGTAGATGTGTATATAATATTACACTACACCTCATAACCGAGATAAACTGGCAAGAACCCTAAAGCTCAATAGGAACAAGATTGCCTTTATCTCTTAAAACTGTCATTTTAATTTTCCACACTAGACAATGCTATAGATGAAGGACGACTTAAGATCCTGGTGACTGTTAGACTACAATCTTCTAATGTTTTGAATTTAGTATCTAATCAAATTGCTTTGCTTTTAGTATTCTTATCTTGATTTATGTGAATTGGTATAGGGTACCCTACTTAGTATACCCGGAGGAACAGTGTATTTTACAGTATTCTAAATGCAAATCCTGCTCCTAGATTTATACCATGGACAATGCAGTCGCACTATTAAAAAATAATTTAAAATGAAACCCAGAAAAATTGAAATGACACTTTTTGAGTCAAACAGTCTTTAGCAGCTGGTTCTGATGCTTCATGGGCTGCCGTAACTGAGACAGAGTGCTTGAGCAGGGCACAGTCCACAGCCTGCAATTTCAAAGTTACCTTCTGTGGAGCTGGAATTAAATGCCCAGTTAATACAAAGGGAAATTTCCCTCGTGCAAAATCTAATCAAATGTAATATGTCTACATTATAACTACCATTTCTATGACTATTATAATTCAAGTTCCTAATTATAAGTTCAGTTCATAAAAAGAAAATTGGCTTTCATTTGAGCAGCATTTTCAGTAAGAAAGGGGAAATGCACATTTAAGTACACAGGTTTTCAATACCCATTATAGGCCCAATTCTACCTTCAAATACTGATATTCAACTCCCTATGCAGTCAGGTTTATATATAAATCTTGGGCTCAGCATAAGTAGGAAAAGTACAGAAATTATTCCTGAATAAGGAAGGGGGAATTAAACTATTCAGATTTCTTCCAGATTGAAAGGAAAAAAATAAAATAAAATAAAAAGAACAACCTTCTATGAAGCAAGATTAAATATGCCAAATTCAATGATCTCAAACTAGGTGTGTTTGAGAAAATAAATTCTTGGTTACCAGTGCTTCCCATTTAATGTTCCAGTATAGTTTCTCCATAGATATATCTATATCATAGTTCTCTTCCCATTTATCTTAGTGTTTAACATAATTTGAAATAGTTTTACTCAGGGCCACAGACCATATCAACAGGCTTACTGCTTAACTCTGTAAAACAAGAGGATTATTATTTTCAGTTCAGTTCAGTTCAGTCGCTCAGTCGTGACCGACTCTTTGCGAGGCCATGAATCGCAGCACGCCAGGCCTCCCTGTCCATCACCAACTCCCGGAGTTCACCCGGACTCACGTCCATCGAGTCAGTGATGCCATCCAGCCATCTCATCCTCTGTCGTCCCCTTGTCCTCCTACTCCCAATCCCTCCCAGCATCAGAGTCTTTTCCAATGAGTCAACTCTTCGCATAAGGTGGCCAAGTACTGGAGTTTCAGCTTTAGCATCATTCCTTCCAAAGAAATCCCAGGGCTGATCTCCTCAGAATGGACTGGTTGGATCTCGTTGCAGTCCAAGGGACTCTCAAGAGTCTTCTCCAACACCACAGTTCAAAAGCATCAATTCTTCGGCGCTCAGCCTTCTTCACAGTCCAACTCTCACATCCATACATGACCACTGGAAAAACCATAGCCTTGACTAGACGAACCTTTGTTGGCAAAGTAATGTCTCTGGTTTTGAATATGCTATCTAGGTTGGTCATAACTTTCCTTCCATGGAGTAAGCATATTTTAATTTCATGGCTGCACTCACAATCTGCAGTGATTTTGGAGCCCAAAAAAATAAAGTCTGACACTGTTTCCACTGTTTCCCCGTCTATTTCCCATGAAGTGATGGGACTGGATGCCATGATCTTCGTTTTCTGAATGTTGAGGTTTAAGCCAACTTTTTCACTCTCCCCTTTCACTTTCAGAAGAGGCTTTTTAGTTCCTCTTCACTTTCTGCCATAAGGGTGGTGTCATCTGCATATCTGAGGTTATTAATATTTCTCCCGGCAATCTTGATTCCACCTTGTGCTTCTTCCAGTCCAGTGTTTCTCATGATGTACTCTGCATATAAGTTAAATAAGCAGGGTGACAATATACAGCCCTGACGAATTCCTTTTCCTATTTTGGAACCAGTCTGTTATTCCATGTCCAGTTCTAACTGTTGCTTCCTGACCTGCATACAAATTTCTCAAGAGGCAGATCAGGTGGTCTGGTGTTCCCATCTCTTTCATAATTTTCCACAGTTTATTGTGATCCACACAGTCAAAGGCTTTGGCATAGTCAATAAAGCAGAAATAGATGTTTTTTCTGGAACTCCCTTGATTTTTCGCTGATCCAGCGGATGTTGGCAATTTGATCTCTGGTTCCTCTGCCTTTTCTAAAACCAGCTTGAACATCAGGAAGTTCACAGCTCACATATTGCTGAAGCCTGGCTTGGAGAATTTTGAGCATTACTTTACTAGCGTGTGAGATGAGTGCAATTGTACGGTAGTTTGAGCATTCTTTGGCATTGCTTTTCTTTGGGATTGGAATGAAAACTGACCTTTTCCAGTCCTGTGGCCACTGCTGAGTTTTCCAAATTTACTGGCATATTGAGTGCAGCACTTTCACAGCATCATCTTTCAGGATTTGAAATAGCTCAGTTGGAATTCCATCACCTCCACTAGCTTTGTTCGTAGTGATGCTTTTTAAGGTCCACATTCCAGGATGTCTGGCTCTAGGTTAGTGATCAGGCAAACTTAAAACATCCAATTTAAAAAATAGTCAAATCTAAAAATGTTTACTTTGTTTTTTTGTGTGTGTGTGTTTGTTTTTACATCTAAAAATACACTTGCACATAAGACTAAAGGACAAAATGTTTGCATTCTGAAGCCAGGCTATAAAATCTGATTTAACTTTTAACATCTGAAATGTGTCATAGTGGGCCTGAATGCTAAGCATTCCATCTTCTCTTTACATGAACCATAAGACCCAAATGTCTAGGAAACCAAACCTTCTCTGCCCCTAAACTAGAGCACTGATTTTAATTACAAAATGAGTACAATTGTGGTTGAGGGCAAAGTGACAAGAAGCCCGAGCTGCCATGAAGCTTGCAAGACAAAAAGTAGTTTTGCTCCAGTAAGACAGGAGATAGGAAAGGAGAATGGACACAAGTTTCTTTGGCTCCCAAAGAAACACTGGAATAGGAAATTCATGAAAATTGATTAGGCAATCTGAAGGTGCATCAGCAGTGGTGCTAAGTAGTATGTATAAAACAAGGAAAGACATGCAAAGATCATTAAAATATAAAAATCTATCTTTGTGTTTGTGAAATATTAAGTTATAGGTGTTTAGCTATCCAAAGGAAGTGTTCTCTGCAGAGCCCACACATGCTTGTATGAAAGTGTTGGCAACATCTAGAAAAGGCAACTGAATTTGGTGACGGAACAGACATAAAAAGGCCTGCTTAGAAATTCTTATCAAAATAAACCAAGGTTCATTAGATTTTCCAGCCTATGAGAAATGTATTCCTGATCTAAAAGGAAATATCTCTTTCTAATTCATTTATTTCTGTTTCTGTAAAGTGCATTTTTCTTTTGAAATGGAAGATATAAAGTTATGGACTGCATCTGATTTTGCTAGCCATTATGTTCAGGATTTACAGCACATAATAGCCTCCAATAAATATTTGCTAAATGAATTTATATATGTATCATTCTTGAACTTATTTTCTCTGATCAAGCATATTAAAAATATAGTCACTATTTTTTCAGTGATTTTTAACAGGGATGCTTGTGAAAGGAAATTAAGTGTAATTAAACTTACTAAAGTATTCACACTTAATACACTAAGTATTAAGCACTATGGTTTGTACACTATATATTTTATAACTTGACAATCCAAGATTCAGTGGGAAAAAAAGATATTTTAAGAATGCTAGTGCTTATTGAGGAGGGAAAAGGAAAAATCAGGGGCTCTGCCACTAGCATTTAAGTCATGCCACTATCCTGAGGTCAGAAAGTTGCTACTGCTACAGGCACTTAGAAATCAGAAAACGTTAGGAACTTACTTCCAATGTCACAGCTTCCCAGCTTCCCTTAGCTATAAGGCTGGTATCTAGGAATGGAATTCTTACAGACACACTTTTAGAAAAAGGGTAAGGAGCAGGGAACTGTTCCAGAATAGGTCACATGAAAAATAACAAGGACACTTAACTTGGGAAACAGGAAGTTTAAAAAACAAAATTGACAAGATATGTTTTGTATGAATAATTTAGGAAATTCAAGAGGGTGCCCATTTGATCCTAAGCAGAGAACAGCACTGATTAGAATGAGAACCTAATGAGTTAGCTCTAAGTTACTGAAATAGTTCCAAATTTAATAAGTAAAAATTTTAAAATGCTAGAGGCTGAGTTAGATGATCTCAACATTACCAGAAAAAAATGCAATTGTGAAATAAGTATACTTCTCAAATTATTGACATGTTAACTATATTAAATAATTAGTCATTAAATGTAACTTTCACTTTGACATTAGAATCCTAGATAAAAATTGATGAATTCTGTTCTCTAACAACTGAAACCTTCTATTGATAGCAGTAATTGTAATTGTACCTTCTAATCTCTTACTCTTTGCCAAACACTCTGAAATTACATGAGAACAATGATTCTGTTTTGCCTCATTTTCAAGTAATCCCAGCACATATGGCTTGTAACTCGTGATTCAAAACCAGGCCTATGAGGAGCTGAAATCTACCAATAAAAGACTTTAGAAACTTGTCAAAGCAAAACATAATACACCATGAAAACACTGCACATCATTATATAAATAATTTAGGTTTATATATGATTCTAAATGAAATGAACATTCAAAAGATAAATTGCTATTTTCTTTGTTACAAGATTTTGTGATATATTTTTTAGAAAATAATTTAAGTGAATAATTTATTTAATTGGTCTGTCCCCAGCATGATTCCTAGAGTCATAAACAATGGGTTCAAGTTGTAACATCTACTAATTATTTGATGTTGTACAATTGACTTAATTTTTTCATCCTCCATTTCCTACAGTTCAGTTCAGTTACTCAGTCATGTTTGACTCTTTGGATTCCCATGGACTGCAGCAGGCCAGGCTTCCCTGTCCATCACCAACTCCCAGAGCTTGCTCAAACTTATGTCCATAGAGTCAGTGATGCTATCCAACCATCCCATCCTCTGTTGTTCCCTTCTCTTCCTGCCTTCAATCCTTCCCAGCATCAGGGTCTTTTCCAGTGAGTCAGTGCTTCAAATCAGGTGGCCAAAGTATAGGAGTTTCAGCTTCAGCATCACTCCTTCTGGTAAATATTCAGGACCGATTTCCTTTAGGATGGACTGGCTGGATCTCCTTGCAGTCCAAGACTCTCAAGAGTCTTCTCCAATACCACAGTTCAAAAACATTGATTCTTCAGTGCTCAGCTTTTTTTATGGTCCAATTCTGACATCCATACATGACTAGTGGAAAAACCATAGCTTTGACTAGATGGACCTTTGTTGGCAAAGTAATGTCTCTGCATTTTAATATGCTGTCTAGGTTGGTCATAGCTGTTCTTCCAAGGAGCAAGTGTCTTCTAATTTTATGGTTGCAATCACCATTAATTGCAGTGATTTTGGAACCCCCCAAAATAAAGTCTCTCACTGTTTCAATTGTTTCCCCATTTATTTGCCATGAGTAATGGGATTGGATGCCTTGATCTTAGTTTTTTTAGTGCTGCGTTTTAAACCAACTTTTCACTGTTTTATTTCACTTTCATCAAGAGGCTCTTTAGTTCTTCTTCACTTTCTGCCATAAGGTTGGTGTCATCTGCATACCTGAGGTTATTGATATTTCTCCCAGCAACCTTGATTCCAGCTTGTGCTTCCTCCAGCCCAGTTTTTCTCATGATGTACTCTGCATAGAAGTCAAATAGCCTGGGTGACAATATACAACTTTGACATATTCCTTTCCCAATTTGAAACCAGTCTGCTATTCCATGTCTGATTCTAACTGTTGCTTCTTGACTTGCATACAGATTTCTCAGGAGGCAGGTAAGATGGGCTGGCATTTTCATTGCTTGAAGAATTTTCCACAGTTTGTTGTGATCCACACAGTCAAACGCATTGGCATAGTCAATAAAGCAGAAGTAGGTGTTTTCTGGAACTCTGTTGATTTTTCTATGATCCAACAGATGCTGGCGATTTGATCTCTGGTTCCTCTGCCTTTTCTAAATCCAGCTTGCACCATCTGGAAGTTTTTGGTTCACATAGTGTTGAAGCCTAGCTTGGAGAATTTTCAGCATTATTTGTTAGCATGTGAGATGAGTTCAATTGTGCTGTAGTTTAAACATTCTTTGGCATTGCCTTTCTTTGGGATTGGAATGAAAACTGAACTTTTCCAGTCCTGTGGCCACTGCTGAGTGTTCCAAATTTGCTGGCATATTGAGTGCAGCAGCATCTTTTAGGGTTTGAAATAGCTCAACTGGAACTCCATCACCTCCACTTTCTTTGGTCATAGTGGTGCTTCTTAAGGCTCATTTGACTTCTCATTCCAGGATGTATGGCTCTAGGTGGTAAGGGATCACAGCATCATGGTTATCTGAGTCATGAAGATTTTTTTTGTATAGTTCTTCTGTGTATTCTACCACCTCTTCTTTATATCTTCTGCATCTGTTTGGTCCATGACATTTCTGTTCTTTATTGTGCTCATCTTTTCATGAAATGTTCTGTTGGTATCTCTAATTTTCTTGAAGAGATCTCCAGTCTTTCCCATTCTATTGTTTTCCTCTATTTCTTTGCATTGATCACTGAGGAAGGCTTTCTTATCTCTCCTTGTTATTCTTTGGAACTCTGCATTCAAATGGGTATATTTTTCCTTTTATCCTTTCCTTTCACTTCTCTTCTTTTCTCAGCTATTTATAAGACCTCCTCAGACAACCATTTTGCCTTTTTGCATTCCTTTTTCTTGAAGATGGTCTTGATCACTACCTCCTGTACGATGTCACAAACTTCCATCTATAGTTCTTCAGGCATCTATCAGATCTAATCCCTTGAATCAATATGTCATTTCTACTGTATAATCATAAGGGATTTGATTTAGGTCATACCTGAATGGTCTACTGGTTTTCCTTACTTTCTTCAATTTAAGTCTGAATTTTGCAATAAGGACTTAATGATCAGTTTCATACACTGTCAAATAAATACTTGTCAACCCCACCTCATTTTTAAGAGAATTCAATGATGTAAACTATATAAAACTGAAAAATTATAAATATGTGTAAATCACTACAATAACCATAAGTAATTATTGAGTATTTACCTAATGTTAGCTTGCCTGCTGATGATTTTTATTCATCAATTGACTTAATATTCACAATTGTATTGATAATACTATTTGAATTCTAAAAAAATCCTATGAAGATACTATTATTATTTATATTTAACAGATAGGCAAAACAAGACTTAGAGAGTTATATACTTGGTTGAAAGTCAAACAATGACTAAGTAGTTATGGGATATTTGACTGTATATCCTTAAATTCTATTCTGTGTAAATTTTACTCATTATTACTAGACTGTTTATATTAATCTATAAGATATCAGATCAGATCAGTCGCTCAGTCGTGTCTGACTCTTTGAGACCCCATGAATCACAGCACACCAGGCCTCCCTGTCCATCACCAACTCCCGGAGTTCACTCAGACTCACGTCCATCAAGTCAGTGATGCCATCCAGCCATCTCATCCTCTGTCGTCCCCTTGTCCTCCTGCCCCCAATCCCTCCCAGCATCAGAGTCTTTTCCAATGAGTCAACTCTTCGCATGAGGTGGCCAAAGTATAAGGTATAGAAACAGTTAAATTTTTATTTGGTATTCTCAAATCTACTGAATAATTCAAAGAAGACATATGTAGCTTTCACCCTGTTTACTGTCTGTAATTTTAAGTAGATTAAAACAAAAACTATTATATAGTTTATTGAGTTTAATTGAAGTTAATAACAGGCTCAGGTTATATGAAAAGGTATTCACTTTACTACCACTGAGAGAGCATACTGATTAAGTTCTTTTTTGTTTCTAAGGAATCACAACCAGCTACTAGTATTTCAGTTTTCATTTCAGTTGCTCAATCATGTCTGAGTCGTTGTGACCCCATTGACTGCAGGACACCAGGCTTCCCTGTCCAACACCAACTCCTGGATCTTGCTCAAACTCATGTCCATTGAGTTGGTGATGCCATCCAACCATCTCATCCTCTGTCATCCCTTTCTCCTCCTGCCTTCAGTCTTTCCCAGTATCAGGGTCTTTTCAAATGAGTCAGTTCTTTGCATCAGGTGGCCAAAACATTAGAGTTTCAGCTTTAACATCAGTCCTTTCAATGAACATTCAGGACTGATTTCCTTCAGGATTAACTGTGAAAAATTTGGCTTAAAGCTCAACATTCAGAAAACGAAGATCATGGCATCTGGTCGCATCACTTCATGGGAAATAGATGGGGAAACAGTGGAAACAGTGTCAGACTTTATTTTTCTGGGCTCC
>NW_011494954.1:1750421-1768691 GCF_000754665.1 Bison bison bison | reverse complement strand
GAATTGCTAGTGGTGTTGGAGAAGACTCTTGAGAGTCCCTTGGACTGCAACGAGATCCAACCAGTCCATTCTGAAGGAGATCAGCCCTGGGATTTCTTTGGAAGGAATAATGCTGAAGCTGAAGCTCCGGTACTTTGGCCACTTCATGTGAAGAGTTGACTCATTGGAAGACTCTGATGCTGGGAGGGACTGGGGGCAAGAGGAGAAGGGGACGACAGAGGATGGGATGGCTGGATGGCATCACTGACTCAATGGACGTGAGTCTGGGTGAACTCCTGGAGTTGGTGATGGACAGGGAGGCCTGGCGTGCTGCGATTCATGGGGTTGCAAAGAGTCGGACACGACTGATCTGATCTGATCTGATAACTGTTTTGGTATCCTTGCAGTCCAAAACTCAAGAGTCTTCTCCAACACCACAGTTCAAAAGCATCAATTCTTCAGTGCTCAGCTTTCTTTATGGTCCAACTCTGACATCCATACATGACTACTAGGAAAACCGTAGCTTTGACTAGATGGACCTCTGTTGGCAGAGTAATGTCTCTGCTTTTTAATATGCTGTCTAGGTTGGCCATAGTGTTTCTTTCAAGAAGCAAGTATCTTTTACTTTCATCACTGCAGTCACCATCTGTAGTGATTTTGCAGTCCAAGAAAATAAAGTAATACATATTAAAATATATTTTTCCTAATTCAATTACCTCAAATATTTCAAGGTCTTATGACAATAAAAAGTTTTAATAATAATTATAAAATGTAGCACAGTCTGCTATTACATAGCTCTTTAATTTTACTATCAAGAATACACTGACTGAATATTTCCCAGTGTGTTTTTATTCTAAGTCCCACTTCATTAGGATGAGAGCTTAAAACATTATTCTTTAATGAGAAATTTTTCATGATGAATATCTTTATTCTCTTGTAGTATTTTATTATCTTCTTAATATTAATTTCAGTTCAGTCACTCGGTCATGTCTGACTCTGCAACTCTATGGACTGCAGCACACCAGGCCTCCCTGTCCATCACTAACCCCCAAAGCTTACTCAAAATACTGTCCATCGAGTCAGTGATGTCAGCTAACCATCTCATCCTCTGTCATCCCCTTCTCCTTCTGCCTTCAGTCTTTTCCAGAATCAGGGTCTTTTCCAATGAGTCAGTTCTTCCCATCAGGTGGCCAAAGTATTGGAGTTCAGCTTCAGTATCAGTCCTTCTGGTGACTATTCAGGACTGATTTCCTTCAGGATTGATTGGTTTGATCTCCTTGCAGGCCAAGGGACTTTCAAGAGTCTTCTCCAACACCACAGTTCAAAAGCATCACTTATTCAGTGCTCAGCTTTCTTTACAGTCCACCTCTCACATCCATATGTGACTAGTGGAAAAACTATAGCTTTGACTAGATGGACCTTTTTGGCAAAGTAATGTCTCTGCTTTTTAATATGCTGTTTAGGTTGGTCATAGCTTTTTTCCCAAGGAGCAAACATCTTTTAATTTCATGGCTGCAGTCACCATCTGCAGTGATTTTGGAGCCCCTAAACATAAAATCTCTCAGTGTTTCCATTATTTCCCCATATTTGCCATGAAGTGATGGGACTGGATGCCATGATCTTAGTTTCCTTAATATTAATTTAGACATTATCAAAAACTTATAACAGTCCAACATTAAGAATTGAGTCTTTTCATCACTTCTACTTATACATTGGATCTTGTAATTCCACATATAAAACAGAGGAACTATGTTTTGTTCATAAACTTCTCTAGAAAAATGGTAGTTTTGTTACGTGAAAAATATGCATGAATACAAGTAAGAAATTTGCCTTTACCTTTCATATAACCCATAAAATATATATTCTTACTTAATAGTCTGTATAAGTACAAATATTTCTTTCTCTTTTACGTGAAAATGTTTCATTAGTGAATCATTTCTTTCTGCTGAGGCTGACTTTTTTCATACAGTAATTTTAGAATGGATTTGAGAACCAGATTGACTCAATCTGACTCATGGTACTGCCACTTCCCTGCTGTGTGCCCTTTGCAAATTCACTCTTCTTTTCCTGCATCAGTTACTCATAAAATGGGAAAAATACTGGCCCTGTCTATCTAGCAGGTGATCATGAGAATTAAGTGATATAATATGTGAAAAGTCAGAACTATGCTGATCATATAAGTGTTATATATCAGGGATTATTATTACTCAGAAGCTAATTCAAAAAGTATTTTTTGAGAGATTACTATGTGCTAGGCACTCCTCATTGTGTAGAGAGACTATCTTAGTTCCTAGAGTTGATCTGAAATGCCATCATAAATGGAGAACTAGTCACTCTACTAGGAACTCAGTTTATCAAGATAAACACCCTCTAATCGCAAATAGTCAAGGGAGTTAAATGATGATTATAATGCATTATGATAAGCATTATATTGGAAATATGCACAGGGCACCCATTGAGAACATAAAGAAGGAACATAATGCAGACTAGTCCAGGTCAGGTAGGAAAAAATGTGACCATTTCTGTAAGAGGTAATATGTGTACCGATTGATGTAGTCTAAAAGGATATTTCTTGAAAAGTGTGAGCAACCTTAAAGCACATATGTCAAAAGCAATTTTCCCATAAGAAATAATGAGAAGAGATTACATTGCCTCATTTCTAGGACACCAGCTACAGTTATAGGTTAATTGCTGATTCTGGTTCTGATTAAAAGAGCAGCAGAGGTCTCATCTACTGGCCCCCTAGGGCAAAAATTGCAAATGCTTCAAGGCCCCCTTAGGAAAGCCTGGTCAATAAAACAATTTCTACTCTGCCCTGTGGAATGGTACACAGAAAAGGCTTTATATAACTTATTAGAACTAGAGATTTCTCATTGACCTTGATTACTAAAAGGCTGCTGTCCTGAATGAATTCAAGGCCAACATGAATAGTTAAAACAACACAACAAAAACCCATAAAATATTAAAAAACAATTTAAAAAAAAGAAAGAAAAGAAATAAAGCAAAACATACATTCAAAGAAATTCTACAAAAGTGCAAAAAAGAAGAAGCACTGAGCAGCCATTTATCAACAATTAGCTTAAGATAGAAAGAACATTGGTGAATAGTAATTACATATGTTAAAGAGTCTACTAACAAATTGTGCTATGTTTCTACCACAAAAATTCAAATTAGTATATTGTGTTCTTTTTACCTGATCCGAGGGATTTCAGCAGCATGAAAGGGAGGAAACCTATTTAAAAAAAGAAAGAGAATCTTAAAACAACAAGTAAAAAACAGAAGGTGACAAGAATATGATGTTAGATATCAGGATTTTAAATATATTTGAAGAAAGTAACAAGTTTTTTATATTACTATTTTTGATATAATAATATATCCTGGCATTCATTTTATTTCCTTTAGAAAATGTATGGTTTTATTTTTAGAGGAAAAAGAAATAACGTGGATCTTAAACTTGAAATTAGAAAGAACGAGCATAAAAATCTTCATATGGAACATTTTAGATAATGACTGTAGAAGTAAGTATATATTTAATTGTATGATATTCCTTTTTTGTGCTCTCTAAATGAAACAAGTTTTATTCGTTCTATTAGGCAAGAAATGTGGTCCCCAGGGTAAAGAGGTATAGAATCATACGTGTCCAGTGACTGAGCCTAGCCTGAAATTTGCTTGAGTCAAATCAGCAATTTAAATTGATTTATCGTAAAAATCTTGGCATCAGTCTTTCTCTAAAATTTCCTCAAGATAACTCACCTACAAATAAGAATAATGTCTGATTCCTTTTGGAAACTAAATTCCTGTAAAGTGGTTATTGTTCGTAAAGGGCATAATAAAAACATAACAGGGGAAAAAAACAAAAACAGGAAGTCCACCTAACTTTCCTTCCCAACAAGCACCTCATCAGTCCTCTAACTCACCAAATTCTGTCAGAGCAAACTTTCAGTTCTTAACCAGATGTTGGAGGTAAGAAACTCTAACCACTATTACAATAGCTACCATCATGTTCATGCTATTGATAATGCTAGGAGCCAAGTTTTAAACATTAGTTATTTGTGGCCCACTGATGCCAAATTGATTTTTTACGTGTGGCTCTCCATTATGTGGTTTTAGTAGCATTAACCTCAGAAATGAACCTGTGAAAGAATTAAAGGGAACAGATGCTGCTACAACTAGTCTTAATTCTTTAACACCTGACAAAATCCTTATCTCCTAAGGTATGAATAAAAGTATATTCCTTTTTTAAAATATAAATTTATTTATTTTAATTGGAGGTTAAAAGTATATTCTGACAGTGTGTGGTTATTCAGCAAACTCTTGAGTAATTTCTTCCATAAACAGTATCCATGGATAGAGTTTCTGCCCCCCTGGAGCTTATAAGCAGGGTCTCAAATAGGAAAGCTAAAATAATATTTGTGGCAACATCAAGGCAGGTATGTCTTGCATATCTTGGCATAAACATAACTTGTAATTTATTAATTTAAAAAATTTGTAGAAGAGTTTTAATGTCCCAGTTTGGGGATGTCTCACTGCCCCCAAGCGGATATGAGAGGCCTAATGACAGAGAATAGGTATTTGGAATTGTCACAGAACCTGCTCTGTTGAGGCGATCTTCATTAATACCTTGTGGATTGATTAACTTACTTATACAATATAAGCTAAGTATTCAATGGTTTGATGGTACCTTGTGTTATGATTCCCACTATAAACTTGGTGACTATTTTATGCAATACACTTTTTTTTCTTATTTACCCAACCAACATTTACTGAGTGCTCACACTTTGCCAGACACTAGGAAACAAGGAGTATCATAGCCAAAAAAAAAGAGAGAGAGATGAGCTCTTCCTTGAGCACATGCTTTAGTGGGGGAATTAGAAACTGAGGAAACACTGCCACAGATATTAAATCAATTACCACTTTACACATGCTATGGAAGAGTAAAGAATTTATTAGGCAATTATTAATGACATCCAACCTTAATTTCATCTGAAAGACTTTCCTAGATTGTGATTGAGCACAAAAGTTCAAAACAGTATGAGTTAGAGAGGGTTCAGTTCAGTTCAGTCGCTCAGTCATGTCCGACTCTTTGCAACCCCATGGACTTCAGCACACCAGACCCCCCTGTCCATCACCAACTCCTAGAGTTCACCCAAACTCACGTCATTGAGTTGGTGATGCCATCCAACCATCTCATCTTCTGTCATCCCCTTCTCCTCTGCCTTCAATCTTTCCCAGGATCAGGGTCTTTTCCAATGAGTCAGTTTTTCACATCAGGTGGCCAAAGTATTGGAGTTTCACCTTCAACATCAGTCCTTCCAATGAACACCCAGGACTGATTTCCTTTATGATGGACTGGTTGGATCTCCTTGCAGTCCAAGGGACTCTCAAGAGTCTTCTCCAATACCACAGTTCAAAAGCATCAATTCTTCGGTGCTCAGCTTTCTTTATGGTCCAAATCTCACATTCATAAATGATTACTGGAAAAACCACAGCCTTGATGAGACAGACCTTTGTTGGCAAAATAATGTCTCTGCTATTTAATATGCTGTCTAGGTTGGTCATAACTTTTCTTCCAAGGAGACAGTGTCTTTTAATTTCAAAATTTTGATTTTGGAGCCCCAAAAAATAAAGTCTGCCACTGTTTCCACTGTTTCCACTGTTTCCCCACCTATTTGCCATGAAGTCATGGGAACGGAGGCCATGATATTAGTTTTCTGAAAGTTGAGCTTTAAGCCAGCTTTTTCACTCACCTCTTTCACTTTCATCAAGAGGCTCTTTAGTTCTTCTTCACTTTCTGCCTTAAGGGTGGTGTCATCTGCATATCTGAGGTTATTCATATTTCTCCCAGCAATCTTGATTCCCACTTGTGCTTCATCCAGCCTAGCGTTTCTCATGATGTACTCTGTATATAAGTTAAATAAGCAGGGTGACAATATACAGCCTTGATGTGCTCTTTTTCCTATTTGGAACCAGTCTGTTGTTCCGTGTCCAGTTCTAACTGTTGCTTCCTGACCTGCATACAGATTTCTCAAGAGGCAGGTCAGTTGGTCTGGTATTCCCATCTCTTTCAGAATTTTCCACAGAGGAAAAGTGTCCAGGTGCAGGAATACTCACAAACAAATGAGTCTGTGACATAAATGAGTATCTGTGCATCAACAATGAAATTTCCTTCGTTATAACGCACAGTCTTCACTAGAAGTAGCCTTCACTGGACAGGGATTGCTTCCATTTCCATGCACCAATGGCTATGTGACTAATTTCTATCCAAGGAGTTTGAATTAAAGTGGTGTGTATCATTTCCTCTCTCTGATGGGGCCCTAGGATGGGGGAAGCCTGGACACCTGAACTACTACATGAAGGAAAGTCACTAGACTGAAAGAAACACTCATATCAGATTATTAGAGTAAACAAAAAACATTTGTCTTTTTTTTTTCTTTTCCATTATAGGTTCTTAGAAAATATTGAGTATTGTTCCCTGTGCTACATGATAGGTCCTTGTTGTTTACCTATGTTTTATATAACTTATATGTTAATATTAAAGTCTGGATTTATCTACCTTTCCCCACTCCCCCCCACCTTCTCCTTTGGTAACCATAAGTTTGTTTCCTATGTCTGTGAGTCTACTTCTGTTTTGTAGCATCTATTTTCTTTAAAACACTGAAATTTGGGAGGTTATTTTCATTGCTTTGATATGGTTAATCTTACCTTCAGCAAACAATGTGAGCTTAACTAAGGATTTTGGAGTTATTGGAAGTTGTAAAGTATGGCTAGAGCATATAAAGAAGGAGGAACATGAATTGTACTGCAACTTATATTTCTGGCACTACAGCAAGATAAATGTCCTAAAAAATCTCTCTCTGTAATACAATGAAAAATTCTGAATGAAATATAATACACATTATTGAAAATGTATAGTTAAGCTCAACCCCACCCCTAATAAGAAAACTACCTCAGGAACCAAATCAAAGAGAACAGTGAACTAAAGTGGTAAATAAAAGCTATATCTTCTACCAAGGTCAGAAATAAAATTTTAATCAGAAATATAGGCAGTGAACTTTGACCCATGTAATTGGAATATGTGAGGGAAAGAAACACTGTAGAATTGTGACTTCTATATAACATTTCCCAGACCAGAAAAAAGTTATATATCCTGAGAAAGGTTGTAAAAGAAAATAAAACAATAAATAAACATGAAAAGTCTACTTACCTATCTTGGCCTATACAGTGATGGAAAAAAATTTGCATAATTCAAAAATACAAGCCTGCTCTTACGTCAGGGTTTTGATTAGATTTACACTATGTACCTTGCAGAAAAGCATACAGGTAAATTCACATAAAATATTCATGAGATAAAGACTCTTCCATAGCACCTATATTTTTAAAAAATTGTCTTTCAAAATACAGCCCAAATATGGCCCCATATGGTCAGGAAAAAAAAAAAAAAAAACCACCAAACCTAAATTCACAGTCCAAAATTATAAAACAGTTTAATGAAAATGGTAACATAAGTGCTATTCAGCAGACTCAAATCTGGGGAATTATACCCCTAAAGATTTAGATATTTGAATTAATAGATGTAGAATTAAAAAAAAAGATCCTTAAGGTGTTTAAAGAAATAAAATAATAAAATATCTACAAAATTAAAATACATCAATGATATGGAAAATAATCTCATTGATAATATATAAACTCAAATTATGTAATCATTGAAACAAAATATTGATGAATAGAAAAATAAATTGTGTGGAGAATTGTTGAACCAGGAAAGTTATTTGGAAAATATTGCTTAGGATATATCACTGCAATTCAAAAGACAGAAAACACAGAAGAGTAAGACATGAAGGATAGGACTGAAATAACTAATGTCATCTAATCTCATTTGCAGGAATAAGAGAGTAGAGAATATGTGAGAGACAACACTGGGAAATCTAATGGATGAGAATTTTACAGAATTTTTGAAAAATAAGAAAATTACATTCAGAACATACATATACCGTTAAGCAGAATAAACAAAGGAAATCCACATCAAGACACATTATAATCATAATTAAGAATATCAAATGCAGAGAGAAAAACTTAAAAGTATCCAAAGAGAAACATTCACTTCAGTTCAGTTGCTCAGTCATGTCCGACTCTTTGCAACCCCATGGACTGCAACACGCCAGGTATCCCTGTCCATCACCAACTCCTGGAATTGGAATTTATCCAAACTCATGTCCACTGAGTCATGTCCACTGAGTCCATGATGCCATGCAACCATCTCATCCTCTGTCATCCCCTTCTATTCCTGCCTTCAATCTTTTCCAGCATCAGGGTCTTTTCCAATGAGTCAGCTCATCATCTCAGCTTCAGCTGAAAAGTCTCAGCTTCAGCTGAAATGTTTCAGCTTCAGCATCAGTCCTTCCAATGAATATTCAGGACTGATTTCCTTTAGGATGGACTGGCTGGATATCCTTGCAGTCCAAGGGACTCTCAAGAGTTTTATACAAAACCACAGTTCAGAAGCATCAAATCTTCAGCACTCAGCTTTCTTTATAGTCCAACTCTCACATCCATACATAACTCCTGGAAAAACCATAGCCTTAGTTAGATGAACCTTTGTTGACAAAATAATGTCTCTGTTTTTAATATGCTGTCTAGGTTGGTCATAACTTTTCTTCCAAGGAGTAAGTATCTTTTAATTTCATGGATGCAGTCACCATCTGCAGGGATTTTGGAGCCCCCCCAAAATAAAGTCTGCCACTGTTTCCACTGTTTTGCCATCTATTTGCCATGAAGTGATGGGACCAGATGCCACGATCTTTGTTTTCTGAATGTTGAGTTTTAAGCCAACTTTTTCACTCTCCTCTTTCATTTTCATCAAGAAGCTCTTTAGTTCTTCTACACTTTCTGCCATAAGGGTGGTATCATCTGCATATCTGAGGTTATTGATATTTCTCCCAGCAATCTTGATTCCAGCTTGTGCTTCATCCAGCCCAGCATTTCTCATGGTGTACTCTGCATATAAGTTAAATAAGCAGGGTGACAATATACAGCCTTGACATACTCCTTTTCCTATTTGGATCCAGTATGTGGTTCCATGTCCAGTTCTAAATGTTGCTTCCTGACCTGCGTACAGATTTCTCAAGAGACAAATCAGGTGGTCTTGTATTCCCATCTCTTTCAGAATTTTCCACAGTTTATTGTGATCCACACAGTCAAAGGCTTTGGCATAGTCAATGAAACAGAAATAGATGTTTTTCTGGAACTCTCTTGCTTTTTTGATGATCCAGCAGATGTTGGCAATTTGATCTCTGGTTCCCCTGCCTTTTCTAAAACCAGCTTGAAGATCTGGAAGTTCATGGTTCACGTATTGCTGAAGCCTGGCTTGGAGAATTTTCAGCATAGAATCTGCAACATCACAATGAATGCAAATAGCCAGTAGACTCATTTCCTCAAAGTTCTAAGAAAAGGGTACAGAAAGAAACCAGTCAATATATATTAAAACTGTCACTAAAGATTTTGGAGAGGGCTTCCCTGGTGGTTTACTGATAAGGTGTCCGCCTAACAATGCAGGAGACAATGTTCGATCCCTGATCTGGAAAGATTCCACATGCCACAGAGCAGCAAGGCCTGTTCTCCAGAACTATTGAGCCTGTGCTCTAGAGCTTGGAAACCACAGCTACTGAGCCCACCTGCCATAACTCCTGACGCCTGTGCATCTGAAAGCCTGTGCTCCACAAGAGAAGTCACTGCAGTGAGAAGTCTGTACACTCAATTAGGGGGTAGCCCCTGATCACCATAGCTACAGAAAAGCCCACACAGGAGTGAGAATCCAGAACAGCCAAAAATAAATTTAAAACAAATTTTAAAAATATTTGGAGCAAATTTACTACATAAAACATTAGAAAAGAGTTTGGAGAATTATAGACATCTGAGGAAAAAATAGAATTTGCTACTAACTTATTCTCAGTAAAGGAAATCTTAAAGGATTATATCAGAAAGAACTGTGTCACAAAAGGAAAGTCTGGGATTAAAATTAAAAATAAATATATAATGAAATTGAGAAATGTATGAATGAATGTAAACATATGTTAACTATGTGAAGTAGTTCAAATAGAATTTTGGGTGTTAAAAAACAAGATGGACTAAGATACCTGATAGTAATTCTATGTGAGAAAGAAATTGATTATTATTCTAAGCCATTTAAACTACATTACACAGTCAGTACTAGCTCACAAACTGTCTTACTGATTTGTGGCAAGAAGAGTATAGAAATTGGAAATAAGAGTTTAGAAACTTTAAAAGCATTTTGACAGAGTAATCTTGTATTTGTTATAATCTAGTAATCAAAAAGGTAGGCTTGTATTTAGGGAGTACTTTATCATTTCACTTTCCTAGTAATATATGCCTATTTTATTTTAAAGATCTAGCAGTCCAGGAAGAATTGGAAATTTTGAGGAAAAAATTATCACTGATAGTTAGGTAACAACTAATATATATATATATATATATTAGCATGAAAAATTCAGAACTAAAACTGCCAATCTATTAATAAAACAAGGGAAGAAAAATTAAGAAGAGAAATAGAAGTATTAAAAAGTGAGGTTAAGAAAAGAACACAATTTAAGATACAAAATCCAGCTATGGTAACTTTGGATTTTAAATGAAATGGAAATACAAATGAAATGAACTTTTTTTTTCAATGACATATTATCAGAAAAGATTAAAAACTGAACACAATCCAGTGGTATGCTGTTGGTAAGCCACCTAACAAATATGGAAAAGCAGAAAGTTAGCAAGCAAAATGGAGAGTCATTATAAAGGATTCAACCCTGAATATTCACTGGAAGGACTGATATGGAAGCTGAAGCTCCAATACTTTGGCTACCTGATGCAAAGAGCTGACTCATTGGAAAAGACCCTGATGCTGGGAAAAATTGAAGGTGGGAGAAGGGGGCAACAGAAGATGAAATGGTTGGATGGCATCACTGATTCAATGGACGTGAGTTTGAGCAAACTCTAGGAGAGAGTGAAGGAGAGGGACGCCTAGCTTGCTGCAGTTCACAGAGTCACAAAGAGTCAGACATGCCTTGGGACTGAACAACAACAAAATGATGAAAATATAGAAAAATAATATATGAGGCAAATATAAAGCAAGAAAATGCTGGTGTTGCTTTCTTTAAGCAAAAATGGGGTTTTTAGAGTTAAGAACAGGTACTATATATTAATAAATATTGAAAGTCACCAAAAATATTTTTTACCAGAGAATACACAGTAATTATCAGCATCAAATGTTTATTGTAAATGATAAAGTTTGGACATTAATAAACCTACAACCAGTTTAAGAATAAACAGTACATAACAGAATATACAGAATATAGAAAAACAGAATATAACTAAATAATATATAATATATAAAGGAAAAAATACAAAGATGAAAGAAAATATGATAGTGAACACAAAATAGAGGAGATCAGCAAGACCTATATTGAGTGATTTGTGAAGACTCATAAAATAGAAAAAAGTTTTCTGAAGATTGATCAAGAAAACATACTGAAAGATCAAAAAACAATTTTAGAATTTGAAGTCACAATACAGATACAACTGAGGATTTTTAAATGATGAAAGACACACAAATAATATCAAATAAATACATTTTAAGTTTAGAAGCATTAATTCACTCGCCTCCCCCAACACCTCACACCCACACACACATACACACAATTATCTAAAATTGACTCAAGGAAAAATAAAAAAAATAATAATTTGAATTAACCTGTAACAATTAACAAAATTAAATCAGAAGAATCAGTAGCAATACAACTATACTATACATAGTACGAAATCCATCAGGTTCAGAAAACTGTAAGAGATTTCTATCAAACACTAAACATTTACAATCTTTGCAAAACAATAGAAAGATTGGAATGTCTTTTTAATTGACAGGAAATTTTATGAATCCAACTACATTAAAGTGAAAACCTATTGTGCGCCAAACTAAATCACAGAGAAAGACAAGGCACAGATTCAGAATGTATACATAATGTGTAAAAGATTATATAAAGGTAGTATATGTTCCTAAAATTCAGTGTAAAAACAAAAGAATCCAGTTTAAAATGTGCAAAAAATACAAACTGAAATTTACAGAAAACAAAAGCTGAACAGCCAATGAACATAAAAATGTTTGTAAACATAATGAAGTATATAGATGACTTCTATATTTCAGTAGAACCCATTACATGGGAGATATTTATTAATCTGTGTGGATGATACTGTGAGGTACTGCCCTGATTCCCTTCAAGAATGAAGGGCTTTCATCACCTCAGCTGTCGGAAAGGCTACCATTAGAAATCCCTCAGCTATCAACTTCCTTTAGGGAAACTGAGAATACATCATCTAAAGAGAACAGCCTTATCCAAGCTTATGTTTAGAAACCAGTGACTTTCTGATGAAGAGGCATAAAGACCTGGATTCTCTGTTCCAACTCAGAACAGCTGTGAATAGTTATGCCAGCTTCAGATTCCCCAGTCAGATGGAGTAAGGCCTCTGTTAAAATCCTCATGAATTCCCCCCCATCCCATTTACTTGTCTCCTCTTTCATAAACATTGGTCCTTAGAGTGTTCCCTAATACACCTTCTGCCTCTTAATCTCCAGGTCCTTGAAGGGAATCTAATTGGTAACAGTGGGTGCCAGGCATGGTCTGAGATGATGCAATAGGATTAAGGAACTGGAATGTCTGCCATTTGGCTAGTAACTACAACCCCATCACCAGTGGTGAGGGTAATATTATAGCTCCAGGCACAAGTACCAATGCATTTGCTGAAATA
Organism: Bison bison bison; assembly: GCF_000754665.1. Taxonomy (NCBI): domain Eukaryota; kingdom Metazoa; phylum Chordata; class Mammalia; order Artiodactyla; family Bovidae; genus Bison; species Bison bison. Next base: position 1,755,905 of record NW_011494954.1, on the reverse strand, counting down.
TTCCTAACATGTACCCTTTCTCAGAATTTGCCTTTAACTCCCCTATTGATCACTAAGCTCTAAAGTTAAGTTACAACAACATGGCCAGCACAGGGACATTTTAGATCTGATGAGGGAGGAAAATGACAAACCAGAATGTAGCTGCAGGACCCAATTGGGTAATGATGGCAAGCCCAGAACTGAATGCTATGGTTGCATAATTAAGAGGACAGAACACACCCATGTATGTGCAATGCTTTAAAATTCACGTGTATGAGATAATAAAGTAAAAAGATTTCATCCTCATAAATACTACACCATTACATAAATAATTACATTTCATCAACAGCAAAAAGCAAAGGAGAAAAGGAAAGATACACCCACCTAAATGCAGAGTTCCAAAGAATAGCAAAGAGAGATAAGAAAGTCTCCCTCAGTGATCAGTGCAAAGAAATAAAGGAAAACAATAGAATAGGAAAGACTAGAGACCTCTTCAAGAAACTTAGAGATACAAGGGAACATTTCATGCAAAGATGGGCACAATAAAGGACAGAAGTGGTATGGAGCTAACAGAAGAAGAAGATATTAAGAAGATGCAGCAAGAAAACAGAGAACTGTACAAAAAAGATCTTCATGACCCAAATAACCATGGTGGTTGATCACTTGCCTAAAGCCAGACATCCTGGAATGTGAAGTCAAGTGGGTCTTGGAAAGCATCACTAAGAGCAAAGCTAGTAGAGATGATGGAATTCCAGCTGAGATATTTCAAATCCTAAAAGATGATGCTGTGAAAGTGCTGCACTGCACTCAATATGCCAGCAAATTTGGAAAACTCAGCAGTGGCCACAGGCCTGGAAAAGGTCAGTTTTCACTCCAATCCCAAAGAAAGACAATGGCAAAGAATGTTCAAACTACCACACAATTGCAGTCATCTCATATGCTAGCAAAGTAATGCTAAAAATTTTCCAAGCCAGGCTTCAACAATATGTGAGCCATGAACTTCCAGATGTTAAAGCTGGATTTAGCAAAGGCAGGGGAACCAGAGGTCTAATTGCCAACATTCGCTGGGTCACCGAAAATGCAAGAGAGTTACAGAAAAACATATATTTCTGCTTAACTGACTATGCCAAAGCCTTTGACTGTGTGGTTCACAAAAAAAAGGGAAATTTCTTAAAGAGATGGTAATACCAGACCACCTTACCTGCCTCCTGTGAAATCTGTATGCAGGTCAAGAAGCAACAGTTGGAACTGGACATGGAAGAGCAGACTGGATCCAAATTGGGAAAGGAGCATGTCAAGGCTGTATATTGTCACCCACCTTATTTAACCTATATGGAGAGTACATCGTGTGAAATGCTGGGCTGGGTGAAGCACATGCTGAAATCAAGACTGCCAGGAGAAATATCAATAACCTTAGATACACAGATGACACCACCCTTATGGTAGAAATTGAAGAAGAACTAAAGAGCCTCTTGATGAAAGTGAAAGAGGAGAGTGAAAAAGTGGGCTTAAAACTCAACATTTATAAAATGAAGATCATGGCATCCAGTCCCATAATTTTATGCCAAATAGATGGGGGAACAATGGAAATGATGACAGATTTTATTTCCTTGGGCTCCAAAATCACTGGTAAAATTAAGATATTTTTGTTTTTGAATAGAGCTATGACCAACATAGACAGCATGTTAAAAAGCAAAGACATTACTTTGGCAACAAAGGTCCATATCTAGTCAAAGCTAAGGTTTTTCCAGTAGTCATGTATGGATGTGAGGGTTTGACCATAAAGAAAACTGAGCACTGAAGAGTTGATGCTTTTTAAATGTGGTGTTAGATAAGACTGTTGAGGGTCTCTTGGACTGCAAGGAAATCAAAGCAGTCCATCCTAAAGGAAATCAGTCCTGAATATTAATTGAAGGACTGATGTTGAAGCTAAACCTGCAATACTTTGGCCATCCGATGGGAAGAACTGACTCATTGGAAAAGCCCCTGATGCTGAGAAAGATTGAAGGCAGGAGGAGAAGGGGATTACAGAGGATGAGATGGTTGGATGGCATCACCAACTCGATGGATGTGAGTTTGAGAAAGCTCTGGGAGTTGGTGATGGACAGGAAGCCTTGAGTGCTGCAGTCCATGGGGTTGCAAAAGTCAGACATGACTGGGTGATGCAACTGAACTAAAGATACCACCATAGCATTACACAACAAAATTCGGTAAGGAACATTTAATATACAAAATCTCCAATGAATTGACATGATTTTAGGGCTGTCCTCATGGCTCATACAATAAAGAATCTGCCTGTAAGGCCAGATACCTGGGTTCCATCCCTGGGTTAGGAAGATCCCCTGGAGAAGGGAATGGCTATCTACTCCAGTATTTTTGCTTGGAGAATCCCATGGACAGAGGAGCCTGGAAATCTGCAGTCCATGGGTCATGAAGAGTCGAATACAACTGAGTGACTAACACTTTCACTTTTTTTCATTATTACATAAAAGAGCAGATAAACCTTACACAATGGGAAAAACTCTAAGAATCTTATTTCTTATAATAAAAGTTTTGGTAAACATCCTCAACAACAACAAAACTTCAGGAGCAAAGAAGCCTAAGTTTATATTATCTGTTGAGTAACCTAGTGCCTACAATTTCAGTGCTACCAAAAAATGATGTGTCTGTTTTGAAGATTAGGTGAGATGCTACCTTATGGTCGGGAAGTACACTAGCTATAACAGGTGCTTGAGTGGAAAATTATCCAACATCTGCAGAAGTTGGTGCAGAACATATACAGAAGCAGGTAGACACCTGCCTCAGGTAACTGCTCTGTGTCCAATCCAACATACTGGCCCAGTTCACAGCCAAAGATCTACCACCGTAGGAATAGCTTTAGTAATTTTAGTTTAGGCGTATTTAAAGCAGATATAAAGAGTTTTCCATCAAAACCTTAAAAATGGCACTTTTTTTTTTTCCCACAATCCAACTGTATGGTGAATTCCACAAAAAGAACTGGTTGCATAAACTCTTGTTGCTGTTTTAGTTTCTAAGTCTTGTCTGACTCTTCTGTGACCACATGGACTGTAGCCCACCAGGCTACTCTGTCCATGGGATTTCCCAGGTAAGAACACTAAAGTGGGTGACCATTTCATTCTCCAGGGGATCTTCCCAACCCAGAGATCAAACCCACATCTCCTGCATTAGCGGGCAGATTCTTAACCACTAAGCCACCTGGGAAACTCAGTGACTAATTTTGCCCTAATTGATATCTATAGGACATTTTATCCCAAAACAATGAATTTTCACCTTTTTCTCAAGTGCACATGGAACCTTCTTCAGGATAGATCACATCCTGGGCCATAAATCTAGCCTTGGTAAATTCAAAAAATAATAGAAATCATTCTAAGCATCTTCTCTGACCACAATGCAGTAAGATTAGATCTCAATTACAGAAGAAAATCTATTAAAAATTCCAACATATGGAGGCTGAACAACATGCTGCTAAATAACCAACAAATCACAGAAGAAATCAAAAAAAGAATCAAAATTTGCATAGAAACTAATGAAAATGAAAACACGACAACCCAAAACCTGTGAGACACTGTAAAAGCAGTCCTAAGGGGAAAGTTCATAGCAATACAGGCATACCTCAAGAAACAAGAAAAAAGTCAAATAAATAACCTAACTCTGCACCTAAAGCAACTAGAAAAGGAAGAAATGAAGAACCCATGGGTTAGTAGAAGGAAAGAAATCTTAAAAATTAGGGCAGAAATAAATGCAAAAGAAACAAAAGAGACCATAGCAAAAATCAACAAAGCCAAAAGCTGGTTCTTTGAAAGGATAAATAAAATTGACAAACCATTAGCTGGACTCATCAAGAAACAAAGGCAGAAAAATCAAATCAATAAAATTAGAAATGAAAATGGAGAGATCACAACAGAAAACACAGAAATACAAAGGATCATAAGAGACTACTATCAACAATTATATGCCAATAAAATGGACAAGGTGGAAGAAATGGACAAATTCTTAGAAAAGTACAACTTTCCAAAACTGGCCCAGGAAAAAATAGAAAATCTTAACAGACCCATCACAAGCACAGAAATTGAAACTGTAATCAAAAATCTTCCAGCAAACAAAAGCCCAGGTCCAGACGGCTTCACGGCTCAATTCTACCAAAAATTTAGAGAAGAGCTAACACCTATCCTACTCAAACTCTTCCAGAAAATTGCAGAGGAAGGTAAACTTCCAAACTCATTCTATGAGGCCACCATCACCCTAATACCAAAACCTGACAAAGATCCCACAAAAAAAGAAAACTACAGGCCAATATCACTGATGAACATAGATGCAAAAATCCTTAACAAAATTCTAGCAATCAGAATCCAACAACACATTAAAAAGATCATACACCATGACCAAGTGGGCTTTATCCCAGGGATGCAAGGATTCTTCAATATCTGCAAATGAATCAATGTAATGCACCACATTAACAAATTGAAAAATAAAAACCATATGATTATCTCAATAGATGCAGAGAAAAACCTTTGACAAAATTCAACATCCATTTATGATAAAAACTCTCCAGAAAGCAGGAATAGAAGGAACATACTTCAACATAATAAAAGCTATATATGACAAACCCACAGCAAACATTATCCTTAATGGTGAAAATTGAAAGCATTTCCTCTAAAGTCAGGAACAAGACAAGGGTGCCCACTTTCACCATTACTATTCAACATAGTTTTGGAAGTTTTGGCCACAGCAATCAGAGCAGAAAAAGAAATAAAAGGAATCCAAATTGGAAAAGAAGAAGTAAAACTCTCACTATTTGCAGATGACATGATCCTCTACATAGAAAACCCTAAAGACTCCATCAGAAAATTACTAGAACTAATCAATGATTATAGTAAAGTTGTAGGATATAAAATCAACACACAGAAATCCCTTGTATTCCTATACACTAATAATGAGAAAACAGAAAGAGAAATTAAGGAAACAATTCCATTCACCATTGCAACAGAAAGAATAAAATACTTAGGAATATATCTACCTAAAGAAACTAAAGACCTATATATAGAAAACTATAAAACACTGGTGAAAGAAATCAAAGAGGATACTAATAGATGGAGAAATATACAATGTTCATGGATTGGAAGAATCAATATAGTGAAAATGAGTATACTACCTAAAGCAATTTATAGATTCAATGCAACCCCTATCAAGCTACCAACAGTATTCTTCACAGAGCTAGAACAAATAATTTTACAATTTGTTTGGAAATACAAAAAACCTTGAATAGCCAAAGCTATCTTGAGAAAAAAGAATGGAACTGGAAGAATCAACCTGCCTGACTTCAGGCTCTACTACAAAGCCACATTCATCAAGACAGTATGGTACTGGCACAAAGACAGAAATATAGATCAATAGAACAAAATAGAAAGCCCAGAGATAAATCCACGCACATATGGACACCTTATCTTTGACAAAGGAGGCAAGAAAATACAATGGATTAAAGAC
>NW_011494954.1:1747089-1749890 GCF_000754665.1 Bison bison bison | reverse complement strand
CAGGTGTAGAGAAAAGGGAACCCTTTACACTGTTGGTGGGAATGCAAACTAGTACAGCCACTATGGAGAACAGTGTGGAGATTCCTTAAAAAACTGGAAATAGAACTGCCTTATGATCCAGCAATCCCACTGCTGGGCATACACACTGAGGAATCCAGAAGGGAAAGAGATACGTGTACCCCAATGTTCATCACAGCACTGTATATAATAGCCAGGACATGGAAGCAACCTAGATGTCCATCAGCATATGAATGGATAAGAAAGCAGTGGTACATATACACAATGGAGTATTACTCAGCCATTAAAAAGAATACATTTGAATCAGTTCTAATGAGGTGGATGAAACTGGAGCCTATTATACAGAGTGAAGTAAGCCAGAAAGAAAAACACTAATACAGTATACTAACGCATATATATGGAATTTAGAAAGATGGTAACAATAACCCTGTATATGAGACAGCAAAAGAGACACTGATGTATAGAACAGTCTTATGGACTCTATGGGAGAGGGAGAGGGTGGGAAGATTTGGGAGAATGACATTGAAACATGTCTAATATCATGTATGAAACGAATTGCCAGTCCAGTTTCGATGCACGATACTGGATGCTTGGGGCTGGTGCACTGGGACGACCCAGAGGGATGGTATGGGGAGGGAGGAGAGAGGAGGGTTCAGGATGGGGAATACATGTATACCTGTGGCGGATTCATTTCAATAAAAAAAAAGAAAGAAAGAATTATATATGGAATATCATGTCAATGAATATGTAAAATTTATGCTAGCTAATAACAAATTTTAAAAATGATATGGTAGAACAAGTACCTTTTTCATTTATTTTTTAATCTTTTGGCTGCTGTATAGCATGGAGGATCTTAGTTCCCCAGCCAGGGGTCAAACCCAAACTCCCTGCAGTGGAAGTGCAACATCTCAAACACTGGACTGCCAGGATTGTTCCAAGTACCTATTCATGGTAAGTCAAATCACTTATTAGAATCCCTAAGAAAATACGTTATTTCAGAAAGATACATTCACAATTCATTATGTTGTCTAATCATAAAGACAGTTTTTTAAAGAACAGATTAAAAATAATTGCATTTTACTTAACAGTTGTCTGTTGCTGTTGTTTTTAATTGCTCTTTTTTTCTATCATAACTTTCCTGGTAGTATATAAACAATATCAAGAAAGCAAAGACCAAACACTCTGGTTGAAAGAAAACAAGAGATTTCAAACCTTTTGTTTAGAGATGAAGTAACTTGCATGCTAAATTTGCCACACTACTTTTTTGTTGCCATGGATACAAGCTACATTTCAAATTTTCCTATTCTTCAAATAACTGATATCAGAAATGCTGCAAGAGCTCAGATTTTGATGATCATGGGATTAGAGTTAGGGTTAGGAATTATATGCACTTGACAACTACTGTTCTATTTATATTTTGGTTGACTCCTAGAGAAGAAATCAATGATATTGCTTTGGAGCCATAAAGGAGAGACAGTGGAAGTAAAAGAATCGTTATCCCAGGATTTCATTTGATTTTTGTCTAAGAGAAAATTCTATGGCACAAGTATTCTTGACTAAAGCAAAACTCCAGTTCACTTTGCCATACATTATTTTTTTTTTAGGTAAGAGGCATTGTTAATTCTTTTAATCCTGTTATGCTGTTCAGTTATACCCCTGAATCAATTATATCATACATTTATGTCACTGGAAATGGTTTTCATGGATAATCTATCCTTTGTTCAAAACATTGCTTGGCAGGAATATGTTAATTCATTACTTCCAATCATGCATAGATGAAATATAAAGTTTTCTTCCTTATGGATCAGCCATCCTATTTTCTTACTGGTGTAATATAATTATTGTATTGGTCTAAAACAAATCCATTTGTAACAGAATTATATTCATTATTGGTTAGAGACTTCACATGTCCACATTGTCCCATATACACAGTTTTGGTCTATCATGTGGAAGTTTAAAATAAGAAAGGTTTTAAAATTGCGCTTTACATACTCAAAACCCTCTAGTTAGAGTTTCTTTCTAAAATATTTGCTATTATCCAGTATTTATGAAAGTGATTTTTACTAAAGCCCTATACAAATAATATTCTTCCCAATATTCTTCTTGATTTTTACCACTTTTTCATCCATAGTATTTTTCCCTTTGTTGAAAGTTTCACTTTATTACTTTCCTGTATTGATTATGCTATGTCAAGATCATTTCAGTCTAACACTTTACCATCTCTCAATTATTTCAGAATCTAATGAATTAGTTATTAGAACTTCAACATATTTGAGAGGCCATTTTTACCCCATAATTTCTAAAAGTATGAATAGATTTGTGTACCTTATTCTTGACATTAGGAAGACTTGATATTTAGAATAGAATAGCATTTGTGTTCTTAATATTCATCAATATTTCCTTCTAATTTTAAAGTAAAATATATTCACACAAAAGAAAGCTATCAAATGTATTAAATGTAATGAAAACATATAGAACATTTTGTTTTTTCATGTTTTCATGCAAACTATACAATTACATATGCTATTATGTTCAAGCATCAGACCACTCAATGTTTTATTCTTCACTATTTTTATAACTCAAGTGGGCCTTAGAAAGCATCACTACGAACAAAGCTAGTGGAGGTGATGGAATTCCAGTTGAGCTATTCCAAATCCAGAAAGATGATGCTGTGAAAGTGCTGCCCTCAATATGCCAGCAAATTTGAAAAACTCAGCAGTGGTCACAGGACTGGAAAAGGTCAGTTTTCATTCCAATCCCAAAGAAAGGCAATGCCAAAGAAT
>NW_011494954.1:1746807-1746946 GCF_000754665.1 Bison bison bison | reverse complement strand
GAAGGGAAAGAGATACGTGTACCCCAATGTTCATCACAGCACTGTATATAATAGCCAGGACATGGAAGCCACCTAGATGTCCATCAGCATATGAATGGATAAGAAAGCAGTGGTACATATACACAATGGAGTATTACTC
>NW_011494954.1:1731912-1746197 GCF_000754665.1 Bison bison bison | reverse complement strand
ACTCCTTGGAAGGAAAGTTATGACCAACCTAGATAGCATATTCAAAAGCAGAGACATTACTTTGCCAACAAAGGTTCGTCTAGTCAAGGCTATGGTTTTTCCAGTGGTCATGTATGGATGTGAGAGTTGGACTGTGAAGAAGGCTGAGTGCTGAAGAATTGATGCTTTTGAACTGTGGTGTTGGAGAAGACTCTTGAGAGTCCCTTGGACTGCAAGGAGATCCAACCAGTGCATTCTGAAGGAGATCAGCCCTGGGATTTCTTTGGAAGGAATGATGCTAAAGCTGAAACTCCAGTACTTTGGCCATCTCATGGGAAGAGTTGACTCATTGGAAAAGACTCTGATTCTGGGAGGGACTGGGGGCAAGAGGAGAAGGGGACGACAGAGGATGGGATGACTGGATGGCATCACTGACTCGATGGATGTGAGTCTGAGTGAACTCCAGGAGTTGGTGATGGACAGGGAGGCCTGGTGTGCTGCGATTCATGGGGTCGCAAAGAGTCAGACACGACTGAGTGACTGATCTGATCTGATCTGATTTTTATAGTTATAGAAAATTGATTAATCTAGACATATAAATTGATACTCATAATTATTCATGTGTACTTGAAGATACACCATTGGAGTAGGGGATGAAAGCCATCAAATTTTACTGTTTTATCCTTTTTGGCCTCTTTCTCCATTATTCTTTGTCAATTTTCATGCTCTACAATTTATGGGAGACAAATTATATATTTAATGTTAATTCTTACAGACCTACATATAATAGAGGGTGTCTGGTCAATACATTATCGAGAATAAAACTAGTTAATGAAAAAATAAGTAGCATAATTTTATAATCTTAGATTATTTTTAACTTTACAATATTGTATTGGTTTTGCCATATATCAACATGAATCCACCACAGGTATACACTTGTTCCCCATCCTTAACCTTCCTCCCTCCTCCCTCCCCATACCATCCCTCTGAGTCATCCCAGTGCACCCGCCCCAAAGATCCAGTATCATTCATTGAACCTGGACTGTCTACTCATTTCATATATGATATTATTCATGTTTCAATGCCATTCTCCCAAATCAGCCTACCCTCTCCCTCTCCCACAGAGTCCACAAGACTGTTCTATACATCAGTGTCTCTTTTGCTTTCTCATATACAGGGTTATTGTTACCATCTTTCTAAATCCCATATATATGCCTTAGTATACTGTATTGGCGGAGAAGGCAATGGCACCCCACTCCAGTACTCTTGCCTGGAAAATCCCACGGACAGAGGAGCCTGGTAGGCTGCAGTCCATGGGGTCGCTAAGAGTCGGATACAACTGAGCAACTTCGCTTTCACTTTTCACTTTCACGCATTGGAGAAGGAAATGGCAACCCACTCCAGTGTTCTTGCCTGGAGAATCCCAGGGACAGGGGAGCCTGGTGGGCTTCTGTCTATGGGATTGCATAGAGTCGGACATGACTGTAGTGACTTAGCAGCAGCAGCAGCATACTGTACTGGGGGAGAAGGCAATGGCACCCCACTCCAGTACTGTTGCCTGGAAAATCTCATGGATGGAGGAGCCTGGTAGGCTGCAGTCCATGGAGTTGCTAAGAGTCAGACACGACTGAGCGACTTCACTTTCACTTTCCACTTTCATGCATTGGAGAAGGAAATGGCAACCCACTCCAGTGTTCTTGCCTGGAGAATCCCAGGGACAGGGGAGCCTGGTGGGCTTCTGTCTATGGGATTGCATAGAGTCGGACATGACTGTAGTGACTTAGCAGCAGCAGCAGCATACTGTACTGGGGGAGAAGGCAATGGCACCCCACTCCAGTACTGTTGCCTGGAAAATCTCACGGACAGAGGAGCCTGGTAGGCTGCAGTCCATGGGGTCGCTAAGAGTCGGATACAACTGAGCAACTTCGCTTTCACTTTTCACTTTCATGCATTGGAGAAGGAAATGGCAACCCACTCCAGTGTTCTTGCCTGGAGAATCCCATGGACAGAGAAGCCTGGTAGGCTGCAGTCCACGGGGTCGCACAGAGTCGGACACGACTGAAGTGACTTAGCAGCAGCAGCAGCATACTGTATTGGTGTTTTTCTTTCTGGCTTACTTCACTCTGCATAATAGGCTCCAGTTTCATCCACCTCATTAGAACTGATTCAAATGCATTCTTTTTAATGGCTGAGTAATACTCCATTGTGTATATGTACCACAGCTTTCTTATGCATTCATCTGCTGATGGACATCTAGGTTGCTTCCATGTCCTGGCTATTATAAACAGTGCTGCGATGAACATTGGGGTACACGTGTCTCTTTCAATTCTGGTTTCCTCAGTGTGTATTCCCAGCAGTGGGATTGCTGGGTCATAAGGAAGTTCTATTTCCAGGTTTTTAAGGAATCTCCACACTGTTCTCCATAGTTGCTGTACAAGTTTTCATTCCCACCTTAAAATCTTAGATTCTTATAGTTGGAAAAAATGACACAAAATATGAAAATCTTATTGCCATCTGAGTAGAGAAAAATTCAAGGTTTTGTTGTGCCTGAAATGTTAATATTTGATAATTCCATATGCAGAAAGAGATTTTTTTCACATTATTTTTCCTTTATAATAGATCCTTGTTTGTTATCTATTTTATATATAGTAGTGTATGTATGTTAATGTAAAACTCCTAATTTATTCCCCACTTCCACTCTTGTAATCAAGTTTGTTATATATGCCTGTGAGTCTATTTCTGCTTTGTTTATAAGTTCATTTGTATCTTTATTTTTTTAGATTCCACCTATAAATGATATTATATGCTATTTTCTTTTCTATGTGGTTTACTTCACTTCATGCAAAGAGTTGACTCATTGGAAAAGACTCTGATGCTGGGAAGGATTGGGGGAAGGAGGAGAAGGGGATGACAGAGGATGAGATGGCTGGATAGCATCACTGACTCGATGCACATGAGTTTGAGTGAACTCTTGGAGTTGGTGATGGACAGGGAGGCCTGGCATGCTGTGATTCATGCGGTCGCAAAGAGTCATACATGACTGAGTGACTAAACTGAACTGAACTTACTTCACTTAGTATGATAATCTCTATTGCTACAAAGGGTATTATTCCATTATTTATTATGGCTGAGCAATATTCAGTTGTGTGTGTATGCATACAAACCACATCTTCTTTATTCATTCATGTGTTGATGGATATTTAGGTTACTTCTGTGTCTTGGGTATTATAAACAGTGTTATAGTGAAAACGGAGGTGTATGTATCTTTTTGAATTATGATTTTCTCCAGATATATGCCCTGAATTGGGATTATAGGATGATATGGTAGCTCTGTATTTAGTTTTTAAGAAATCTCTAGACTGTTTTCCATAGTGCTGAACCAACATACATTCCCATCAACAGTATAGGAGGGTTCCTTTTTTTCCACATCCTCAACAACATTTATTATTTGCAGACTTTTTGATAACGGTCATTCTGACTAAAGAATAAGAAAATAATGGAAAAGATCAATGATACTAATTGCTAGTTTGTTTTTTTTTTAAGATAAAATTGATAAAACTTTAGCATGATTCATCAAAAAAAGGGGGAGGGTAGGGAGGAGGCCCAAATAAATAAAATTAGAAATAAAAAGGAGGAATTCTAGCTAAAACCACAGAAAAAATACAAAGCACCATAATACAGTACTATAAACAACTTCATGCCAATAAAATGGCAACCTAGAAAAAACTGACAAATTCTTATAAAAATATAATCTCGCAAGACTGACCCAGGAAGAAATAGAAAATATGAACAGACCAGTTACAAGTACTGAAATTGAATCTGTGTTTAAAAACTCAACAAACAAAAGTCCTGGACAAGTTGGCTTCACAATTGAATTCTATCAAATATTTAGAGGAGAACATAGGCAAAACACTCTCTGACATAAATCACAGCAGGATCCTCTATGACCCACCTCCCAGAATATCGGAAATAAAAGCAAAAATAAACAAATGGGACCTAATTAAAATTAAAAGCTTCTGCACAACAAAGGAAACTATAAGCAAGGTGAAAAGACAGCCTTCAGAATGGGAGAAAGTAATAGCAAATGAAGCAACTGACAAACAACTAAACTCAAAAATATACAAGAAACTCCTGCAGCTCAATTCCAGAAAAATAAATGACCCAATCAAAAAATGCTTGGGGCTAGTGCACTGGGAAGACCCAGAGGGATAGTATGGGGAGGGAGGAGGGAGGAGGGTTCAGGATGGGGAACACGTGTATACCTGTGGCGGATTCATTTTGATATTTGGCAAAACTAATGCAATTATGTAAAGTTTAAAAATAAAATAAAATTTAAAAAAATGGGCCAAAGAACTAAATAGACATTTCTCCAAATAAGACATACAGATGGCTAACAAACACATGAAAAGATGCTCAACATCACTCATTATCAGAAAAATGCAAATCAAAACCACAATGAGGTACCATTTCATGCCAGTCAGAATGGCTGTGATCCAAAAGTCTACAAGCAATAAATGCTGAGAGGGTGTGGAGAAAAGGGAACCCTCTTACACTGTTGGTGGGAATGCAAACATTTAGAGAAGAGTTAATACTTATCTTTCTGAAACTATTCCCAAAAATTGCAGAGGCAGGACCACTTTGAAACTCATTCTATAACTCTGATACGAAAACTAGACAAATGTGCAACAACTAAATGAACTTTGCAGGCCAACATCACTGAGCACAGACACAAATATCCTCAACAAAATACTAGCAAACCAAATCCAACAATACATTAAAAGGATAATACACCATGATCAAGTCAGTATTATCCTAGATATGCAAGTATTTTTCAATATCTGTAAATCAATCAGTGTGACATACCTCATTAACACAATGTACCTTACTAAAATGGAATTGTGTTCAGTTCAGTCGCTCAGTAGTGTCTGACCCTTTGCAACCCCATGGACTGCAGGATTCCAGGCCTGCCTGTCCATCACCAACTCCCGGAATTTACTCAAACTCATGTCCGTTGAGTCGGTGATACCATCCAACTACCTCATCCTCTGTCATTCCCTTCTCCTCCCACCTTCAATCTTTCCCAGAATCAGTTCAGTTTAATCCAGTCACTCAGTTGTGTCCAACTCTTTGTGATCCCATGAACTGCAGCACCCCAGGCCTCCTTGTCCATCACCAACTCCCAGAGTTCAACCCAACTCATGTCCATTGAGTTGATGATGCCATCCAACCATCTCATCCTCTGTTGTCCCGTTCTCCTCCTGCCCTCAATCTTTTGCAGCATCAGGGTCTTTTTCAATGAGTCAGCTCTTTGCATCAGGTGGCCAAAGTATTGGAGTTTCAGCTTCACAATCATTCCTTCCAATGAACACCCAGGACTGATCTCCTTTAGGATGGACTGGTTGGATCTCCTTGCAGTCCAAGGGACTCTCAAGAGTCTTCCCCAACACCACAGTTCAAAAGCATCAATTCTTTGGCTCTCAGCTTTCTTTACAGTTCAACTCTCACATCCATACATGACTACTGGAAAAACCATATCCTTGAGTAGATGGACTTTTGTTGACAAAATAATGTCTCTGCTTTTTAATATGCTGTCTAGGTTGGTCATAACTTTTCTTGCAAGGAGCTAATGTCTTTTAATTTCATGGCTGCAGTCACCATCTGCAGTGATTTTGGAGCCCAAGAAAGTAAAGTCTGTCACTGTTTCCACTGTTTCCCCATCTATTTGCCATGAAGTAATGGAACCAGGTGCCATGATCTGTTTTAAGCCAACATTTTCACTCTCCTCTTTCCTCTTTCACTTTCATCAAGAGGCTCTTTTGTTGTTCTTTGCTTTCTGCCATAAGTGTGATGTCATCTGGATGTCTGAGGTTATTGATATTTCTCCAGGCAATCTTGATTCCAGCTTGTGTTTCATCCAGTCCAGCATTTCTCATGATGCACTCTGCATATAAGTTAGATAAGCAGGGTGACAATATATAGCTTTGACACACTCCTTTTCCTATTTGGAACCAGTCTGTTGTTCCATGTCCACTTGCAACTAACACACACACACACACACATACACACACACATAATGCAATATACAATCACAATTATTCTTGTGTTTACTAAATAGAATGATAGGGCCATTTTATTACTACTGTCTCCCAGTACCTAGTACATTCACTGACCTAAGTATTTTCCAGTTGGTAATGAAACCACAGATAAAGATTACAGTTAATACATATGAAACATATTTGCCATTTTTGATCAGATCCATGAAGATGAAAACTCCTTATTTTCTTCCATTTTTAAAGAACTTATTTTTTTCACACAAAGGCTGTAACTGTTCCTAGCAAATCTGACTTATTTTGTTTGAGATCCAATTTTAACATCAGTGTCAATCACAAAGTCTAAAGTGAAAGGGTTGTAATTCACATTCATTAAGATAATACAAGTAAATTAAGCAATTAGATATGTATTCAGTCATCCTTAAATGAATGATCCAGTATTTAAAAGTAGCAAAATTTGGAGAGTCATTAAAGGTACAAATGATTCGGGTCATTTCAATTTTACAAAATTGAATTCAGAAAACGGTGGAGAAGATAGTGGTTAAGTAACTAGAATTTGAATGTCAATTCTGGCTGCATAATCTTGAAGAAGTCACTTTCTTAGTCTTTGTTTTTCATCATCTATGAAAATAAGAACAGTACCTTCTGTCCCTCCTGTACAAGAATTCTGAGAAGGATAATGAGAAGGATCATCACCAAATTTATAGTTAATCAGGAAAGAGGAGCAATAAAACAAAAAGTACCAAAAAATTGAGTAAAGATGGCACTGTAATTTCTTAAATAAGGTCATGAAAAGTAATGTTTTCTAACTCCTTTACTATGGTTGACCTTGTGATTTGTTTATTTAATCTATGATATATCATTTAGACCTCATGCAGCCTTGCAGGAGATATACTAAATGTACATGAAAAATAAGGAAATGTATTTGGAAAGATTAAACTAATGGATTTAAGAATTTCTAGGACTCAGATTTGAACTCTAAGCAGTTCTATGTGATTTCAAAGTTAAAATTTTTGTTCTTTCTGTAATATCTGAAGACTATCCTGCATTGAGGTAAAGAATCTGCTTGCAATGCAGAGACCTGGGTTTGATCCCTGGGTCAGGAAGATCCCCTGGAGAAGGGAATGGCAACCCACTCTAATATTCTTGCCTGGAGAATCCCATGGACAGAAGAGCCTGGCTGGCTATAGTCCATGGGGTGGCAAAGACTGGACACGACTGAGCGACTAACACTGCTGTGTTGTAACCTGGTTCTCTTATTGTACTATTAGATTATCCAGATTCTCATTTGAAATAAAAAAGTTTTAAATAGCTCTTTTTAAAGAAATATTATAGCAAAGATTTGTTTTATCTCTTTTTCTTTTCTCCAATGAATTAATTGGCAGATTTGGTGTTATGTCAACAGAACTATTATGATAAACATTAGTCTGATAAAACATGATAAAACATTTTGTAATGAAAATCAATCCCAGAATTTTATCTAAGCTTTAAAAAGCAAGTAGAAGATAATAAATTGCAATCATAATTTTTGCCAACATTAGTGTATATTATTCTTGCTTTAAAATGGAATTATCTTCAAATAAATCCATACAAACAATATTTGGACACAATACAATGAGTTAGTTCTGTTTCTGTACAGTCCATTAGATAATTTCTGCACCATGTATATAGACTTCTATATTGAGGTGACACTAAAATAAGACACAGAGGTTGATGGATATTTTACAATGAGTCTATTCTACATTGCAATCCTATGTATAACTCATGATTTTAAAATTTCTGCTGAAAAATTCAGGTAACTCAATGTTACCTAATAGAAGATGCCATGCCACCATAAATATCACTTGTGATGATTAAAACTTTTTATAGAGATGTTTAGAGTAACCTGGAAAAAATCAATGTGTTTAAAAATAGAAATAACAGGACAAATTTAAAGATATATTCAGTACAGGACAGCTCCTGACAGATGGCAGGAATACAAAAGAATTTATTAAATGAATGAATGATAGAATGGGGAGGCAATCAAGTATGAACTCAAACTTACACCCTATTAAGTGTAAATTTTATTTCTTTCAATTCTTAATGCTTGCACGTAGAACATAAATTACTTCAGAATAGGGAAGCAAGGAAAAGGTCTTTGTATACAAAACCCTGGACTTTATGCTCTTTCCTACTTTAAAAAATAAAAAGTAGCAGAGGGGTTGAGTCCTCTGAGAAATCAAAGATGTTTTACCCTCTGCCTGTGGCTCACAGACAGCTTTCTCCATGGAACACTTGATCAACAATGTGTTTGAGCTGTGAGCGCCTGGGTTGCCCTGCTGGGAGCATGGTACTCTGTCTGTTAAAGATGTATATTGCTGTCTGTAAGTTTTGTCAGCAGGAGTCTGGGGGAAAAAACGCAAAAAAATTCAACAGAGGTAATTCACAAGGGATGAAATCAGTAAAGCGGAGGTGGCAGAGTGTTTCAGCATCCACCAGGAACACTATCAGAAAAAAATGAAAGTACTACTTTGGATTGTAAGGAGCAGCATGGGGTGAATGCCACAAAGAGAGAAAATAACACAAATTGTCTACCTGTGATAAACTAGTCAAGTTCCTGGAGTAGTGGTTTCAGAACATCCTCCCTTCTTCCTTCTGGTCAATTGAATGCCTTTCAAGTGGGGGTGATTCAGAGCAGGGGTTGTATTAGAGTAATCAAATGTTTGAGGATAAAACATTTGGAAATATATAATGTCTAAGTGGTTATGGCCAGTGAACACTCACTTGGGCAAAAGGAAAGTGTGAAAAAGAAACTATTTTTACATAGATAAAAAGCCTCTTTAACTCTTCTAGGACTTTAAAGCATACCACAAGCCATTTGGGGCAAATAAAAGGAATTTTTCCATCTTATACAATGTGACATTTTGAAAGGTTGACATTCACCCCAAAGAGATTATAATAGACTATCATAAAATTCCACCCCTCACCCTACTTTTTACATCCTGATGTCTAGCAGTGTTTCCCAAATCAGCAAGGCATTTGATATTGCTCACGTAATTATAGTGCTTGAAAGACAAAAATAGAAGCAAAGAAGTCAAAGGTGGGGTTTCCATCTTATCTAACATTTAGGATGTTACTTAGCATTGTGTGACTTTGAAACAGCCATAATAAATAGAGATATACTGTTCCTTTTTTGTTTTAAGAAGCAAGAGCCTCATTATTCATGCATTCATTTAGCACGTACTATTGTAGATTTTAGTATTCGATGTTTTGCATGCCTCTAATACAAAATCAAGTAAGAATGCCATTAAAATTTTACAAAAGTATTATGAAACCTATCAACCACCTGACATCTAATTTAAATCAGACCTGCCATTCATTTTTAATAACATTTTTGAATCTCTGAGGTGGAAGAAATCAATACATATTTTTAGAAAAACAAAATCAGCAGGAAGTAGAAGACCCTCAGCAGCACTTTGATTTTCTTCTGGAAAAGCAGCAAACGACGTTGTTTTGTTTTTTCTGTTATCTAAATGTTCCCGAATTCCTTTAGTCATCCAGCAGTGTGCTGTTAAAGAAACATTTTTACTAAAAAGCTAAAGCCTTCAAAGTGATTGTTTACTCTGATCCTTGCACATCTCTTCCTTCCTCTCTATCTTTCTCTTTGTGCCTTGATTACCTAAAAAGACAAATAAAAGTGTATGAAAAAGACTCTATGTCTTTCGTTTTTCCAAGACTAACAGGAATCAAGGAAGGTGACTACCACAGAGTCTAGGGAGCATCTGCTAGAGGGAGGGGGCAGGGCAGGAGACCACTACAAACACAGACAGGAATGATTACGAGAGTGGGAAATGTTTAATAGAGAAAGTGGTTTTCAAAAATATTTTAAGGCCTGAGGGAGACATGACTGACGCTTTTGAAGACAGAATTTTTACCTGAATGATCATAAGCCTGGTTTCAATGATTAAGGAAAGCAGATTTCTGAAGGCAATGTGTTTTCCTAAGTAAGAGTGAAGACATTCTAAATAAAGATGCTCGTTCACTGCTAATACATCAATTATCAAATGATAAGTGTTCTGGAATGTCAGGGAGCTAATGGACCAGAGTCCATATAGCCATCATAATAATGTACCATCTTTATATATCAGGCTTTTTTAAAGTGGATCCCAACCCAAATTTCTATCTGTAGAGTCCACCACTCTCCCGTCCTGCCAGATTTGCTAGCCCAGAGCTTCTCAATTCCAATATTACTAATATTCTGGGCCAGATAATTATTTGTTGTGAAGACTTGTCCAGTGCTTGGGGATGTTAGCAGCACACCTGGCTTTACACACTAAATACCAGTATCCACTCTCTGCCGTGACAATAAAACAGTCTCCAGACTTTGCCATGTGTTCCTTGGGGTAGGGAGGGAGGTGACAAAATTGCCTGTCATCCAGAACCACTGTGCTAACTTCAGTGAACTGGTAAACTACTTCTGAATTAATGAATTTCTTTTTATTTCTGTAATATGCACAAAGCTTCACTACCCTGTGCTTTTCCCATTATTTTCTATGATTTCAATAATTTCCTAACTGTTTTAGCATGTTTCTTATTCTTTAATATGTGAAAGTGTTAGTCACTCAGTCGTATCTGACTCTTTGTAACTCCATAGATTGTAGCCTGCCAGGCTCCTCTGTCAATGGAATTCTCCAGGCAAGCATACTGGAGTGGGTTGCCATTCCCTTCTCCAGGGGACCTTCCTGACCCAGAGATTGAACCCAGGGTCTACTACATTGCAGGCAGATTCTTTACCATCTGAACCACTAGGGAAGCCTGGCTCTTATTCTTTAAAACCAAACAAAAATAAATAAATAAATAAAACCAAACAAAATGTAACTCCCTGTAAAATTTCTGACATCCCCAAATAGTCACTTCCTTTACTTAACTCTTAAAGCAGTCTATATAAACCTATATTATATAATACTCACCTGTGTAAATATGCATTTCCCTACTGAAATTAAAAGTAGTTAAGGGCAGTAATTAATTTTATCCCATTTTCCCACCTACACAATCCAATATAATATGTAATGCCTAGTTATATCAATAAAAAATAACCACAAAAACACCAGCAAGCATCAGGGTCTATTAAGGTACTACTCTAAGCACATCATATGTACTTCCTCATATTATCCTCACAGTACCATTGTGAGGTAGCACAATTACTACTCCCATTTTACAGATAAAGAAACTGAGATCTATAGAGGCTAAGTAGCTTATCCAAGTAAGACATGATTGGTTTAAAACCAGACGATCTGACTTCATACCTACATTTTGTAACACTGTTATGCAATACCAGCCACCCAAGTAAAATAATTAATATGTACAAAATTAAAGCTGTTAAAGCATCAATTTATACAGTGAGAACATGGCTTGGTATTATCAACTGCTGATAAAATAGAAATGTGCAGACCACAGAGATACAGCTTAATAAAATATAGTAGATCTAATGGATGAAGATACAACTTGAGAGATAACTACAATGAAATCCACTGTCTGCCATTTGATATAAGGTAGGCTTGACAAACGACAATAAAGAGGCAAAGATTGGTCACTGAACTTAAAGAAAATTGTTAAAGTGAGAAAATTAGCTGAATTTATAGAAAAGCCTACTTTTGTCTAAAATACAAAGTAGAATACATAGCTCTATTCTTTCAGATGACATCAATCCTCATGTAAGCATCAGTGGTCTAAGTATGAGGCAAATTATAACTTTCCAGTCTCGATTAAACCTCTACAGTATTTTATTTCTACAGTAAAATATACAGGTGCACAAATATGCTTTTTAAATTACTCATTGTCTTTAGCAAATTGCTTTAAAGTTCAACCAGTATAATGAATAAAATAAATGTGAAAGTAGTAGATCATTTTTTTTCCAATAAGAAATCAAATAAGTCTTTATAGATGCATTTAGAAATTCATTAAGATTCTTATATTCTTCAAAGATCACCTCTGCAGATAATTTCACTAAGAAGCACAAAGCTCTTAGGACATGCTCATATCTGTCTGAGAATAACCTTGAAATTCTCAGCAGCTCTTACACAGTCATTGATGGTTGGGACTATCAAACTGTATCTATCCCTTAGGTACCTCTGTTTGCCAATAACATGATGTACTAGAATCAATAGAATCATGTTACAAGCATGGAGTATATTCAGAAATTCCTTGCAGATATGGAAAAATATCAGAAAGTTTTTTTTTCTTCAGCCATTTGAGAATAAAGCTACTTTTTTTTAAGTCTGCTAAGGTTGAGCAAAATTAAGCAGGGATGTAAACAGTTTAAAATTCATGTATACTCTCTATTTTCAGTCTTTTGCTAAAGGATAGGAACTAGTTATTCAGCTATTGCAGACCTGAAGTGAAGAGAAGTCGCTCAATCATGTCTGACTCTTTGCGACCCCATGGACTACACCCTACGAGGCTCGTCCATCCGTGGAATTTTCCAGGCCAAGAGTACTGGAGTGGGTTGCCATTTCCTTCTCCTTAGTTAAGCATTGTATGCAAATGAATTATTTTAAAATAACTGAACACCACTGTATATTTTAAGTTACCACTGATTTCTGCAACAGTTAACCCATCCTCTCCTAAGTCAGTAAGTTGACACTAGGTGTAAATTTTTGCCTTTTCATACTGTTCATGGGGTTCTCAAGCCAAGAATACTGAAGTGGTTTGCAATTCCCTTCTCCAGTGGACCATGTTTTGTCAGAACTCTTCTCCACGACCCATCCATCTTGGGTGGCCCTAAACAGCATGGCTCATAGTTTCGTTGAGTTAGACAAGGCTGTGATGTGATCCATGAGATCAGTTTGGTTAGTTTTCTGTGGTTAACATTCAAAAAACTAAGGTCATGATATCTGGTCCCTTCACTTCATGGCAAATAGCTGGGGAAACAGTGGAAACAGTGACATACTTTGTTTTCTTGGGCTCCAAAGTCACTGTAGATGGTGACTGCAACCATGAAATTAAAAGATACTTACTCCTTGGAAGAAAAGCTATGACCAACAAAGACAGCATATTAAAAAGCAGAGACATTACTTTGCCAACAACGGTCCATCTAATCAAAGCTATGGTTTTTCCAGTAGTCATGTATGGATGTGAGAGTTGGACTGTAAAGAAAGCTGAGCTCTGAAGAATGGATGCTTTTTATTTTCCCCATTTTATTTTTTTAAATTTAATTTTATTTTTAAACTTTACAATATTGTATTGGTTCTGCGATATATCGAAATGAATCCACCACAGGCATACACATGTTCCCCATCCTGAACCCTCCTCCCTCCTCCCTCCCCATACCATCCCTCTGGGTCGTCCCAGTGCACCAACCCCAAGCATCCAGTATCGTGCATCAAACCTGGACTGACAACTCGTTTCATATATGATATTATACATATTTCAATGCCATTCTCCCAAATCATCCCACCCTCTCCCTCTCCCACAGAGTCCAAAAGACTGTTCTATACATCAGTGTCTCTTTTGCTGTCTCGTATACAGGGTTATTGTTACCATCTTTCTAAATTCCATAAATATACGTTAGTATACTGTATTAGTGTTTTTCCTTCTGGCTTACTTCACTGTGTATAATAGGCTCCAGTTTCATCCACCTCATTAGAACTGATTCAAATGTATTCTTTTTAATGGCTGAGTAATACTCCATTGTGTACATGTACCACTGCTTTCTTATCCACTCATCTGCTGATGGACATCTAGGTTGCTTCCATGTCCTGGCTATTATAAACAGTGCTGTGATGAATATTGGGGTACACGTGTCTCTTTCAATTCTAGTTTCCTCAGTGTGTATGCCCAGCAGTGGGATTGCTGGGTCATAAGACACAAAATAGACTTTAAAACAAAGGCTGTGAAAAGATACAAAGACGGTCACTACATAATGATCAAAGGATCAATCCAAGAAGAAGATATAACAATTATAAATATATATGCACCCAACACGGGAGCACCACAATATGTAAGATGTAAGGCAAATGCTAACAAGTATGAAAGGAGAAATTAACAATAACACAATAATAGTGGGAGACTTTAATACCCCACTCACACTCATGGATAGATCAACTAAACAGAAAATTAACAAGGAAACACAAACTTTAAACGATACGATAGACCAGTTAGACCTAATTGATATCTATAGGACATTTCATCCCAAAACAATGAATTTCACCTTTTTCTCAAGTGCTCATGGAACCTTCTCCAGGATAGATCACATCCTGGGCCATAAATCTAGCCTTG
>NW_011494954.1:1731495-1731812 GCF_000754665.1 Bison bison bison | reverse complement strand
AAAGACAAAGACTGGCTGAATGGATACAAAAACAAGACCCCTACATATGTTGTCTACAAGAGACCCACCTCAAAACAGGGGACACATACAGACTGAAAGTGAAGGGCTGGAAAAAGATTTTCCATGCAAATTGGGACCAATTAGACTTTAAAACAAAGGCTGTGAAAAGAGACAAAGAAGGTCACTACATAATGATCAAAGGATCAATCCAAGAAGAAGATATAACAATTATAAATATATATCCACCCAACATGGGAGCACCGCAGAATGTAAGACAAATCCTAACAAGTATGAAAGGAGTAAATTAACAATAACAC
>NW_011494954.1:1703485-1731395 GCF_000754665.1 Bison bison bison | reverse complement strand
AAAACCTGTGGGACACTGTAAAAGCAGTCCTAAGGGGAAAGTTCATAGCAATACAGGCATACCTCAAGAAACAAGAATGGATGCTTTTGAACTGTGGTGTTGGAGAAGACACTTGAGAGTCCCTTGGACTGCAAGGAGATCAAACCAGTCCATTCTAAAGGAAATCAGTCCTGAATGTTCATTGGAGGACTGATGCTGAAGCTCTAACACTTGGTCACCTGATGTGAAGAACTGACTCATTAGAAAAGACCCTGGTGCTAGGAAAGATTGAAGGCAGGAAGAGAAGGGTATAACAGAGGATGAGATGATTGGATGGTATCACCAATTTGATGGACATGAGACTGAGCAAGCTCTGAGAGTTGGTGATGGACAGGGAAGCTTGGCATGCTGCAGTCCATGAGGTTGCAAAGACTCAGACAGAACTGAGCAACTGAACTGAACTGATATTTAACTTAGCCAATGTCCTAGTCTAAGCAATTGCTTCTTTCTGGGCAGCCTTCCATGTGGTAACTCAGGTTCTTTTCATACTGTGGCTCTCCCCTCCTCTCCATCAAAGCCTATATTCATCATCATCTATGTTCAGTTAATGGGTGGGAAGAAAGAGTGAGAATCACTTGAGGGAGATTTCTAAGGGCCAGGATTCTAAGTCACACACATCATGATGTGTCTTTCCCGCAGGTCAGAACTCAATGGCATGGCAGGCAACTCCAAAATGAGGAAGGACCAAGATCAGCAGAAAAGTAAACAGAATTTGGAAAACACACAGTATTCTCAGCCACAGCATTATGAACAATGAGTTAGTGAAATACATAGATTTACACATCACACACACATAAATATTTTATACATATATAAAGCAAAGTAATTAAATTGCTTCTTCAGTTTTGTTTCTCATTTTAACCACCAATCATTCCCACTCAAGTAGTCTAGTCATGTTGTTTTTATATTTCCTTCTTGTTTTTGTAGATCTTACTTTGCTGATCTTTGCCCTTCCTGTGTCTTGCAATGTCTTCTCTCTTTCGAACTATTTAGTTGTATTTCCTATAACAATTGTATTAGTCAAGTACTAGTATTCCCTCTCTCTCTTTAGATTGGAAAAGGGATACAATGGATTTCAGAATACTAAACAGTTAGACACCGAGCTCTTGGAAAGACCAGAGATACAGCTGGGGCTCAAAAACAAGTAGAGCCCACAAACCAAATCTGCAAGGGCTCCATTTCTAATTCTCATCTTTGCTACATTATGGGTGTCAGATTCATTCTCTTTCTACAGAAAACCTGCCCCAAATGTTGGAAAACATTGATTTTATATCTTAGGAAGTTCATCAGTGAAGAGTAACTTTTTCTTTATTTCAATTTAAAAATTCCACTTGGTTTTGTCATATGCTCAACTCTAGATCAATTGAGAGGTTTAGCTGGGAGGTCATGGAGCACAATGACAACTTCCTTGGGTGTGAGATATTTTGCAAGGATGTGGAACAATTCCCAGAAGAGGTAGGGTTGGAGGAGAGAGGTAAAGTTGAGGAGATTGGAGGTAAATTCCTGGTACTTGGAGACAAAATAATATATCTACTTCTGAAGAAACTCAGATTTTCCTCATTAAGATTTTCAGCCCAGTTATTATGCTGCAAAGATTTGTATACTTTGCTGGAAATCTCTTTGCTACTAAACTGACTAAATGACTTTCTTTCTTTCCTCTTTCCTTGTTATCATGATTTATATATAAATTTCTTTTTCTCATTTTTATCACTTTAATCTCTGAATCACCATGTACCATACAATATTGAACTTCCCTTAAATACCATGTACCATTTTATATTACTCTCACGATAATTTCTAAAGTTGCATTCTCTCTTTGCCCACGTATCTACCAAAAATATATTTTGGTCTATAGCTTCATAAAGAGTAAGCCTTCACTCTTTTTTGATTATGACCCAAATACAAATTATTTTATTCATCATGGCTTAGTTCAGACTCCACACATACATGCACATATACATGCTTTTGTAACGAAAGAAAAAAAATGTGAAAAATATTTGTGTGATTGGTCTCATATTTATTGTATCATATTTCATTTGTAAAATTCTAGTCACTAACAAGTAAATTTATTTCACAACGCTTGGCTCTAAGGTAACAAACTCATAGAAAATAGACTATACGGGGCATACTGGCCAATGTCATTTAGTGGTCCTACTGGTTACCTGCTAAGCATGCAGACCTGGCATTGTCTTAACCACCCATCTTGGAAGTTACAGAGTGACTACAGCATCACCAACCCTAAAACAAACTAGAGCATTCCATCTTTAAGAACCAGAATATCAAATTTCTGGATTATGTTCTGTCCTCAAGGGGTTAAAGGCCACCCAAAATAGTAATAGCTCTGGAATGAAGAGTTCTCTGAACTTGTTATTTTTTTGTTTACAAAACAGGAGGAAAATGATACAGAAGTTAAATCACCCCATAATTCTAAAGAACATATCCTGAAGAAGCTTGGTAAGAATATGAATAAACCACCACAAAGCAGCATTTGTGCACTACCTCCCCACCTCCGAACAAAAAGAGTGAGTGTGTTTTCTCTACTGTTTTCAAGTAAACCTTCAGTGTAAATTACTTTAGTCAAGACTTGATGAAGTACAATTTTACTAGGAGAAATAGCAGAGAGCAATGGGCATCCAGGCAGAATGAATATCAGAGCAAGTTACAGGTCATTTAATCACATTATTCCCTTTCTATGCATATCATCTGAGAAGACTTCAGATTGGATAATAATAGCATGCTAATAATAATTGCAGTCACATACCACACAATGACAGAGCACCAGGCACTATCCCTGCTTTATGTCATTTAATTCTCATGACAGCCTTATGATATGGGGGCAGATAGCATTCTTTGCCTCACAGTGGAATTTGGTTATGTTAATTTGTCCAAATACTCACTGCTAGATGTTTAGAAATCAGAATTTAAACCCAGGTCTGTCATTTTTCTGTCATTATTTAGTCACTCAGTGGTGCCCAACTCTTTGCCACCCCACATATTGTAGCCCAATAAGCTCCTCTATCCATGGGATTTTTCCAGACAAGAATACTGGAATGAGGTGCCATTTCATTCTCCAAGGGATCTTCCCAAACCAGGGATTGAACCCATGTCTCCTGCATTGGCAGGCAGGTTTTTTACTACTGAGCCACCAGTGAAGCCCATCTCATTCCTTAGTTGAAGCTTTTAACCACACTCCGTGTTGTTCCCTGTTCTCTACCTTCTCAGCTCCCAGCTGCCATGTTATGATTCATCACTTCTGAAGTTGTTGCCACCATTATCTGATACGTGTTCTAACTGTCATGTAGGAATTTTAGTGAAACAGTTCTTTGAGTTGTTACTCATTTTCTTTTTCTTCTTCTAGAGCTGCACTGTCCAAAATGGTAGACACTAGTTACATATGGCTATTTAAATTAATTAAAGTTAAACTTTTAGTTTTTCATTTGCACGAGCTTCATTTCAAGTGCTCAATAGCTGCATGTGGCCTGTGGCAACAATTTTATCCAGCAGAGATATAACATTGCAGAAAGTTCTCTTGGACAGCATTGTTCTTGACTTTACCCTAGAAATCAGATATTGTTTCTACTGTGCTGCCCTGAAGAACAACATGAGGCATATAAGTTCTGACCATTTTTTATATTCTTTGAACCAATGAAATGTGATTTGATTCCATTTTATTCCCTCTCATCTTTAGTTATGACTCATTAAAATTAATTTCCTGAGTCCTGAGAACACTTCAGCTATGCTCATCAATCTATATGTATGTGTTTACATTTATTCCATTGTTAGAAGTACTTCAATCTTAACAACAACAGCTACCTTGTAAAACTGATTAAATATCTATTTAATTCTGTTAGCCCATATGGCCAAATGCCAATAATTCCCAAGAAATTAGTTAATGCAAATGAAAAACTTGACTGTTATCTACAGAATCTTCATATGCCCTAGTCATTCATTCACTGTTTCTTTCATTGAACGTGGACCAAGTGTCTACTACTGACAGGCAGTATGACAGGTACAGGAAAGGTATAAAAATATGGTCACAACATCATGGGTCTTATAGATGCTATGAAATGTATCCTCCATGGGGGCAGGCTTTCCATTGCTTTTGAATTCTGGTGTATTACCAGCACCATTTGACACCCAATAAGCAACTCCTAGATATATTTTTTGAAAAAATGAAAGAATGAGTTATTTTTATTTATATTTATTCTTTTATGCCTGTCATGACAAGATACATATAATAGAAAAATAAGGTGAAAGGAGCTGGCAAAAATACTGATCGCATTCAGTTTGCCCATTCCCCAGAGACTTGGTTTCAATGTAATTTAATTTAAAGCAAAATTTTCTCTCATAAAAACTTCAGATAAATCTCGAAAGTGTTACTTAGATACTGCTTTTCCTAATAGGTTTAAAATGTAAGCTAAATTAGAAATTGAAACAGCAGGCCTAAAATTAGATATGAATTCCTTTGTGGTACTGGTCATCACACTTCACATACCTGATTCCATAGAAGCATTATTGGAATTAAGCCGAGGTGAACCCCAGATGTTCAAGAAACACTCACTCTTCCAGGCAAAATTAAAATAGAAACCCCTCATTCTGGCAGTTGAAATGCTAACAGTTGGCATGAAGCCTCTTAGAGACTAATGAGAAAGATGAGAGCGCTAATACTACTTTGAGAGTCTATTTCATTATTCATCTGCTCTCTGCGGAGGCTTTACAAACATTAACTAATGCTCAAAAACATCCCTGGGAGGTAGTTTATCATTGATGTCTTTGTCTTCTAACGTGGAAACCAAGGCACAGCAAAGAATGCATTTATTTGGTCAAGTTCTTCTAAAAAGATGACAACTACAAAATGAAGAAGCCGTATTTTTCTAAATTTCAAACTCCACACAATCCTTTTAATAATAATAGTTATACACAGTTAAATATTAGAGTTGCTAAACTGTTTTCAGGTGAAAAAAAATCACTGGGTTATTTTACAGATCCTTCTAAGCTGACACAGCCAAATTTTCTGAAGGAGAGAAAAAGTGTTCTTTAATCATTCTTCCTTAGGTTAAACTATAGCAAAATGACCTAGAAAACCCATCATCTGGTATAAGATCCTTGTGAATTGTTGGCATTTAAAAAAGAGCCCCTGAATTATTTAGATCGCCTTGCCCTGCTCTTCAGTTCACTGTACTACATTACACTATGTTTTCAAATAGTATTAAAGCATAAGTTCAATAATATCATATCCTAAAACATATAAATAGCAGGAAAGAAGAGAAGTGAAAGGCAAGGGAGAAAATGAAAGATACATCCATCTGAATGCAGAGTACCAAAGAACAGCAAGGAGAGATAAGAAAGCCTTAAGTGAACAATGCAAATAAATAGAGAAAAACAATAGAATGGAAAAGACTAGAGATTTCTTCAAGAAAATTAGACATACCAAGGGAATATTTCATGTGAAGATGGGCACAATAAAGGACAGGAAAGATTGAGGACAAGAGGATAAGCAGGAGACAGAGGACAAGATGGTGGGATGGCATCATTGACTCAATGGACATGAGTTTGAGCAAACTCCAGGAGATGATGAAGGACAGAGAAGCCTGGCATGCTTCAGTCATGGGGATCACAGAGTCAGAGACTACTGAACCGTCAAACAATAAAATATAACTATAGTATTATTTAGACAGTATTTCCTTTTTTGGAATATTTAACTTTGATACAGTTTACTAATTTGAGTACTTCTGCAATGAACAATTTTTGTCCATAAATCTGTGACCTAATCCTCACTTATTTGTTACCTAGTAGGTTCCTAGAATAAAATTCAAAGGGCATGCTCAAAAGTATAGGGGAATTTTTATCACTCTTGCTACTCTCCTAATGTTCTCTTCTAAAAGAGTATAAATCTGGCATCCCATTAATGGTATGAGAGTGCCTTCTTTGAGGCATTTTCCCCAAACTTGATTATAAATATTTTCTAATTAAAAAAATACATCATTGATTAATTTATGATGGAGTGTGAATATTTCAACCAGTGCTTATTATTCTTTTTGTTTCACCTTTAGTGAACTTTTCTATTAGGTGTAAATCAAACACTGAAATAATTATATTCTTTTAGCTAAAAAAAAAAAAGGATAATGCTTGAACCAATACAAATAATTTGAAATATTTTTATTTAAATATATAAAATATATATGCTATTTATTGACATCTACAAAAGTGAAAAGTGAAGTCACTCAGTTGTGTCTGACTTTTTGCAACCCCTTGGACTGTACAGTCCGTGGAATTCTCCAGGCCAGAATTCTTTAGTCGGTAGCTGTTCACTTCTCCGGGGGATCTTCCCAACCCAAACCGAGGTCTCCTGCATTGCAAGCAGATTCTACAAGGTGTCCTCAAATAAAAAATGACATCACTAGAGTGAATCTAATTTTAATTTGTCAGACACTGGATGAATATAATTATTAAAATTATATTCAATTCATTCTTTTTATAGAATGTGGTTCTTTACTAGAAAACATAGTATTTAAACTGGATTTTATATCCAGTCATTGACTTTTAGGCACTCTCATACCATTATTGGGCTTCCCTGGTGGCTCAGAGGTTAAAGCATCTGCCTGAAATGTGAGAGATCTGGGTTCGATTCCTGGGTCAGGAAGATCCCCTGGAGAAGGAAATGGCAACCCGCTCCCATATTCTTGCCTGGAGAATCCCATGGATGGAGGAGCCTGGTGGGATACAGTCCATGGGGTCGCAAAGAGTCAGACACGACTGAGCGACTTCACTTCACTTCACTTCATTGACTTTTAGAAGTCCCATAGCTTGCCTTAACACCTGAAAAGCATTATCACAGATAAACAGGACAAACAACACCATCTTAACTGCATATTAACTTTCTACTCACCAATAATTCTCTCGAAGTCTCATTATCAGTTATTCCTCACATAGTTTTCACCATATGTATGGAACTGTCTTTGTCTATAACCCAATGGAAGATATTGAATGAATTTAGCTCAGTATTTACAGCGTATTTTACAGTCTTTGAAGAGCTTTGCAATCACTCTACTCAATAAAACAATAACTGTATAAATTAAGTAATATTATCCCAAAAATGAATAAACTGAGAGGTTTAGTGCATTGCTTAAGGCCATCTTAAGGAGAAGTAAGTAACAAAGTAGAGATTAAGATTTAAATGTTTCTGATGTTATGTATTTTGCACTTTGCTTTGTTCTATTAAAAGAAAACCATCTTCTACTCTGGAAGAAGTTTAACTTTTTGAAGGTTGAAAATATTCCTAAATATAAACCTTTTAATATATTTTAGGCTTTTGAAATATCAATATGGCTTATCTGTTTTATGGAACACATATTGTATTTAAATGTAGTTTAAGCCTTCTAGTATTAACTGATACACAAAATCCAAAATGAATAATTCATTCATTCAACAAAAGTATTATAGATAATTAATAAAGCCATAAAATATCTGGTGCTAAGAGTATAAAGAGTCAACAAGCTAGTCTCTACCTCAACAATTTTTGTCATTAATTTACAGTTTATGTTAAAATACAGAAATACTAATAAAATACATGCTTTTAAATATATTTAATCTTATGCAAGATAATTTATGCAACCACAGAAAATTCAGATAATCCTTAAAATCTTATCCAACTGAATCAATATGCTATGTTTATTCTCCTTTATATATAAAGGAGCTTTCAAGTCAGTTCACTGCAATTGAGAACCAAATTCAAATTGCAAAGGCATTTGATACATCCATAGTTTCATGAGTTACATGATGAAAAAAGTATTAAAATAGTCTTTTACAAGTACAGATTTAAGGTTTCAGGAAGGCATTCTAAGAGTTAAATGTTGATTGAAGAAAGAAATTATTTAAACACAACAAATATCTTTAACTCAAAGAGTGTTTTATATGACTGTATATTAACACTAAACTTGTGTTCCTTGAAATTTGATATTTTCTTTGTGTGGGAAGAATTAATTCACTTTGTCTCTAAGCTACAAAGGAGTGAATGTCACAGGAGAAACAGCTTGAATTCTCATAATCTCAAAGAGGAGTTATTGCAGCAGATATTGGATAAGATACATTTCTAAAGGACCAATACATTTAACAAGAGACAGTGGGATAGCCTAATGAAGTTTGAGGTCCCTTATGCAATTAACAGTTTGAAGTGTTGTCTACTGTTGTCTTTCTTATTGGTTATATTAACTTTGTTAAAATTATTTACTTGCTTTGTGTGTAAATAGATTTTTTAACACTACTGCTTTCCCACTTCATTTCAGGCACAAAAATCTTACTATTTTAGGGAATCATTTGAGAAGGATAGCAGCAAATTATTTTTATGGCAATAAAACCTCACAAATAACAGAAATCATCTAATAGTATGGGAGTCATGTTGCATTCCAAAGTCTCTGTGCTGGAAACAAAGAAACTAAGAAAAAATGTTTAAGTTTTATTTGAGTTCACAAAACGCATATCTTTTCTTTCGTAATAAGTATAACTTTTTTTTTTTTTAAATGAATAATATACTCAAGAAGGCGATGGCACCCCACTCTAGTACTCTTGCCTAGAAAATCCCATGGACGGAGGAGCCTGGTAGGCCGCAGTCCATGGGGTCTCGAAGAGTCGGACACGACTGAGCGACTTCACTTTCACTTTTCACTTTCATGCATTGGAGAAGGAAATGGCAACCCACTCCAGTGTTCTTGCCTGGAGAATTCCAGAGACGGGGGAGCCTGGTGGGCTGCCGTCTATGGGGTTGCACAGAATCAAACACGACTGAAGCGACTTAGCAGCAGCAGCAGCAGTATGAAGTGAAGCGAAGTCGCTCAGTCGTGTCCAACTCTTTGCGACCCCATGGACTATGGCCTAGCAGGCTCCTCTGTCCATGGGATTTTCCAGGCAAGAGTGCTGGAGTGGATTGCCATCTCCTTCTCCAGGGGATCTTCCCGACCCAGGAATCGAACCCGGGTCTCCCGCATTGCAAGCAGACGTTTTACCGTCTGAGCCACCAGGGAAGCAGGAGTATATATATATATATTTAAAGTAGGCAATTTTCCCAGATATTTAAAATGTGTGTTTCTCACGCTAAAATACTGGTTATGTTACCCCTCTGAGATCAGTAAGAACTAGCGTCTTATTCCGGTATTACTGATAAGAAGATAGAGGCAACTGGGCTCAGATGACATATCCATTACAGCAGAGGAAACTAATGACAACTCTGGGATCAGAATTCAGAAGCTCCTGGCTCCCTGACTTAGAGTTTGCATATACGGTTAAAATAAAAATATCAGCCAACAATCTGACTGTAACAATCAATAGTGTCTCTCATCAAGACAACTAATTTCTCTCTTTAATTAAGAAAAAAAAAAAAAGAGTAACCAAAGACACTTCTATTTTTTTTATTTTTCACTCAGTCGATTATTCTTGCCTGGGATATCTCACGCACACAAGAACCTGTAAGGCTACAATCCATTGGGTAGCAAGAGCTGGGCATGACTTAGAGACTAACCAACAACAGTCCAGTATCAGTTCAGTTCAGTTGCTCAGTGGTGTCCGACTCTTTGCGACCCCATGAGTTGCAGCACGCAAGGCCTCCCTGTCCATCACCAACTCCCGGAGTTCACTCAGACTCACGTCCATCGAGTCAGTGATGCCATCCAGCCATCTCATCCTCTGTCGTCCCCTTCTCCTCTTGCCCCCAATCCCTCCCAGCATCAGAGTCTTTTCCAATGAGTCAACTCTTCGCATGAGGTGGCCAAAGTACTGGAGTTTCAGTTTTAGCATCATTCCTTCCAAAGAAATCCCAGGGCTGATCTCCTTCAGAATGGACTGGTTGGATCTCCTTGCAGTCCAAGGGACTCTCAAGAGTCTTCTTCAACACCACAGTTCAAAAGCATCAATTCTTCGGTGCTCAGCCTTCATCACAGTCCAACTCTCACATCCATACATGACCACAGGAAAAACCATAGCCTTGACTAGACGGACCTTTGTTGGCAAAGTACTTGCATGTAAATCCAAAGTGTAAGAGTTTCCAGGCAGTAAGTACCTTAAAGAGCTAACTCAAATGTTACATGACATCTTGTTGTGAGAGCTTCAAGGGAGCTTGAGACTTGAATTGGACTTGGGTAAAACTCTGTTATAGTCCATCTGGTTATAGACTTTTTATGTGGAGTTTTTCTTTATGTTTTCTTCCATAGAAATGTGTACTACTGAGAGAGAGAAGAAAACCAGTGCTTTTATTCTTACATGAAATGGAAGGGTAATAAATTATGTATTTTTAGGGGAAAAAACCTAGATGCCTAGTATGGGTTAATTAAATTATGTAAAGACAGCCACTTACTCCCTTTTTAAATGAGCATCATCATTTCTATTCACTTTAAATATACTATTGATTCATAAGACATTAATGTAGGGTTTAGTACCTGAAACATTCCAACGTTCTCAAATTTAAGTTCCTGAAATTAAATTTGCCTATTTGCCTATAGTTGAACTGAACAAGACAGAAATAATTCTTTCCAATCAGAGAAAATTGCAGATGAAATTACGGGGATAATTTCAGCCCAATAATTTAAAGGAATTTATCCTCACTTTCACACACACACACACACGGGTTTTATATTGAATATTTCTCTCTTCCTTTAAATTATAGCCCACTGTGGAAGGACAGAGTTTTCTTTATAGTGTGTCTTCAAAATTGGATAATTTGAAGCAAGATATAGAGGTACAAAATATGTTGGGAATAGGACAGGACAAGATAGGTATGATGAAATTCAGGCCAGGAAGGGAAAGGAAGTGGCCAAAATAGCAATAATACTCTAATCTTGATTATCCCCTCACTCACCACAAATTTGGGTGTTTGAAGCTAAAAAGATGAGAGTAGAAAAAGATCATGAAGGGAAAAAAAGGAGAAAGTGTGTGAAAATGGACACTGAAAATCGACATTATGGAAAGTGCCACAGCTTGATTTGCAAATTCTCAGGAGTAGCTGTTCTAGTATCAACGCTCACCAATCACTGCCGGCTGCACTAAGCACTCCAAATACTCTGGAGGGTCCTTAAACAGTATTTGCTATAGAGCAGAATTCAGTATGTGAACCATAGTCAAAGAATTTTAGTTTGCAAAAGGAAATCATTATAACTCACTCTGTATGAGTCTCTAGAAAATAGAACAAAGTTCTATGTATGTATGTATATATAATTTACTGTTCCCTAAGTTCCTGATTTACTCCAAATTGGGTAGGACAATATCCAGTATATGGAAATCTAGATTATGTATTTTAGACTAGTTTCAACATAAAGTTCACCCTTCTTTCCATATTAGTATTAAAATATTCTTTTCTGCAATATTCAGAGTGTTACGCACAGTCATATCCTGACTGTCTATTGCTGGGGTCACTTTCCCAATCTGCCTTAAGAGTAGTTTTTTCTAGCGTGTTTTTTTGGCAGTCAACACAGAAGAAAAACACAAAAAAGTATTTCTTCATCAGGTGTCCATTCTAGGCACAGTACTAATCTCATTATGTAAAATATTAATAATGCCTTTTAAGATATTCAGGATAAAAAAACAGATTCAAGTTAAAATGTACATTTTGACTATGTGGCTCATACAGACTCAATCTCTTCCAACTGAAAACTAAAATGAAATTGTATGATACTTTTAGTTAAATAAAATTATTATTTTGTAGCCCCAAAGTAAGAAATGTATATATTTTATTTTAAACTTTTTAAAATATTACCATTTTACTGATCTTTCTTACATTTTTCATATCAGGAAATTAAATGCATGTTCTGTCTTCTGGCAAGGTGAATAAAAATTAAATATTCATTTAAATAATCTGCATGCTTATACTCAACAATCCACATTTAAAATATTATTAATATGTTAAATTATTAAACATAAATCATATGACTAAAACTTTCAGCTTGTAAAAGTCACCAAGGTAAGTCATGGCAATCTCAGTGTCATTTGCTTTTCTTATATAAATTGAATGTTTAAAAAGGCATGTAGAGTTTACTTACATAAAAATAGCTATACAAGAGTAATTATTTCATATGTGAAAATGAAACAACAAACTTAATTTATCATAAAACAACTTTCTAATAATATTATTAATTCTAGGTTTTCTCTTAATAGGTCTTTCATGAAATTTAAGTACTTAGACATTAATTTTTTTTCCAAAAAAAATAGCTTGGGCACATACATGTACTTATTGACCAAGAGTTATACAAATGTATTGAAAATAGTAAGGACAAAAAAATCCACAATGAGGAATCTAATTATGGAAATTCCATTTAAAGTAATTAAAGCAACATGATAGTATTAATATAGATTTTCTAAATGCTGATTTTCACTTATTCTATTATAAGCCCTAGAGATAATCATCAAAAGCATGTTTCTAAATGTTATAACATTTAAATGGAATTAAAAGATTCACTGAAAAACAAAAATGTACTCCAAGACTCATATGTGAATCCATTCACCTGTAGCCAAAACCTTCAACCCAGCTAGCAAGCATGATCTTTTCCGCCATGTCTAACACAAACTATGGCACTTTAATAAATGATCACATTTGAAAATGTAAATGTATTTCTCTCAAGGAAAGATCAAACAGAACTCTTGTTTAATTCATGTCATGAATATAGTTTTCAGTTCAAATACTCTTTCAAGATGTTTCCCTGGTGAAATTCATATATCATATTTACATAAACATATAGAGAGTGAGTGTGAAAAACTGTAGGAGAAGCTTTACACTTTTCAAGTCCTTTAATGAGAGTCAGCAAACACCATCAAGACAACTCATAAGCCTCTGTGAAGTGAGATTCATTTTAATGAAAACCTCTCTCACACACCTCATTTGTAGAATTATACAGAGCAGCTTAAATTCCTCATCTGTCACGTAGAGTTTAAGCTTATTGAAATGCATCTTGGACCACAAAATTCCCCTTTCTTTTCTCTCAGTTTCACTACTGCTGAGTTTTTGTTCTAAAGTCCATTGATTGGTTCTGACAAGAAAGTTAAGTCCTATAGTTGGCTTTAAGAAAGACGAAAGACTGATTGTCAGTGTTGTTAAACATCTATCTGAATGGATTTGTGAAATGATAGATGCTCTGAAGGATAATTCCTTCAGGCAACCAGAATTTTTTTCAAAGTTTTAAAATTTATCTCCTTATTCAGATGACCAATGGACCCACTCTGACTTGAATTTTGTTGATTAATTTGTCTAGTAACACCAGTAGTAAAGCATATGTATTTTTTTAAGTATAAATTCACCAGAACAAACTACTCAAAGTCAGTAACAAAAATACTATAAGCTATAAAGTGTGCTCTAGCTGAGAAGAAGTACGACAAAACTTTTGTAAGATCAAAATGTGAAAAACAGAATTACTTATTTATAGCTGGTTGGGGCATATTCTCAGAACTCGTTTTGTTTCTGTTTTCCACGACTTCAGGAACCTTTTGAAACACAACTGCCATATGTACAATTTTTTTGCATCTCATTTGTGCTCAAGACTTAAATTTTGTTTTCATTTAAAGTGTTAAGGATTTCCATAGAAATTCAAGAAATATTAAATATTGGGTTTGGACAATCAGTTAAGTCTTTTTTGATGTATTTGAAGATACTATAATTCATTATTTTTACAAACTGGATTGCTTCTGCTATAAGTTATTTCCCATTAAAATGATCAAAAGTCTCATTACCAAATACAGTATTTTTGTTTCTAATAAGTAAAAGCTAGTGTAATTAATATTAATAATATGTTTTGATTATCCTTGATGAAGTTACTTATACTTGGTCAAAAGTATATTTTACATAATTTAAAATAAATATAATTACCTGACATTAGCCTATCTAAGGTCTTCCCTGATAGCTCAGTTGGTAAAAAATCCATGTGCAATACAGGAGACCCCAGTTTGATTCCTGGGTTGGGAAGATCCCCTGGAGAAGGGAAAGGCTACCCACTCCAGTATTCTGGCCTGGCGTATTCCATGAACTATATAGTCCATGGGGTCACAAAGTTAGGTTATTCAGGGACTCAATTGAAAGACGATAGAAAACTTTTCTAAAAATAACCCTAGAATAATTCTATTTCTCTCCTATTTTCTCTTGGAAAAGTCAGACTTACCATTCACATTAGGTATTCTGAAGACCAGAGGACTAGCAATGTGGAACCACCACGTATATGAGCACGTCTAATATGCGCTGGTGGCTCAGTGGTAAAGAGTCCACCTCCCAGTGCAGGAGACAGGAGACTCTGGCTCAACCTCTGGGTTGGGAAGATATCCTGGAGGAGGAAATGGCAACCTACTCCAGTATTTTTGTTTGGGAAAATCCATGGACAGAGGAGCCTGGTGGATTACAATCCATGGGGTCAGAAAAGAGTGGGACATGACTTGGCAACTAAACAATAGCAACAACAACATGCACTGTCACTCTGGAGGTACTCTGAGGCCTGTGCCTGTCAGCACAGTACTATACAGATGAAAGTAAACCGTGTGTTGGGACCCTCACATGAGGGCTGCCTCAGGGGCCCAACCCAAGTCCCCACTCTACATCTAAATCTGCCTGCATTTACTGGAAATGCTTCACTGGCAAGGAAACCACATACAACTAATCACAGTCCTCCAAGTCTACTTTAGCTAACTCACTTTAGCCTTATAAGGAAATCCCAACCTCTTAGCCAATCAAGTCCTGTTTCCCAAGTTGTCTCTTCTAAAGCTTTATAAAACTGTCTCCTGCCCCAAATCCCTCAGGACCTGATCCATTGCTTGTAAGGTGCAGTACCTCCCCAGTTCATGGATTATTTCCTTTGAGTAAAGAACATCATTACTAAATTGCATTATTTTTGTCATTTGAAGGTACCATTTAATGTAAAAGTAATAGATTATTTTACTTGGGTATATTTAGAATGTCAAATGAGCTTCTCTGGTGGCTCAGTGGTAATGAACCTGCCTGCCAAAGTAAGAGACAAAGGTTCAATCCCAAGGTTGAGAAGACCCCCTGGAGAAGGAAATGATAAACCACTCCAGTATTCTTGCCTGGGAAATCCCATGGACAGAGGAGCCTGCTGGTCCAAGGTTTCAAAAGAGTCAGACACAGCTTAGCAACTAAACAACAATGCATGAAAAAATTATTTTCAAGGGTTTATAAAACACTAAGACGATTTCTGATTTTAAGAATCTCATCATAAATGATTGATAGAAATTAGAAACCTGGCACAAAACTTGTATGGTTATTGTGATTCGTAATAAAGAAATCTATATTTCAACTTTATCCAAGTTCCTGGCTCAGAGCTTCTAAAACCTTTGGAATTTTGTAAGTGATAACAGGAATAAAGGTGTCTTTTGTTATTCACAAGACTCTTTCAACCACACCTGGCTTTATAT
The DNA here is from genome assembly GCF_000754665.1 of Bison bison bison. Lineage (NCBI taxonomy): Eukaryota > Metazoa > Chordata > Mammalia > Artiodactyla > Bovidae > Bison > Bison bison. The sequence continues at coordinate 1,715,966 of NW_011494954.1, read as the reverse complement.
TAAAAGGTGAATTTTGGAAAGCCCCCAAGAATGGGGCTGGCTTCCAGAGGAACCATGTGATTAGATGGTCACAACTCTCAAGTTCTCTCTTGAACTCGAGCAGGAGGTGATGGGAACATTCTATTTATAGCCAGCTAGTTAGAAGTACAGAAAATAACCTGGACTTGGAAGTATTGGAAATTTGCCTTTTCCTTTGCTTCTGCCAAATTGTTCCTTTGCCTGAACAATTTGCCTTGGACATCGGAGGGGTTTGCAATCTTGTAAGACTGAGCCCTTAACCTACAGGATCTGTTGCTAACTCTAGTTAGTATCAAAACTAAGTTGAATTGTTGGGCACCCAGCAGATGTGGCAGAATTGGTTGGTGTCAGGAAACTCTTCACATACCTAGTTCCAAAAGCATTAGAAGTGAAGTGTTGATGGAATTGGGAAAGGAGTACATCAAGGCTATATACTGTCACCTGCTTATAAAATATATGCAGAATACATCATAAGAAATGCTGGGCTGGATGAAGCACAAGCTGGAATCATGATTTCCAGGAGAAATATCAATAAGCTCAAATATGCAGATGACACCACCCTTATGACAGAAAGCAGAGGAACTAAAGAGCCTCTTGATGAAGGTTGAAAGATGAGAGTGAAAGAGCTGGTTTAACAATCATTCAAAAAAACTAAGATCATGGCATCCAGTCCCATCACTTCAGGGCAAATAGATGGGAAACAATGAAAACAATGACAGACTTTATTTTCTTGGGCTGAAAAACCTCTGTAGATGGGGACTGCAGCAATGAAATTAAAAGACACTTGCTCCTTGGAAGAAAAGCTATGACCAATCTAGACAGCATATTGTATGGCAAAACCAATATAATATTGTAAAGTAATTAGCCTCCAATTAAAACAAATAAATTTAAAAAAACACTCAACATTCAGAAAACTAAAAAAAAAAAAAAAGAGTGCTACCAAAAAAAAAAAAAAAGCAGAGACATCACTTTGCCGACAAAGGTGCATCTAGTCAAAGCTATGGTTTTTCCAGTAGTCAGTATGGATGTGAGAATTAGACCATAAAGAAGGCTGAATGCCAAATAATTGATGCTTTTCAACTGTGGTGTTGGAAAGTACTTTAGAGAGTCCCTTGGACTGCAAGAAATCAATCCTGACTATTCATTGGAAGGGCTGATGCTAAAGCTGAAGCTCCAAATCTTTGGCCACCTGATGTGAAGAGCTGACTCATTAGAAAAGACCCTGATTCTGGTAAAGATTGAAGGCAGGAGGAGAAGGGTATGACAGAAGATGAGATGATTGGATGGCATCACCAAATCAATGGACATGAGTTTGCGCAAGCTCCAGTAGATGGTGAAGGACAGGGAAGCCTGGCATGCTGCAGTCCATTGGGTTGCAAAGTGTCGGACATGACTGAATGACTGAACAAAAATAAATTGATGGAATTTAACCTGCCCAATAACTGTAATTGCTGCAATGGCAGTACCATAGTTTGTTTGTTTGTTTGTTTTGTAAATCTATGCAAATAATCAGGACCTATTAAATTGTTTAGTGTTATAGTATCTTAAGATACATTTATTTTCTCATTGTTAAGTAAATGTTGAAATTTATTTTAGACTTGGCATGACACAATAAAAATCAAATCTCAAAGAGCGGAAATTACCTTTCAGTAAATAAAGCATATAGAAATCGAGATTTTTTTTAAAAAACATGTATTTCATGTGCCTGGAATAATTAACTTCTTATTTATTTATATATCAGTTTTTTCCACATGATACACCAAATATGTAGTATTTTTTCCAATACTTCTCCATCTCTCCAATTGTAGCACACCCTTTAAAGTGAAAGTGAAATTTGCTCAGTCATGTCTGACTCTTTGCAACCACGTGGCCTATACAATCTGGAGTGGGTAGCCTTTCCCTTCTCCAGGGGATCTTCCCAACCCAGGGATCGAACCCAGGTCTCCTGCATTGCAGATGGATTCTTTACCAGGTGAGCCACCAGGGAAGCCCAATAATACTGGAGTGGGTAGCCTATCTCTTCTCCAGGGGATCTTCCTGACCCAGGAATTGAACTGGGGTCTCCTGCATTGCAGGTGGATTCTTTACCCTTTGATAATTTGCTACAATAGCTCACAGAACTCAGGAAGACATTTTACTTGTGTGTATCCATTTATCATAAAGATACAAATGAACAATTAGATGAAGATTTACATAGGACAAGGTCCAGAAGGATCCCCAGATCTGGAGCTTTTATTCTCTTGCAGTTCAGATGTGGTGCCATCCTCTTGGCACGTGGATATACCTGTCAATCTGAAAGTTCCCCAAAAGAACTCTGCCATTTAGGGATTTTTAAAGAGGTTTCTTTATATAGGCAGGATTTATTGATTATTGGTCATTGCTGATTAGTTCAATATCCATTTCCTCTCCCCTCCCCAGCAGGTGTTAAGACTGAAATTTCCAAGCTTCTAATCAAGGCTTGGTGTGCTGATGACCATCTTCTATCCTGAATATATCAAACAGCCAACAAAGTGTCATTTCCTTATAACAAAAGCCATCCCATCACCCTTAAAACTCAGGAAATTATAAGAGTTTTAGGAGGTATATGCCAGTGAAAATGAAAATCGGTCAGTCGTGTCTGACTTTTTGCAACCCCATGGACTGTATAGTCCACGGAATTCTCTAGACCAGAATCCTGGAGTGGGTAACCTTTCCCTTCTCCAGGGGAATCTTCCCAACCCTGCAATTGAACTGGGGTCTCCTGCATTGCAGGCAGATTCTTTACCAACTGAGCTATCAGGGAAGCCCTATGTGCCAGTAACTGAGGACAAATACCATTTTCTTGTGTCACAGTACATCTGTCTGTCTGGTTGAGAACACAATGAATTGCTTTTATCTCAGTATTTATCTACATTTTCATCAGTTAGTGGTCATGAACAGAAAAGTAGAAAAATACAGCACTTTGCCAGGAAGTCAAGCCCTCCAACTTCAGGAATCTGCCATACATACTGGGTTCTTTCTTAATTCCTGCTGAGAACAATGACAAATAGAACATGTACTGAATTCAAGGTTCTTTTTATTCTAATTATCAGATTCTAAACTATATTCAAATGAATTGCAAAAATGACTAAATGTTATTTAAAACTTCAAAATTTAAGAAGAACTTAAAATTTCTTCAATCTTCAAAAGCAAAAGCAATTACAGGAAAATAAAATTTATTCAGAGGGATTATTTGTGTTACCTAGTGTGTTCAAGAAGTTTATCCAAATTTAACCACTCAAGACTTTAAGAGCTGGCACATCTGAGTAACCCAGAGACTATTTGTTTCATTATATCAAAACCTGAGCTAAAAAATAAATATATATTTATGTCAGCTAATGATGACAGCAGAGAATGCAGGGCTAAGGACCTAATATGCATTTCCTAGGCTGATGAAGAGGAATTAAATATGGTTCCAAAAGTAAATGAGGGAAGACAGAGACTCTTTTAAACCTTACCTGATGGCCTCTGGTCAAAGGTGAAAGTGTAAGTTGCTCAGTCAGTCATGTCTAACTCTTTGTGACCCCATGGACTATAGCCCACTAGGCCCCTCTGTCCACAGAATTTTCCAGGCAAGAATACTGGAGTGGGTTGCCATGCCCTTCTTTAGGGTATCTTCCTGATCCAGGGATAGAGCCCAGGTCTCCTACATTGCAGGCAGATTGTTTACCATCTGAGCCACCTGGTCAAAAGGTAGGAAGTATCAAAATAAGTGTTTGGTACTGACAGTGCAGAAAGGAACTGAGGAGAAGGAAAGAAAAAGTAGAATCCCTTAATAAAAGTGTGGGAGAGAAGATATGGAAAAGCCATGAATTCCTTACCTCAGGCCAATTACAGAGGGCAGCATGGGGTTAGAATATATCCTTCTGTTAAGAATAGTGGAGAAGAATGGGGAAAGAATATTTGGGAAGTTGGCCATTAAGACTTAAAAAAAAAAGAAAGAAACCAGGGGTACAGAGAAGCACATTCATGCACTCAATAATAGTCCCACAGGTTGTGACCTAAAGTTTTAACATCTAAGAAATCGCCCAAGCTGGAAGGTTATTGCAGAGAGGGAGAAGGCAAGGTGGCAGGGGGAGGTGATGGAAGACAAGATAGAGACCCCAGGCCATATAATCAGAAGCAAAGTGATTGTGTGATGTCATTTTTCTCAGTTGAGTTAGATATGACCTATAAGTTGTGATGGAAATTAAATGTATTTTCTTAATCCAAAAGTTCAACTAAATGGATAGTGGCTACACTTGACAGGATTTCTTGTTAGAGCAAAATTTATATATCTCAAACAAACACAAAGTTAGAAGGATCATTTACAGTATCTTAAGATAAATTGCTTTGAATGGGAGTTTCCTTTCCTGTACTGTAAGGTCTCCAACACATATCTAGAGGATTTACTGCTGTGAATAATGAAGAATGTTTAAACAGAATAAAGCGGGAGGGAGGGCTTATTTTGTTGTTTTTCTCTTTGATTAATTACTATAACACTGTCTTTCAGGTGATTGCAGGAGTTTCATATTGATTTTCAACATTCTTAGGTGCCAAAGCTCTTATAGGACAACTTTGATGCTATAAGAATTTTGCCATTTTCCTAACAGATACAGCTCTTGAGGTTCATTATTAGCCCTATTCAGTCCATTCATATTATTGCTATAAATCTTATGAGGGGAAGGTGCTTCTGAGTATTTAGGTCTACATTCTATTTTAAACTATAGATTCAGTTTTCATACCTTTTTCTTAGAGGTCGAATTAGCATCTCTGGCTGTTTCGTGTCGTGTGTGTTGTCTTTTAGACCTCAGCTACCTGTGGCATCTTCTCTTTTCTGGCATTCTTTGAATTCTAACATGAGGGGACTCTGTTCTTGAGCCTGAAGTAGCTGTCATCTTGCAACACTGTCCTCAAATTCCAGCAGATTTGTTTTTAATCTTTAGTATACAAACTTAATGAGTTTGTAACCACTAAAACTCCTTAGTTTAATCAATTTCCCAAATTCCATGGTGCTCCTAAGATTAGCCATGTCACTTTTAGATGCCAGTGGTCACAAAAGAACATAATTGGTGTGTAGTTTTAACAGTCAGTAAGAAGTTTTCTTTTTTTAATTAAAAAAAAAATATTCCTGAAGAAGAATGGCATGGGGTCAAATAGTGATGTATGGAAGTATTGGATAAATATTGGCTCTGGAATCAAAACAACTTTGCCTCAAATGATGTTTTCGCCTCAAATCATGCCTTCTCCAACTTCATCACTTATAATCCAAATATATGACTATTATCTTCCTGTTAAAATACAGCTTGCATAAGTTTTGCCTCTTGTTTAAAAATATAATTACAAAATTACATTGTGCTACATTAGAATCATGATAGTGGATGAAGTTAGAAAATTAAAATAATAGTAAAGGTTGGAAAGAGGATTTGAGCAAAAATAAACGCTTAATATTTCCTGCTACAATGCAGGGGGCCCCATGTGGTGCAGTGGTAAAGAATCTGCCTGCCAGTGAAGGAGATACAAGAGACACGTGTTTAATCCCTGGGTTGCAAAGATCCCGTAGAGTAGGAAATGGAAGCCTACTCCAGTATTCTTGCCTGGAAAATTCCATGGGCAGAGGAATTTAGCCCACTGTAGTGGGCTACAGTCCACAGGGTCTCAAAGAGTCAGATACAACTGGGTACTAAGGTTATATACATACATGGTCTATAGTTGATCACAGTGGCTAGCTGTTAGTGACCCTAATGAGAGCCTTTAGGCTATCCTAGATATAATAAATAAGGAGCAACTTTGGGAAAATGTTGTTGTTCAGTCACTAAGTCATGTTTGACTCTTTGCAACCCCACGGACCATAGCTCAACAGGTTTTTCCGTCCTCCACTACCTCCCAGAATTTGCTCAAATTCATGTCCATTGACTTGGTGATGCTATCAAACTGTCTCTTCCTCTACTACCCCCTTCTCCTTTTGTTTTCAATATGTCTCATCATCAGGGTCTTTTTCAATGAGTCAGCTTTTTGCATCAGATGGCCTAAGTATTGGAGCTTTGGCATTAGTCCTTGCAATGAATATTCAGGGTTGATTTCCTTTATGATTGACTGGTTTGATCTCCTTGCTGTCCAAGGGACTCTCAGGAGTCTTCTCCAGCACCACAATTCTAAAGAATCAATTCTTCAGTGATCAGCTTTATTTATTGTCTAACTCTCACATCCATACATGACCACTGGAAAAACCACAGCTTTGACTATATGAAACTTTGCTGGCAAAGTGATGTCTCTGCTTTTTAATATGCTGTCTAGGTTTGTCATAGCTTTCTTTCCAAGGAGCAAGAATCTTTTAATTTTAAGGCTGCAGTCACCATCTCCAGTGATTTGGGAGCACAAGAAAATAAAATCTGCCATTGCTTCCACTTTTTCTCCTTCTATGCCATGAAGTAATTGGACCAGATATCATGATCTTAGTTTGCTTTAATGTTGAATTTCAAGCCAGCTTTTCACTCTCCTCTTTCATCAAGAAACTCTTTAGTTCCTCTTCAATTTCTGCCATTATAGTGGTATCATCTGCATATCTGAGGTTGTTGATGTTTCTCCCAGAAATCTTGATTCTAGCTTGTGATTCATTCAGCCTGGCATTTTGTGTGATGTACTCTACATGTAAGTTAAATAAACAGGATGACAATACACATCCTTGTCATACTGCTTTCCCAATTTTGAAGCAGTCAGCGAATGAGAGACTTAAATATTTAGAATCTCCATTTATACTTGACCCTTTAGACATGTCTCGGAACTATATATTAACAAATGTGATCAAGTTCTGTGATTTGAATTTCCTAGGACTTCTCTCTGTACATGACAAAGGCTTTTAAGCAGTAAGTTCTTGTAGACCAAGTAAAAGGAATTTTCCATCTTTTAATAACTATTATTCCCCTCTATTTCTTGTGCTAATTCATTATTTGACTATTTGATAGAGGGAGAGTCAAAAAGTCAAAGTGATGTGTCAGAAGTCTTCCTTAAGACTTCATATTCTTCCCCTAGCCTCCAGATGTTTGACACAAGTCTGAAGTCCAATAAAAAACAATTTAGAAAAAAAAAAATCTATGTATCTTTTGCCAAGTTGTAACTGTCAAGAAAATGTCAAACAATAAACATACGTCTTCAGAGGTGAAAATTATCAAGGGTCCTTTTATTTCCCTCCTTTAATATAATAGGTCTTGCATAGATTTCCTTCTCTCTGCAACAGTAGAGATTTTGTACTTTCTCCAGGAAGTTTAAGAGAATGATTATTTTCCCAAGAAATGAGTCATTAAAAGGCACAGAGCCATACTTAACTACCTAAGTGTCAGCTTTATATTGAATATGATGAGGTATATTACAAAGTTTTGCTGAAGATTATTTGTAGCCATAGGAAAAGAACATTAACACTGCCAAGTATGTTGTAGAGATGAGGATAACTTAGTTCTTCCTAGTAAAGTAGTGAACTTTCATGTTATTAAATGTATTACACTTAAAATTCCCTCATATATCACATTTTAAATCCCCACTGAAAATTCTGTGTGTTCAATATTAAATGCTCACACATTCAAATGAATACTAACATTATTTTCTCTCATTAAAATTAAGCTCCTTTTCCAAAAGAAATTATATAAACTCATGTTCCCTAATAAAAAATTATTGTAATGGGAATGTGACTGTGGTAAGTAATATCCTGTATACTTTAAACTGCCTAAGATGCCACATTTTCCAGAATCCCTGGAAATTAAAATAAGTACATTTTTTCTATGTATACATTGAATTTTGGCCGATGATAACATTTAGTTCATTTATATTCTTGCATATACTGTGCCCTTGATTTCATCATAGATCTCTCTCAGTTTTCTAACTCCATTTATCCATAATCTAAATTTGAAGCATACATTTTTAGGTTATAATCAAGAATAGGAGTTAATAGTTTCTAGTTGGAGAGAGTAAAACAGGAACAGGGACTCTGGGTTAGAAAACTTCCTTTCTTCCTTCCTTCTTTTTTCCCTCCTTCCTTCCTTTTTTAATGAAGTATAAATACCATAGGAGTAATGCCCCATGAATCATTACAAAGTGAACAAACTTAAGAGACTAACAGCAAAGTTAAGATATACAAAGCAATTTGTACTCAGGAAGATCCCTCTTTGCCCTTCCTAATCCACTGTCTCAGTTTTCTACACACAAGATAACCAAGCAACTTCTCTGGTGTCCACTGGCTAGGGTATCATGTTGCCAATGCATGTGGAATTTTTGGTCAGGGAACTAAATCCCACATGGTGCAGCTAAGAGTTATACCTCAGCTAAAGATTCTGCATGCCGCAACTAAGACCCAAAGCAGCCAAAAAATGGTAACCAATGTCATTTTGAAATGTCAAGGAATAGTTTTGAACCTTATATGGCCTGTGTGTGTGTGTGTGTGTGTGTGTCTTAAAACTTGTCTTAAAAGTTTTAAGACGTTTGTCCTCTACATTTGAATGAGGTCCTTGCTGGGTACAATAATCTAGGTTGTAGATTTTTCTCTTTCATCACTGTAAGTACGTCCTGCCATTCCCTTCTGGCCTGAAGAGTTTCTATTGAAAGATCAGCTGTTATCATTATGGGAATCCTCTTGTGTGTTATTTGTTGTTTTTCCCTTGCTGCTTTTAATAATTGTTCTTTGTGTTTGATCTTTGTTAATTTGATTAATATGTGTCTTGGGGTGTTTAGCCTTGGGTTTACCCTGTTTGGGATTCTGGGTTTCTTGGACTTGGGTGGCTATTTCCTTCTTCATTTTAGGGAAGTTTTCAACTATTATCTCCTCAAGTATGTTTTCATGGCCTTTCTTTTTGTCTTCTTCTTCTGGGACTCCTATGATTCAAATGTTGGGGCATTGGACATTGTTCCAGAGGTCTCTGAGGTTGTCTTCATTTCTTTTAATTCTTTTTTCTTTTTTCCTCTCTGCTTCATTTATTTCTACCAGTATATCTTCCACCTCACTTATCCTATCTTTTGCCTCAGTTTTTCTACTGTTGGTTCCCTCCAGAGTGCTTTTGATCTCAGTTATTGCATTATTCATTATTGATTGACTCTTTTTTATTTCTTCTAGGTTCTTGTTAAACATTTCTTGCATCTACTCAATCCTTGTCTCCAGACTATTTATATGTAACTCCATTTTGTTTTCAAGATTTTGGATCATTTTTATTATCATTATTCTGAATTCTTTTTCAGGTAGACTCCCTATCTCCTCTTCTTTTGTTTGGTTTGGTGGGCTTTTATCATGTTCCTTTAACTGCTGAATATTTCTCTGCCTTTTCCTCTTGTTTAGATTGCTGTGTTTGGGGTGGCCATTCTGTACGCTGGAAGTTTGTGGTTCCTCTTTATTGTGGAGGTTCCTCCCTGTGGGTGGGGTTGGATGAGTGATGTGTAAAGGTTTCCTGGTTAGGGAATCTTGCACCAGTGTTCTGGTGGGTGGAGCTGGATTTTTTTCTCTCTGGAGTGCAATGAAGTGTCCAGTAGTGAGTTTTGAAGTGTCTATGGGTTTGGTGTGACTTTTGGCCACCTGTATTCTAATGCTTAGTGTGTTGTTCCTGCGTTTTTGGAAAATTAGCTTGGTATGTCTTGCTCTGGAACTTGTTGGCTCTTGGGTGGAACTTGGTTTCAGGGTAGGTATGGAGGCTTTTGGATGAGCTCTTGTAAATTAATGTTCCCTGCAGTCAGGAGTTTTCTGGAGTTCTCAGGTTTTGGATTTAAGCTTCCTGCCTCTGGTTTTCAGTCCTATTCTTACAGTAACCTCAAGACTTCTCCATCCATACCACACCAATCATAAAACATCTCCTTTTGAAGACAGTGTGCTGCCTTTCTTGGTGCCTGGTGTCCTCCACCAGCGTTCAGAAGTTGTTTTGTGGAATTTGCTCAGCATTCAAATGATCTTTCAGTGAATTTGTGAGGAGAAAGTGGTCCCCCCATCCTATTCCTCCACCATCTTAGGACCACCCCTCGCCAATGTCCTTTTCAGTGACTGATCTGATGTATTGAACAAGCTGGGAAAATGCCTTAACAGATGTTAGATTGGAGCCCCAAATTCAGCTCCAGAAACCAGCTTTGCTGCAAGTAAGCCTTCAGACTCTCAGATGGACTCTGGGGCCACTCAACTGCTCCTCTGAGCTGGGAGAGAAGGGAGTCTTTCATGAGGGGTGGAGCTCACGCAGAAGATGAGAGAATTCAGCACCACCAAGCCAGCTCTTCAGCAAATGCTGAAGGATCTTCTCTAGACAGGAAACACAGAAAAGGTGTATAAACTCAAACCCAAAACAACAAAGTAAATGGCAACGGGATCACACTTATCAATAATCACCTTAAATGTAAATGGGTTGAATGTTCCAATCAGAAGACAAAGACTGGCTGAATGGATACAAAAACAAGACCCCTATATATGCTGTCTACAAGAGACCCATGTCAAAACAAGGGTCACATACAGTCTGAAAGTGAAGGGCTTGAAAACATATTTCACACAAATGGAGACCAAAAGAAAGCAGGAGTAGCAATACTTATATCAGATAAAATAGACTTTGAAATAAAGGCTGTGAAAAGAGACAAAGATGGACACTACAAAATGATCAAAGGATCAATCCAACAAGATATAACAATTATAAAAATATATGCACCCAACATGGGAGCACCACAATACGTAAGGCAAATGCTAACCAGTATTAAAGGGGAAATTAACAGTAACAGGATAATAGTCAGGGACTTCAATACCCAACTCACACCTATGGATAAATCAACTAAACAGAAAAGTAGCAAGGAAACAAAATTTAAATGATAAAATGGGCCAGTTAGACCTAATTGATATCTATAGGACATTTCACCCCAAAACAATGAATTTCATCTACTTCTAAAGTGCACACAAACCTTCTCCAGGATAGATCACATCCTGGGCATAAATCTAACCTTGGTAACTTCAAAAAAATTGAAATCATTCCTTGCATCTTTTCTGATCACAATGCAGTAAGAGTAGATGTCAACTACAGGAAAAAAAAAACTATTAAAAATACAAAAATATGGAGGCAAAACAACACACTTCTGAATAACCAACAAATCACAGAAGAAATTGAAAAAGAAATCAAAATATGCATAGAAACGAATGAAAATGAAAACACAACAACCCAAAACCTATCAATTCAGTTCAGTTCAGTCGTTCAGTCATGTCCAAATCTTTGCCACCCCATATACCACAGCACACCACACGTCCCTGTCCATTACAAACTCCAGGAGTTTAACCAAACCCATGTCCACTGAGTCAGTGATGCCATCCAACCATCTGATCATCTGCCATTCCCTTCTCCTCCTGCCCTCAATATCTCCCAACATCAGGGTCTATTCAAATGAGTCAGCTCTTCACATCAGGTGGCCAAAGTATTGGAGACTCAGCTTCAACATTAGTCCTTCCAATGAACACTCAGGACTGATATCCTTCAGGATGGACTAGTGGACCTTCTTGCAGTCCAAGGGACTCTCATGGGTCTTCTCCAGCACCACAGTTCAAAAGCATCAATTCTTTGGCTCTCAACTTTCTTTAGAGTCCAACTGTCACATCCATATATGACTACTAGAAAAACCATAGCCTTGACTGGACAGATCTTTGTTGGAAAAATAATGTCTCTGCTTTTTAAAATGCTGTCTAGGTTGGTCATAATTTTCCTTCTAAGGAGTATGCTCTTTTAATTTCATGGCTGCAATCACAATCTGCAGTGATTTTAGAGCCCTCAAAAATAAAGTCAGCCACTGTTTCCCCAACTATTTACCATGAAGTGATAGGACTGGATGCCATGATCTTTGTTTTCTAAATGTTGAACTTTAAGCCAAATTTTTTTACTCTTCTCTTCACTTTCATCAATAGCTCTTTAGTTCTTCTTCACTTTCTGCCATAAGAGTGGTGTCATCTGCATATCTGAAATTATTGATATTTCTCCTGGCACTCTTGATTCCAGCTTGTGATTCATCCACCCCAGAGTTTCTCATGATGTACTCTGCATATAAATTAAATAAGCAGGGTGAGAATATACATCCTTGACATACCCCTTTTTCAGTTTGGAATCAGTCTGTTGTTCTATGTCCAGTTCTAACTGTTGCTTCCTGACCTGCATTTAGGTTTCTCAAGAGGCGGGTTAGGGGGAAGGCGCCAAGATGGCGGAGGAGTAGGACGGGGAAAACACTTTCTCCCCCACAAATTCATCAAAAGAGCATTTAAACGTCGAGTAAATTCCACAAAACAACTTCTGAATGCCGGCAGAGGACATCAGGCACCCAGAAAAGCAACCCAACTCCTCGAAAGGAGGTAGGAAAAAATATTAAAGACAATAAAAGAGACAAAAGAGGGAGGGACAGAGTTCCGTCCCGGGACGGGAGTCTTAAAAAGAGAGAGGTTTCCAAACACCAGGAAACCTTCTCACTGCCGAATCCGTGCTGAGCT
>NW_011494954.1:1688569-1703385 GCF_000754665.1 Bison bison bison | reverse complement strand
TAAGAGTGGTGTCATCTGCATATCTGAAATTATTGATATTTCTCCTGGCACTCTTGATTCCAGCTTGTGATTCATCCACCCCAGAGTTTCTCATGATGTACTCTGCATATAAATTAAATAAGCAGGGTGAGAATATACATCCTTGACATACCCCTTTTTCAGTTTGGAATCAGTCTGTTGTTCTATGTCCAGTTCTAACTGTTGCTTCCTGACCTGCATTTAGGTTTCTCAAGAGGCGGGTTAGGTGGTCTGGTATTCCCATCTCTTTCAGAATTTTTCACAGTTTATTGTGATACACACAGTCAAAGGCTTTGGCATAGTCAATAAAGCAGGAATTGATGTTTTTCTGGAACTCTCTTGCTTTTTTGATGATTCAATGGATGTTGACAATTTGATCTCTGGTCCCTCTGCCTTTCCTAAAACTAGCTTGAACATCTTGAAGTTCACAGTTCATGTATTGCTGAAGCCTGGTTTGGAGAATTTTGAACATTACTTTACAAGCAAGTGAGATGAGTGCCATTGTGTGGTAGTTTGAGAATTCTTTGACATTGCCTTTCTTTGGTATTGGAATGAAAACTGACCTTTTCCAGTCCTGTTGCCACTGCTGACTTTTCCAAATTTGCTGGCATATTGAGTGCAGCACTTTCACAGCATCACCTTTTAGGATTTGAAATAGTTCAACTGGAATTCCATCACCTCCACTAGCTTTGTAGTGATGCTTTCTAAAGCCCACTTGACTTCGCATTCCAGGAAGTGTCTGTAATCTAGGTGAGTGATTTGTCACGTCTGGCTCTATGTGAGTGATCATACCATAATGATTATCTGGGTCATGAAGATCTTTTTTGTACAGTTCTTCTGTCTATTCTTGCTACCTCTTAATATCTTCTGCTTCTGTTAGGTCCATACCATTTCTGTCCTTTATTGAGCCTATCTTTGCATTAAATGTTTCCTTGGTATATCTAACTTTCTTGAAGAGACCTCTAGTCCTTCCCATTCTATTGTTTTCCTCTATTTCTTTGCACTAATCACTGAGGAATGATTTCTTATACTCTCCTTGCTATTCTTTGGAACTTTGCATTCAAATGGGTATATCTTTCATTCTTTCCTTTGCTTTTCACTTCTCTTTTCATAGATTTTTGTAAGGCCTCTTCAGGCAGCCATTTTGCTTTTTTGCATTTATTTTTCTTGGGGATGGTCTTACTTCCTTTCTCATATACAATGTCACAAGCCTCCGTCCATAGTTCATCAGGCACTCTGTCTATCATATGTAGTCCCTTAAATCTATTTGTCAGTTCCACTGTATAATCATAAGGGATTTGATTTAGGTACACCTGAATGGTCTAGTGGTTTTCCCCACTTTCTTCAATTTAAGTCTGAATTTGGCAATAAGGAATTCATGATCTGAGCTATAGTCAGCTCCTGGTCTTGTTTTTGCTGGTTTGTATCGAGCTTCTTCATCTTTGGCCACAAAAAACCTAATCAATCTGATTTCAGTGTTGGCCATCTGGTGAGGTCCATGTGTAGAGTCTTCTCTTGTTTTCTTGAAGAGGGTATTTGCTATGACCAGTGCTTTCTCTTGGCAAAACTCTATTAGTCTTTGCCCTGCTTGATTCTGTACTCAAAGGCCAAATTTGCCTGTTACTCCAGGTGTTTCTTGACATCCTACTGGATTAAAGATCTAAATGTAAGACCAGAAACAATAAAATTCTTAGAGGAAAACATAGGCAAAACACTCTCTGACATAAATCACAGCAGGATCCTCTATGACCCACCTCCCAGAGTAATGAAAATAAAAGCAAAAATAAACAAATGGTTTCCTCAGTGTGTATGCCCAGCAGTGGGATTGCTGGATCATAAGGCAGTTCTATTTCCAGTTTTTTAAGGAATCTCCACACTGTTCTCCATAGTGGCTGTACTAGTTTGCATTCCCACCAACAGTGTAAGAGGGTTCCCTTTTCTCCACACCCTCTCCAGCATTTATTGATTGTAGACTTTTGGATCACAGCCATTCTGACTGGCTTGAAATGGTACCTCATAGTGGTTTTGATTTGCATTTCTCTGATAATGAGTAATGTTGAGCATCTTTTCATGTGTTTGTTAGCCATCTGTATGTCTTCTTTGGAGAAATGTCTATTTAGTTCTTTGGCCCATTTTTTGATTGGGTCATTTATTTTTCTGGAGTTGAGCTGTAGGAGTTGCTTGTATATTTTTGAGATTAGTTGTTTGTCCGTTGCTTCATTTGCTATTATTTTCTCCCATTCTGAAGGCTGCCTTTCACCTTGCTAATAGTTTCCTTTGATGTGCAGAAGCTCTTAAGTTTAATTAGGTCCCATTTGTTTATTTTTGCTTTTATTTCCAATATTCTGGGAGGTGGGTCATAGAGGATCCTGCTGTGATATATGTCGGAGAGACTTTTGCCTATGTTCTCCTCTAGGAGTTTTATAGTTTCTGGTCTTACGTTTAGATCTTTAATCCATTTTGAGTTTATTTTTGTGTATGGTGTTAGAAAGTGTTCTAGTTTCATTCTTTTACAAGTGGTTGACCAGTTTTCCCAGAACTACTTGTTAAAGAGATTGTCTTTAATCCATTGTATATTCTTGCCTCCTTTGTCAAAGATAAGGTGTCCATATGTGTGTGGATTTATTTCTGGGCTTTCTATTTTGTTCCATTGATCTATATTTCTGTCTTTGTGCTAGTACCATACTGTCTTGATAACTGTGGCTTTGTAATAGAGCCTGAAGTCAGGTAGGTTGATTCCTCCAGTTCCATTCTTCTTTCTCAAGATAGCTTTGGCTATTTGAGGTTTTTTGTATTTCCATACAAATTGTGAAATTATTTGTTCTAGCTCTGTGAAGAATACCATTGGTAGCTTGATAGGGATTGCATTGAATCTATAGATTGCTTTGCAAGGAAAAGAGACACATGTACCCCAATGTTCATTGCAGCACTGTTTATAATAGCCAGGACATGGAAGCAACCTAGATGTTCATCAGCAGATGAATGGATAAGAAAGCTGTGGTACATATACACAATGGAGTATTACTCAGCCATTAAAAATACATTTGAATCAGTTCTAATGAGGTGGATGAAACTGGAGCCTATTATACAGTATGAAGTAAGCCAGAAAGAAAAACACCAATACAGTATACTAAGACATATATATGGAATTTAAAATATGGTAACAATAACCCTGTGTACGAGATAGCAAAAGAGACACTGATGTATAGAACAGTCTTATGGACTCTGTGGGAGAAGGAGAGGGTGGGAAGATTTGGGATAATGGCATTGAAACATGTATAATATCATGTATGAAACAAGTCGCCAGTCCAGGTTCGATGCATGATACTGGATGCTTGGGGCTAGTGCACTGGGATGACCCAGAGGGATGGTATGGGGAGGGAGGAGGGAGGAGGGTTCAGGATGGGGAACACATGTATACCTGTGGCGGATTCATTTCGATATTTGACAAAACTAATGCAATATTGTAAAGTTTAAAAATAAAATAAAATTAAAAAATTTTTTTAAATGCCAGCAAAAAAAAAACAAATGGGACCTAATTAAAATTAAAAGCTTTTGCACAACAAAGGAAACTGTAAGCAAGGTGAAAAGACAGCCTTCAGAATGGGAGAAAATAATAGCAAACTAAGCAACTGACACAGAATTAATCTCAAAAATATACAAGCAACTCCTACAGCTCAATTCCAGAAAAATAAATGACCCAATCAAAAAATTGGCCAAAGAACTAAACAGACATTTCTCCAAAGAAGACATAAAGATGGCTAACAAACACATGAAAAGATGCTCAACATCACTCATTATCAGAGAAATGCAAATCAAAACCACAATGAGGTACTGTCTCATGCCAGTCAGAATGGCTGCTATCAAAAAGTCTAGAAGCAATAAATGCTGGAGATAGTGCACAGAAAAGGGAACCCTCTTACACTGTTGGTGGGAATGCAAACTAGTACAGCCACTATGGAGAACAGTGTAGAGATTCCTTAAAAATCTGGAAATAAAACTGGCATACGACCCAGCAATCCCACTGCTGGGCAAACACACTGAGGAAACCAGAATTGAAAGAGACACATGCACCCCAATATTCATCGCAGCACTGTTTACAATAGCCAGAACATGGAAGCAACCTAGATGTCCATTGGCAGATGAATAGATAAGAAAATTGTGGTATATATACACAATGGAATATTACTCAGTCATTAAAAGGAATGCATTGAATCAGTTCTAATGAGGTGGATGAAACTGGAGCCTGTTATACAGAGTGAAGTAAGTCAGATAGAAAAACACCAATACAGTATATTAGTGCATATATATGGAATTTAGAAAGATGTTAAAGATGACCCTATATATGAGACATCAAAAGAGACACAGATGTAAAGAACAGTCTTTTGGACTCCGTGGGAGAAGGCAAGGGTGGGATGATTTGAGAGAATAGTATTAAAACATATATATTATCATATGTGAAACAGATCACCAGCCCAGGTTTGTTGCATGAGAGAGGGTGCTCAGGGCTGGTGCACTGGGAGGATGCTGAGGGGTGTGATGGGGAGGGAGGTGGGAGGGGGGTTCAGGATGGGGAACACATAAAAAAAAAAGTCTTAAGACAACTTTTTGAGTAGTTTTAGATCCATAACAACAGAGATTTCCAATATACACCTTGAACTTACACATGAATATCCTTCTCCACTCAATACCCTTCACTAGAGTGGGACTTTTGTTGCAGCTAATGAACCTCTGTTGACACATCATCACAACCTGAAGTCCATAATTTACAATTTATTTTTGATGTAGTACATTCTATGGGTATGGAAAAAATTTAATGACATATATCTGCCATTATGGGCTTCCCTGGTGGCTCAGATGATAAAGAATCCACCTGCAGTGTGGGAGACCTGGATTCAGTTCTTGGTTTGGGGCATGGCAACCCACCCCAGTATTCTTGCCTGGAGAATCCCAATGGACAAAGGCCATGTGGCCTACGGTCCATAGAATCACAAAGAGTCAGATAGGACTGAGCAACAAAGCACAGCACATCTACCATTATAGTATCATAAGAAGTATTTTCACTGTCCTAAAAATCTTTGTTCTGCAATCCCCTCGTTCATCCCCTGGCAACTATGTATCTTTTAACTGTCTCCTCAGTTTTGCTTTTTTCCAGAATATCATGTAATTGATATTCTATACCATGTAGCCTTTTCAGATTGGCTCTTTTATTTAGTAATGTGCATTTAAGTGTTCTTCATGTTTTTCCATGGTTTAATAGCTCACTTCTTTTTAGTAGTGAAGAATTTTCCTGTGTCTGGATGTAATACAGTTTATTTTTCATTTATTTACTAAAGGACATCTGTGTTGCTTCCAAGTATGGCAGTTACAAATAAAGTTTCTATAAATATCTATGTGCAAGTTTTTGTGTTCACACAAATTTCCAGCTTCTTTGGATAAATAGCAAAGAGTATGGTTGTTAGATCATATAGTAAGAGTGTGTTTACTTTTGTAAGAAATCTGAAATTGTCTTCCAAAATGGCTGTATCATTTTGCATTTCCCCTAGCAGTGTATGAGAGTTCCTGCTACTTTTTATCTTCAGCAGTATTTGATGTTGTCAGTGTTCCAGATTTTGGCCATTTTTATAGGTATGCAAGCCTGGAGAATCCCAGGGATGGGAGAGCCTGGTGGGCTGCCGTCTATGGGGTCGCACAGAGTCGGACACGACTAAGCAGCAGCAGCAAGGCTTTCAGGGTCTAGTGGTAAAGAATCCTCCTGCCAATGCATTAGGTACAAGAGACACAGGTTTGATCCCTGGTTGGGAAGATCCCCTAGGAAATGGTAACTCGCTCCTGTATTCTTGCCTGTAAAATTCCATGGAGAGAGGAGCCTGGAGGGTTACAGTCCATGAGACTGCAGAGAGTAGGACACAAATGAGTGACCAAGCATAAAGAATAGGTATGCAGTGGTGTCGCAGTGTTGTTCTGAGTTATATTTCCCTGATGACATATGAATGAGACATCTCTACATATGCTTTTCAGCTATCTTCTTTGGTGACTTGTCTGTTAAGATCTTTAGCTCATTTCTTAATTGGATTTTTCTTATCATTAAGTTCTTTGTATTTTTGGATACCAGTCATTTATCAGATGAGCATTTTGCTATACTTTCTTCTAGTCTGTGGCTTGTCTCCATAATCTCTTGACACTGTATTTCATAGAACTGAGTTTTGTTTTTTTTTTTTAATAATGAAGTTCAGTTTATCAAGTTTTTGATGACTGTGCCTTTAATGCTATATCTAAAAAGTAATAGCCACCACAATGGTTACTAGATTTTATGTTATTTTCTAGAAGTTTTAAAGTTGTGCACTTTACGTTTGGGTCTATAATCTATCTTGAGCTAGTTTTGGTGAAGGCTGTAAGGTCTTTTGCTTAAATCCTTTTTTTTAATGTATATATACAGTTGCTCCAAAATGATTTGTTGAGAATCTCATTTTTGTTCCATTGTATTGCCTTTGCTTGTTTGTAAAAGATCTAGTGACTAACGAATGCTGGCTTATTTCTGAGCTTTCTATTCAGTTACATTGATCTAGTTTTTTCCTCAGTATCACGTTGTTTTGATTACTGTAGCATTATAATATGTCTTAAAGTTGAGTTTTGTTTATGTTTAGTTGCTAACTCATGTCCAACTCTTCTGCAACCCTATAGACTTTAGCCTGCCAGGCTCCTTTGTCCATGAGATTTCCCTGGCAAGAATACTGGAGTAGGTTGCCATTTCCTTGTGTAAGGGATCTGCCTGACCCAAGGATCGAACCCATGTCTCCTGCATTGCAGATGGATTCTTTACAGCTGAATCACTGGGGAAGCCTGAGGTTGAGTATTATCAGTCTTCCAACTCTCTTCTTCTACTATGTTCTATTCACTATCCTGGTTCTTTTGCCTCTCTATATACATTTTAGAATCAATTTTTCAGTATCCATAAAATAACTTGTTAGGACTATGATTAATATTTTATTGAATCAATAAATTTGGGAAGAAATGAAATTTTGATAATATTCAGTCTTTCTATCCATGAACATGGAATATACCTCCATTTATTTAGTTCTTTGATTTCGTTCATCAGAGTTTTTTAGTTTCTCTCATATAGATCTTGTACATATTTTGTTAGATTTATACCTATGCATTTCATACTTGGGGATTGATAATGTAAATTTTATTTCACTTTAAATTTCAAATTCTATGTGTTTATTGCTAATATATAAGAAAGTAATTGCCTTTTTTATATTAACCTTGTATCTGCAGTCTTGCTACAATCACACATTAGTCCCAGAAGAATTTTTTGGCAATTCTTTCAGATTTTCTGCACAGATGATCATTTCATGTATATAAAAAGACAGTTTTAGTTCTTCTTTCCCAATTTGAAAACTTTTTCATGTCTTATTACATTAGCTGGAATTTCCAGCACAACACTGAAAAGAAATGGTGAGAGGGAACATCCTTGTCTTGTTGCTGATATTAGTGGGAAAGCTTCAAGTTTCTCACCATTAAGTATGCTGCTATATTATGTTTTAGGCTTTTTGTAGATATTCTTTATCAAGTTGAGGAAGTCCCCTCCATTTCAAGTTTACTGAGAGTTTTTATTATGAATGGGTGCTTATTCACCTATTGATATGATAATATAGTTTTTCTTTATAGCCTATTAATGAAGATGGATTACATTACTGATTTTCAAATGTTAAAATGAGTCTTAGTTACCTGGGACAAATCACACTTGGTGATTATGCAATATTCTCCTTATACATTATTGGATTTATTTGATTTGGTCATATTTTGTTGAAGATTTTTGAATCAATATTCACATTCATGAGAGATATTATAGTTTCTTTTCTTATAATTGTGTGGTTTTTGTATTAGGTCTTGCTGCCCTTATAGAATAAATTCAGAAATATTTCCTCTGCTTCCTACCCTATAAGGATGGTAAATACTTCCTTCTTTCTCTACAAGAAATTATAGAGAATTGATACGATTTCTTTAAATGTTTTGTAGAATTTACTAGTGAACACATCTGGTCCTGATCTTTTCTGTTTTGGAAGGTTTTCAATTATTGATTCAATTATGTTAAGAGATATAAGCCCATTCATATAATCTGTTTCTTCCAGTGTGCATTTTGGCAGATTGAATCTTTTGGTAATTGGTCTATTTCATCTAAATTATTAAAAATAAGTGCATAGATTTGTTCTTAGTATGTCCTTATTATCCTTTTAATTTCCCTGGGATCTGTAGAGACTTTCCTTGATTTCCAATATTAGTAATTGTGTCTTCTTTCTTTTCCTCAGGTTAATTTGGGTAGAGGATTATAATACCAGATTCTAATGAACTTTTCAAAAAACAAGCTTTGGTTTCAGTGATTTTTTTTTTCTTTATGGTTTCCTTTTATCAACTTCATTGATTTCTGCTCTACTTATTATTTCTTCCTTATACTTATTTTGTTTTTAATATGCTGTTCTTTGTCTTGCTTCATGTGATGGTGGAAACTTAGATTATTGATTTTAGATCTTTCTTTTCTAATATATATGATTATTGCCATAAATTTATATTTAAACATTCTTTTAGTTATGACTCACAAATTTTGAAAATTATATTTTCATTTAAGTTAGTTCAAAATATCTTTTAATTTCTTTACACAGAACAGATAAAATAATCCTTGTACATTATGAAAAAGTTATTCTATGATTACTGTCCTTTAAGAGCCAGACATCCTGGATGCAAAGTCAAGTGGGCCTTAGGAGGCATCACTATGCTATCACATCGCTATCTATCACAAAGCTAGCAGAGGTAATGAAATTCCCACTGAGCTATTTCAAAGATGATGCTGTTAAAGGGCTGCAGTCAATATGCCAGCAAACTTGGAAAACTCAGCAGTGGCCACAGGACTGAAAAAGGACAGTTTTCATTCCAATCCCAAAGAAAGGCAATGCTAAATAATGCACAAACTACTGTACAATTGCAATCATCTCACACGCTAGCAAAGTAATGCTGAAAATCCTCCAAGATAGGCATCAACAATACCTGAACCAGGAACTTCCAGATGTTCAAGCTGGATTTAGAAAAGGCAGAGGAACCAGAGATCAAATTGCCAACAGCAGTTGGATCATAGAAAAAGCAAGACAATTTCAGAAAAATATCTACTTTTGCTTCATTGACTATGCCAAAGACTTTGACTCTGTGATCACAACAAACTGTGGAAAATTATTAAAGAGATGGCAACACCAGACCACCTTATCTTCCTCTTGAGAAGTCTGTATGCAGGTCAAGAAGCAACAGTTAGAACTGGACATGGAACAGCAGACTGGTTCCAAATCAGGAAAGGAGTATGTCAAGGCTGTATGTTGTCACCCTGCTTACTTAACTTATATTCAGAATGCATCATACAAAATGCTAGGCTGGATGAAGCACAAACTGGAATAAAGATTGTCAGGAGAAATATCAATAACCTCAGATATACACCATCCTTATGGCAGAAAGTGAAGAAGAACTAAAGAGCCTCTTGATGAAAGTGAAAGAGGAGAGTGAAAAAGCTGGCTTAAAACTCAACATTCAAAACACTAAGATCATGGCATCTGGTCCCGTCACTTCATGGCAAATAGATGTAGAAACAATGGAAACAGTGACAGACTTTACTTTCTTGGGCTCCAAAATCACTCCAGATGGTGACTGCAGTCATGAAATTAAGACGCTCCCTCCTTAAAAGAAAAGCTATGACCAAGCTAGATGCATATTAAAAATCAGAGACATTACTTTGTTGACAATGGCCCATCTAGCTAAAGCTACGCTTTTTCCAGTAGTCATGTATGGATGTGAGAGTTGGACCATAAAGAAGGCTGAGAACTGAAGAACTAATGCTTTTGAACTGTTGTGTTGGAGATGACTCTTGAGAGTCCCTTGGACTGAAAGGAGATCACACAAGTCAATCCTAAAGGAAATCAGTCCTGAATGTTCATTGGAAGGACTGATGCTAAAGCTGAAGCTCCAATACTTTGGCCACGTGATGTGAAGAGCTGACTCACAAAAAAAGATCCTGATGCTGGGAAAGATTGAAGGCAGGAGGAGAAGGAGATGACAAAGGATGAGATGTTTGGATGGCATCACCAACTCAATGGACATGAGTTTGGGTAAACTCTGGAAACTGGTGATGGACAAGAAGGCCTGGCATGCTACGGTCTATGAGATTGCAAAGAGTCGGAGACAACTGCATGACTGAACTGAACTGAACCGAAACTCTCCCGTGGTTTCTCATTGCACCAAAGATTAAATCCAAAATCCTATCATAACCTACAAGACATCTGATCTCTTTTCAAATCTCCTTAATTAAGTAGTTTACAAAAATTATACTATAGTTATAATAATACACAACAAAAAAGTCAACTAGAGATCATTACTTACCTTGATTTATTCATCTGTATAAGAAATACAAAATATTAATACATTAGTATATGATATTCCATATGTGTTTTCTCAGTTAAATCTCACAAATACTATTGCAAATATATTCTCTTCTTACATTTTCACACATAGAAAAGAGTGAGGCTCAGGAAGACTAAGAAAGAGCAGGTAAAATAAAATTTGCAAATTGTTTTTCAAAATTCATTCTTCCATTTTGCCAAAGACCATTTTCATTGTAGTGTAATGAAAAATGATAATGCAAGAAGATTGAATGGGATTAGAATTTTTCAAATTTCCAGGGATCCTTTAAGATTATCTTGCCCACAATACATTCAATCTTTCTTAAGCATTTCCACCATAGATTATACAACTAGAAAATCCACATTTGTATTAAAATCTTTCCATATAACATACATATTCTTGACAATGATTTACTCTCAGTGGGCATTCTGCATTCTTAAAGAATATTGTTATCAACATTGCACTTGTGCTAGAACATAGGTCCATATGCTTAGATAATCAAAACCAGGTTTTTCTATCTCTAATAGGCCTCATTATTCCCACAGAAGAATTTTAGCTGGGCATGTGACTGGCCACCTAGGAATACATTATCCAGCCTCCCTTATAGCTTGTGAAACCACATCACTAAATTCTCATTGATGGCATATGAGCAGGACAAATATGTGCATTTTCCATATGACTTGTTTAAAAGTAAATTGATTACTGGGATTTCTTTTCTCTTCTTCCCATAAAGCAATATATGGATATCATGGCAATCTAGATTAACCATGTCATTTCAGTTCAGTCACTCAGTCGTGTCCGACTCTTTGCAACCCCATGAACTGCAGCACACCAGGCCTCCCTGTCCACCATCAACTTCCAGAGTTCAACCAAGCCCATGTCCATTGAGTTGATGATGCCATCCAACCATCCATCCTCTGCTGTTCCCTTGTCCACCTGCCCTCAATCTTTCCCAGCATCAGGGTCTATTCCAATGAGTCAGTCTTCACATCAGGTGGCCAAAGTATTGGAGTTTCAGCTTCAACATCAGTCCTTCCAATGAACACGCAGGACTGATCTCCTTTAGGATGGACTGGTTGGATCTTCTTGCAGTGCAAGGGACTCTCAAGAGTCTTCTCCAACACCACAGTTCAAAAGCTTCAATTCTTTGGTACTCAGCTTTCTTTGTAATCCAAGTCTCACATCCATACATGACTACTGGAAAAACCATAGCCTTGACTAGACAGATCTTTGTTGGCAAAGTAGTGTCTCTGCTTTTTAATATGCTATCTAGGTTGGTCATAACTTTCCTTCCAAGGAGTAAGCGTCTTTCAATTTCATGGCTGCAATCACCATCTGCAGTGATTTGAGAGCCCCAAAATAAAGTCAGCCACTGTCTCCTCTGTTTCCCCTGTTTCCCCATCTATTTCCCATGAAGTGATGGGACCAGATGCCATGATCTTCGTTTTCTGAATGCTGAGCTTTCAGCCAACTTTTTTTGCTCTCCTCTTTCACTTTCATCAAGAGGCTTTTTAGTTTCTCTTCATTTTCTGCTATAAGGGTGGTGTCATCTGCATATCTGAGGTTATTGATATTTCTCCTGGCAATCTTGATTCCAGCTTGTGCTTCTTCTAGCCCAGCATTTCTTGTGATGTACTCTGCATATAAGTTAAATAAGCAGGGTGACAATATACAGCCTCCATGTATTCCTTTTCCTATTTGGAACCAGTCTGTTGTTCCATGTCCAGTTCTAACTGTTGCTTCCTGACCTGCATACAGGTTTCTCAAGAGGCAGGTCAGATGGTCTGGTATTCCCATCTCTTTCAGAATTTTCCACAGTTTATTGTGATCCACACAGTCAAAGGCTTTGGCATAGTCAATAAAGCAGAAATAGATGTTTTTCTGGAACTCTCTTGCTTTTTTGATGATCCAGCGGATGTTGGCAATTTGATCTCTGGTTCCTCTGCCTTTTCTAAAACCAGCTTGAATATCTGGAATTTCATGGTTCACATATTGCTGAAGCCTGGCTTGGATAGTTTTGAGCATTACTTTACTAGCGTGTGAGATGAGTGCAATTTTGAGGTAGTTTGAGCATTCTTTGGCATTGCCTTTCTTTGGGATTGGAATGAAAACTGACCTTTTCTAGTCCTATGGCCACTGCTGAGTTTTCCAAATTTGCTGATATAATGAGTGCAGCACTTTCACAGAATCATTGTTTAGAATTTGAAAGAGCTCAACTGGAATTCTATCACCTCCACTAGCTTTGTTCGTAGTGATGCTTTCTAAGGCCCACTTCTTCACATTCCAGGTTGTCTGTCTCTAGGTGAAGTGAGCACACCACTGTGATCATTTGGGTCGTGAAGATCTTTTTTGTACAGTTCTTCTGTGTATTCTTGCCACCTCTTCTTAATATCTTCTGTTTCTATTAAGCCCATACCATTTCTGTCCTTTATTGAGCCCATCTTTGCATGAAATGTTCCCTTGGTGTCTCTAATTTTCTTGAAAAGATCTCTAGTCTTTCCCATTCTATTATTTTCCTCTATTTCTTTGCATTGATCGCTAAGGAAGGATTTCCAACCTTGTCTTGCTATTCTTTGAAACTCTGCATTCAAATGGGTATATCTTTCCTTTTCTCCTCTGCTTTTCACTTCTCTTCTTTTCACAGCTATTTGTAAGGCCTCCTCAGACAGCCATTTTGATTTTTTGCTTTTCTTTTTCTTGCAGATAATCTTGATTCCTGTCTCCTGTACAATGTCACATACCTCCGTCCATAGTTCATCAGGCATTCTGTCTATCTGATCTAGTCACTTAAATCTATTTCTCACTTCCACTGTATAATCATAAGGGATTTGATGTAGACAAAACCAATACTTTAGGGAATCATACAGAACTAAAAAACTAAAGAACCCAAACAATATTTGAAAGGGGGAGTAAACTTCTATTTTATTTACTTTGTTAAAGTAGCTTAGTCTTTAACACATTTCTCAAAGGTCAAATACAAGGCTATCTCATTATATCTCAAGGAATCACTATCACATTTAATGCATTTGGTCACAAACTGTTTTGTTTAAATCATGCTTCCCTAACCATACATTTTAAATATGTTCTTCATATAGTGGTGCTCAATATGTATTTGCTGATTTGTTTGTTTGTTTTATAAAATTAACACATAAAGGAGTTTATCACCTAGTTAAATTTTCTAAGGACTCAGGGTTTTAAGAATTGTTGAATATCAAGCTGCTAGTTAGTAATGTCTAGAGCTTGATGACTCTTTGATTGTTCTCTCTGTTTTCCAAAAGACAGACTGGTCATCTCATTTATTTCAGTTGTTTGATTTATGGTGATTAATTCATCATTTTAAAAAATGCATTCCTAAGTAGCAAAATTTAGTAACAGGTTTCAGATATGCAATTTTAGTAAAAGTTTTAGTATTAGGACTTCTCTTATATTGATGATAGTTTAAATTCTCTTAGCTAATTATCAATTACAAAATCATGCTGACTATTCGAAGCATTTCTTAATAAGTTTTCAATATACATATCAAAACATAATCATTACATAAGCACTAATCCAATAGAAGTATGAGGCTTCTATGTAATTTTATATTTTCCAATGACTACATTAAAAAGACATAAAAATATATTAAATAAATTATATAATAAATTTATAATATATTCAAAAGATTATT
Source organism: Bison bison bison (assembly GCF_000754665.1). Taxonomy (NCBI): domain Eukaryota; kingdom Metazoa; phylum Chordata; class Mammalia; order Artiodactyla; family Bovidae; genus Bison; species Bison bison. The sequence goes on along the minus strand of NW_011494954.1, from coordinate 1,689,260 downwards.
ATTTAAGCTTGCACTCAATATGAAAAATTAAGGAAAAAATTAGTTTTTTTCTATAAAGTGTTTAAAATATGGTGTCTAATTTATCACAGAGTACATCTCATTTAGATTGTAAATTTGTGAACATTGATTCACAAACTGATGATTCACATCACATTTTAAAATATTTCACTTTTAAAATTAAAATTAGAATACATACTAAATAAATTTACAAATCCAGTTTCTTAGTTCCATTAGCCTCTTTTCAAGTACCCAATAGCCACATGTGACTAGAGACTATTATGTTGTATAGTGTGGAAGTTTTTGTTGATTACCTTCAAGAATTTTGAAAGTATTCATAACTTATTGATAAGAAAGTGCCCATATTTTTTAAAATGTATTTTGATATCAGAGTTCAGGTATCTTGTATGAGCATTACTACATAGGAAATATTTCAAGAAATTAGCAAGAACTTTTATTTATTTCTACATAATTATTATTTAGCCTTAAGACTTTGGTCACTGAAATGCAAACACTAAACCACAAACTGTAGCCTGAAGATGCTGATGGATTTCTTGTTCTTGTCAAATTCTGATTAAATAGGTCTTGTATTTTTGAAAGATCTACAGGTATAAGATAGAAATTTCAATACTTTTTGTTTGTTTATCTAATCTAAGACAGTGGAGGATAATATATATAAGAAATTTGCAGAAAA
>NW_011494954.1:1686197-1688469 GCF_000754665.1 Bison bison bison | reverse complement strand
AAAAAAAAAAAAAAAAAAATGGACAGATTAAAAAAAAAATCACTTAATATATCAGCTGCTGCTGCTGCTGCTGCTGCTGTTGCTATGTCACTTCATTCGTGTCTGACTCTGTGCGATCACATAGATGGCAGCCCACCAGGCTCCCTCATACCTGGGTTTTTCCAGGCAAGAACACTGGAGTGGGTTGCCATTTCCTTCTCCAGTGCATGAAAGTGAAAAGTGAAAGTGAAGTCACTCAGTCGTGTCCGACTGGTAGCGACCCCATGGACTGCAACCTACCAGGCTCCTCTGTCCCTGGGATTTTCCAGGCAAGAATACTGGAGAGGGGTGCCATTGCCTTCTCCGAATGTATCAGCTATCAAGCAGCATAGGACAGTCAGTAATCCACAAGAGATGGGAAACAAATGAGGTGAGCCATATGAGTGCCCCAGCTTTCTGGCTTGAGACAGTTTCCTGCCTGTAACTCAGGGACTGGGAAGCTAGGGAACTAAGCACTTTGAGATGAAGAAAATTGTTATTCAGAGAACACTAGTAGCTAAAGTTTCCAGAGAAGAGTACCAGAGAGAAGAGAACTGTTCAGAGAAAGAACAACTCTAGAGACTGCAGAGCTTTGTACGTATGCATGCTAAGCCATTTCAGTTGTATCCCACTCTTTGCATCCCTATGGACTGTATCCTGCAAGGCTTCTCTGTCCATGGGATGCTCCAGGGAAAGAATATGGAGTGGGTTGCCATGCCCTTCTCTAGGGGGTCTTCCCAACCTAGGAATCCTACCTATGCCTCTTGTCTCCTGCACTGGGAGTCAAGTTCTTTACCACTAGAACCGCCTGAGAAGCTCAAGTTTTGTATACGGGCAAGCATGTATGAGCTTCTCTGGTAGCCCAAATGGTAAAGAATCTGCCTGCAATGTAGGAGACCGAGGTTCAGTCCCTGGGTTGGGAAGATCGCCTGGAGGAAGGCATTTCAGTATTCTTGCCTGGAGAATCCCTATGGATAGAGGAGCCTGACTGACTATAGCCCGTGGGATCATAAAGAGTCGGACATGACTGAACGACAAAGCACAGCACACAAGCGACTATATAGGACTCCCAGGTAGTGCAGTGGGAAAGAATCCACCTGCCAATGCAAGATATGCAAGAGGTGCAGTTTTAGTCTCTGAGTCATGTTCAAGAATGTATATGAGAGGAAAAATACTCCAAACCCGGGATAAAGAAACAACTGAAAGGATTACAGGGAACAGTCTTCTGAATTCTCACTGTATGTGTTAGTCGCTCAATCACGTCTGACTCTTTGCAATACCATGGACTTTAGCCCGCCAGGCTCCTCTGTCCATGAAATTCTCCAGACAAGAATACTGGAGTGGGTTGCCATTCCCTTTTCCAGGGGATCTTCATGACTCATGGATCAAACATGGGTCTTCCACATTGCAGATTCCTTACCATCTGAACCACTAGGGAAGCCCTTTTCGCAGTATGGGAGATGTCTATTTATACAAGCCTGAATGGAAAATCTGTTAGTTCTCAAAGGAACATTATGGAAAATAATCAGAATTTACCTCAGTGGTAAGACAAATTATGACTAGACTAAATGCTGTTCTATCTTTGTATAACAAAGATTAAGATCAAGCCCTGAAAGAGCAAAATGTTTCTAAATACTTAAATGCATTGAAAAATAAAGTTCAAAACTATTTGTAGGAATTCAAAACACCCAGTACTCAAAAAGGAGAAAACCTCAAATTCTGGAAACATATAAAATATTTCCAGGCATTCAAAGAAAAAGAAAAATACAACCCATATTGAAGAGAGGAATCAATAGATGGAAACCCCAAAACAGGTATTAAAATTAGCAGAAAGTGATATTAAAACAGTAAACGTTGAAAACCATCAGTAAATAGTTGAAAACTTCCCTAAAATGGGGAAGGAAATAATCACCCAAGTCCAAGAAACCCAGAGAGTCCCAAACAGGATAAACCCAAGGAGAAACACCCCAAGACACATATTAATCAAATTAACAAAGATCAAACACAAAGAACAAATATTAAAAGCAGCAAGGGAAAAACAACAAATAACACACAGGGGAATTCCCATAAGGATAACAGCTGATCTTTCAATAGAAACTCTTCAAGCCAGGAGGGAATGGCAAGACATACTTAAAATGATGAAAGAAAATAACCTACAGCCCAGATTATTGTACCCAGCAAGGATCTCATTCAAGTATGAAGGAGAAATCAAAAGCTTTTCAGACAAGCAAAAGCTGAGAGAATTCTGCACCAC
>NW_011494954.1:1685397-1686097 GCF_000754665.1 Bison bison bison | reverse complement strand
TATCAGATAAATTAGACTTTAAAACAAAGGCTGTGAAAAGAGACAAAGAAGGTCACTACATAATGATCAAAGGATCAATCCAAGAAGAAGATATAACAATTATAAATATATATCCACCCAACATGGGAGCACCGCAGTATGTAAGACAAATCCTAACAAGTATGAAAGGAGAAATTAACAATAACACAATACTAGTGGGAGACTTTAATACCCCACTCACACTTATGGATAGATCAACTAAACAGAAAATTAACAAGGAAAAAAAAAAAAAACATGTATCTATAAAGCTCACTAAAGCAAAGCACAGTAAAATGAGGTATGGCAATAAAAGGCGTTAAATTTATACAAAAAAAAAAAAATAAAGTGCTAAAATATCCAAATTCCAATTCATCTTTTTAACCTTTAATTGTTAGCCCAAAGCACTGTAGCATGTTTTTGGCAATGGATTGCTAACCTCTACGAGGTTAAATAACTTTTGTATCCGTTAGTGCTTCAGAAAAAGGAGGACACTGAACCCAAGTCTTCTGCACACAGACTCATCCCTGCACTGAGCCTCAGGCCCTCTGTTTGTTCACCTGGATTGATAGAGAACCAAGAGCAATTTTAATCTATGTAAGATTACTTGTAATACTGGATTGTGTGCATACATTGTCATAGAGTGGAAACCAATACTGGATAACATATGAATAAATTACAAGAT
>NW_011494954.1:1671065-1685226 GCF_000754665.1 Bison bison bison | reverse complement strand
AGTTAATTGCTTGCTAAAGCAGTCATGTGTATGCCTTTTCTTTTTTCTTTTGCTACAAATAATAGTAGGGGACCTGACTTCTAAAAAAAAAACAAAAAAAAACAGTAAATGCAGTTGCATTCCATATATCCAGAAAATTAACTGCAGAAACAGATGATTTAAAAGAGACTCAATTTGAAAATTTAGAGATGAAAACTTAGTATCTGAGATAGAAATAATATTACCTTGCAATTGCAGAGCACTTGCCCTGTGACAAATATTAAAACTTTACATAACAACAGATTAGACATTACAGAAGAAATATAGTGAACTTGAAAACACAACAGCAGAAACTATAGTTAAACACAGAAAAAAAATGAAAGGTTATTAATGGACTTTGAGACAACTTTAAGTATCTTAATATATGTGTAACTGTCTTTCATAAAGGAAAGTGAGGGATCAGGAAATTATTTGAAGAAGAATGGCCAAACTTTTTCAAATTTGATGAAACTTATGAATCACATATTAAAGAAGCTCAATAAATTCTGGTACATAAGGCACAGGATAACCAAATAGCCAATAATACAGAGAAAGTCATAAAAGCAGCCAGAGAAAGAGACACATTTTGGACAAATGAACAAAAACAAGAGTGATAGATTCTTCTCAAAAATAATTAACTCAAAAACAGTAGAAGAGCATCTTTAAAGTACTAAACAAAAATTATTATTCCTCTACATTTTGATACCCAGCAATAATATCTTTCAAAAACAAAAGCAAAATAAAAGACTTTTTATACATTAAAGTCTAAAATAACTTATCACCAGCAGACCTACAAGAAATTCTAAATGAAGTCAACAAGACACATGGAAGAGGATGTCATAGAGATGCCTGGATTTACAAACATTAGAATGGTAACTATAAAGATAGGCAAAGGTTTTTCTTAGGATTTATAATATTTTAAAGAATTATTGATTATTTAAACCAAAAGTAATAACAATCATTTGGTTCTTAACATATGAAAAAATGCATGACAATAATAACAAAAAGATTAGGAAGGAGAAATAGAATATTATATAGAACTCTTCTACTGTATATTAAATTTTATAATATAACTTGTAAGTGGATTATGACAGGTTAAAGTCATAGATTCTAAGCAGTCATTAGAATATCCCAAATATTCCAAAATATGGCTTATAAACCAGCATAGGAAATAAAAGGGATTCATAAAAATTACCTAAAAGGAGGCATACAAAGAGGAAGAGGAGGTAAGTAGGAAAAAAGAAGATCAATATGGTAGACTGAAACTCAACAGTGTCAATAATTACATTAAACATAAGTGGTTTAATCAGCTCCAATTAAAAGACAGAAATATTGAGAATGAATTTAGGGGAAAAAAAAAACTTTCTTTTTTTTCAAGAAAGCCCACTTTAAGTAAAATGAACTACACTTCCTGGGAAACCATTTGGGCTTCGTTGGCTTAAAGCTCAAATTTCAGAAAACTAAGATCATGGCATTTGGTCCCATCACTTCATGGCAAATAGATGGGGAAACACTGGAAACAGTGGCTGACTTTATTTTTCTGGGCTCCAAAATCACTGCAGATGGTGATTGCAGCCATGAAATTGAAAGACGCTTACTCCTTGGAAGGAAAGTTATGAACAACCTAGACAGCACATTAGCAAGCAGAGACATTACTTTGCCAACAAAGGTCCGTCTAGTCAAGGCTATGGTTTTTCTTGTGGTCATATGTGGATGTGAGAGTTGAACTATAAAGAAAGCTGAGCACCAAAGATTTGATGCTTTTGAATTGTGGTGTTGGAGAAAACTCTTGAGAGTCCCTTGGACTACAAGGAGATCCAACCAGTCCATCCTAAAAGAGATCGGTCCTGGGTGTCCATTGGAAGGACTGATTTTGAAGCTGAAACTCCAATACTTTGGCCACCTGATGCAAAGAGCTGACTCATTTGAAAAGGCCCTGATGCCGGGAAAGATTGAGGGCAGGAGGATAAGGGGATGACAGAGGATGAGATGGTTGGATGGCATCACCAACTCAATGGTCATGAGTTTGGATAGGCTCCGGGAGTTGGTGATAGACAGGGAGGCCTAGTGTGCTGCAGTTCATGGGGTCACAGAGTGTCAGACATGACTGAGCGACTGAACTAAACTGAACTGAACTGAATAGTTAAGTAGCACTTGTCTTATACCAAATACAGTATATATTACTGTTTATAATAGTCCTATGATGTAGTCACAGTTATCATGTACTTCTCCCACATTTTTAGATTAGGAGCATGAGGAATAGAGAAATGAGCCAAATTCTTAGACTGTGTAACATTGGTCCATATGGTCAACTAGTGAGAAGACTGGGGCAGGGTGGTGTTAAGGTTCTTAATAGTGGAGTTGTGGTTTAGACAGACAGAGAAGGCTCTTCTAACTGCCGCTGTAAGTAAGAATAATAGAAGGCTAGGACAAAATCTGAATAGAAATTTAAGACAAAATTCTGTGTAGTTCTGATCAATCATTCCTCCCTCTGCCATAGTAGCCTATAAGTATCTATACAATTCAGCAATGGTTCTAGCATCAAAGTGGTATTTCTTTGAATGTACATCAGACAATAATTCTGCCATATGGGACACAATTTATGTTACACAGATACACTCTGAAAAATACATTATATGGATTACTGTGTTGTCTAAAACCATGCTATTTAAAGTGTAGTCTACAAACTAGTGTCAGTTATCAATTTCTTTTTTTTTTAATCAGACAACAATGATTTAAGTCCAAAATTTGAAAGGTTTTTGTTGTTTGTTTTTTTTTTACAGTAATGTATTGATCTTTCAATAAGTTGGAAAAAGCACAAGAAACTAAAAGGAAGAAACAAACACCGGATTCTTTGTAAGAAAGAGTTTGAAAAGCCATGGAATGAAATTTTCATTTGATTATTAAGTTTCCTATTTCATGGTTTTCTTTGTAGAATTGCAGAAGAACCCTGAGCATTTTTGTTGTTAAGCATTATTAAGACATATTCTGTAGACATTAGAGTCATATGGCTAGGCTCTTTTCCTGTCAGTGGTTAAGAATAAGGACTTTGGAATCAAGCAATCCAGAATTTCAATCTTATCTCTACCACCTAGTAGACATGTGAACATAAACATGTCCTTGTATCATGATGTGCCTTGGTTAAAATTATATCTATAATAACACTATAAAGGTTATTTATTAAAAAATAATTTTAAAATATGTGTGTTAGTCATTTAGTAATATCTGGCTCTTATTAATATCTGTCCATGGTATTCTCCAGGCAAGAATACTGGAGTGGGTTAACATTCCTTTCTCCAGGGGATCTGCCCAACCCAGGAATTGAACCTGGGTCTCCTACATTGCAGGCAGATTCTTTACCACCTAAGCCACCAGGAAGCCCAAGTATGTGTAAAATAGCTCTGAAAAGTCTTAAAAGATCATTAAACTCTGTACTGATGTACAAATGTTATCTGTGTAGTTATACTGTTTGACATGTCTCTAGTGCCCCCTAGGGAATCTTGTCATCTTTTCTTGTAGATTTTTCACTCTGTCAATCCAATCTTTATACTATCAGAATTACTTCCTTAGGATTTAGTTTCTTTCTTTTATTTTTTTAAAGATAACAGTGAAGAACTGGGACTCATAGCTACAATCTTCTTTTAGTTTTATCAAGCAGCCTTTTCTTTCCCATTACATCTAAATATTTGAGGTGAGTGAAGAGACGGGCATGAAAAACAGATAAGCCAGGTTCAAATAAAGATTCATATTTACAAGGACTTTTTTCTTACTTCATAAAACCATGCTTCTGAATCTTGATCTGCTACACTCCATTTTTATTTATGAAGAACTTTTTGAGGATGGAAGCATTCAGTTAAGGCTTAAATGAACAGCTGAGATATTGATAAGCTATGTGCATTAGTTTCCTATTGTTAATATAGCAAATTATAATAAGCCTAGTGGCTTAAAACAAAACCAATACATTATCTTCCAGGTCTGAAGGGAAACTAAGGGTGAAAATCTAGGTGTCAGCAGACTTGAGTTCCTTCTATAGGAACTCAGCAGAGAATCTGTTTTCAGCATCCAAGAGTCACCCGCAATTCATGACTCATCAGCCCTTCCATGATTTTCAAACTTATTGTTTCAACCTCTACTTGTGTTTTCCTACCCCCACTCTCTGACCTTCCCACTTTACTCTTAGAGAGATGCTTGTGTCCTACACTGGGCCTACCAGAATATTAATCTTCCGTCTCAAGATCTTTAGCCTAATTACATCTGCAAAATCCTTTTTCATCATGTAAGTTAACATATATGCAGAGTACATCATGAGAAACGCTGGACTGGAAGAAGCGCAAGCTGGAATCAAGATTGCCAGGAGAAATATCAATAACCTCAGATGTGCAGATGACACCACCCTTATGGCAGAAAGTGAAGAGGAAATAAAAAGCCTCTTGATGAAAGTGAAAGAGGAGAGCGAAAAAGTTGGCTGAAAGCTCAACATTCAGAAAACGAAGATCATGGCATCTGGTCCCATCACTTCATGGGAAATAGATGGGGAAACAGTGGAAACAGTGTCAGACTTCATTTTGGGGGGCTCCAAAATCACTGCAGATGGTGACTGCAGCCATGAAATTAAAAGACGCTTACTCCTTGGAAGGAAAGTTATGACCAACCTGGATAGCATATTGAAAAGCAGAGACATTACTTTGCCAACAAAGGTCCGTCTAGTCAAGGCTATGGTTTTTCCCATGGTCATATATGGATGTGAGAGTTGAACTATAAAGAAAGCTGAGCACCAAAGATTTGATGCTTTTGAACTGTGGTGTTGGAGAAGACTCTTGAGAGTCCCTTGGACTGCAAGGAGATCCAACCAGTCCATTCTAAAGGAGATCAGTCCTGGGTGTTCCTTGGAAGGACTAATGCTGAAGCTGAAACTCCAGTACTTTGGCCACCTCATGCGAAGAGTTGACTCATTGGAAAAGACTCTGATGCTGGGAGGGATTGGGGGCAGGAGGAGAAGGGGATGACAGAGGATGAGATGGCTGGATGACATCACCGACTCAATGAACATGAGTTTTGGGGAACTCCGGGAGTTGGTGATGGACAGGGAGACCTGGTGTGCTGTGATTCATGGGGTCGCGAAGAGTCGGACACAAGTGACTGAACTGAACTCAACTGAACTGAAGGTAACATAATCACAGTGTCTGAGGAATAAGATGTAAATGTCTTTGGTGCTGGTGGTTTAGTCGCTAGGTCTTGTCCAACTCTTGCAACCCCGTGCACTGTAGCCTGCCAGACTCCTCTGTCCATGGGATCCTCCAGGCAAGAATACTGGAATGGGTTGCCATTCTCTTCTCCAGGGGATCTTTCCAACCCAGGAAACGAACCCGGGTCTCCTGCATTTCAGGCAGATTCTTTACCAACTGAGCTATGAGGGAAGCCTGTAAATGTCTTTGGAGGACCACTGCTCTATCTAGCACACTATGGTTTCCTAATTGTCATCAAGGATCCAGGGGTACTGTTAGGGCTACAGTTCAACTGGAAATTGGAAAAACAAACAAACAAACAGGAATTTGCCAAGTGAAAGTGAGTGGAAGATGGTACCACACTGTATAAAATTTTGAGCCCTGAGAGATCAAGGACTGGAAACATCACAGACATTAAATGAAGTCCAGAACGACTAAAGCGTGTGTGAGAACTCAAATTCAAATTGGTACTCATTTCACACCTTAAATAAGTGGCTTAACTTCTCTGAGTAAGGTTCTTTTTCCTGAGATATTAATATTTCATTGCATTTTTGGAATGATTGAAAATATATCTAAAGTGAAATGCTAGCAGTAATCACTGAATAATTTCTTGTGGTTAGAAGGTCACTTCAGAAGAGTCTTAGTTGTATCCTCAGGGCCTTTTTGAATCTGTTAGTGATTGTAGACTGACACCTAAAACAATCAGCCAGCAAGAGAAAATCCCTATTAACTGCCAGTCCCTCATGCTTCATCTTCTCTTCCTCCTGTTCAACACCTTTGCCAATCTAGAAATTTAAATCTTCTATTTAAGTCCTTTGAGACAGAGTAATCAAGCAAAGCCTGTTTGCTCTGAATAGATTTCATACTTTATGTACATTCTTATACTAGTTCCTGTAACTAGGTGTATATTATATGTTTAAATGAAAGGATCAGTTATTTTATATGAGCACATTTTATCTCCACTTATCAAGCATAAGTGGCAAATTAAAGCAACAACTTTTATTAGTTTCTCAAAGGTGTGAGATAAAGGGTATTTATATGAGTATGTGTGACACCAAATTGTATTCATATATCTCTAAAATCTACCCTCATTTATTATCCAGTGATAGAGAAGAAAAAGTCTTAGCTGACAGCTTTGCCAACACACTAATTAGCTCCCTGTTGCAGAGTTTTCAGCAAGATTTTACTTACAAACTCTGTTTTATTGTCAGGTAGCCTGACAGGGATATTTCATTTTCAAATGCTGAACAGCCTAGACAACAGTGAGTGATTTTTTTTTTTTTCAATTCATATCATGTGGGTTGGCTAAAAAACACTTTTTAAGTTTTGTGTTCTGTTGTTTTCGTTTTTTTCTGCCAGTTGCTTCACTGGGAATTGGATTATAGTTTTCATCTTTTTCTTCAACCTGGGTAGTGCTAGGAATAATATCTGCACTGACTTAGAAAGGAGAATGATGACTGTTCTAGTGAATGCCCAACACATTTAAGGGCTCAATATTGGTTTTAGGAATGAATGTATGCAAACATATGTGGAGGTAAGAAAGGAAAACTGCCATTTAATTCTTTATTTATAAATCATTTTCCCTATCATTTTTAGTGTTCACAAAAGATTTTCTATAAGCATTGGTAATTTCCCAAATCTTTCTTTTGTCAGTAGGCTGAAAAAGGAAAATCAAGAATTTGGGATCATTACAATATAATTAGAAAAGGGCTTTAGGACTGTCAATAAATACTACCGTTGTTCTTTCACGTTCTGGGTGCCTGACAAGAGGGGATTATCGCTATCCCTTGGTTTAAGATATGGTAATGTTACTTGCTTTTACCAATGAAATACTGAATACAAACAACAGTGAGTAGTCATTTGCAGTCCATCTTAGGAGACAATGCATACCTCATGAGAGAGTCTGTTCTCTGGTATAACGCCTGATAGCATTCAAGATGTTGTGAGCATTATTAAATTATGTTTCTGATTTAAATGAGCAGAAATCACCTGCTGACCCAAGATAGATATGCAGCAATTTTAAGAATAGCCTTTTGTATTTCTAGCCGTGGAGATTTAGAGTGATCTGTTATAATCTTGAAACCTAGCTTACTCTAACATCTAGACCTACATTTGATATTCTCTGTAATTTCTAGCTATTATCTTTAAATATTAATCAATTTAATTTAAACATTAATATTTTAATAATTAATTTCTAGAAACTAAGATCACTCCAGGCAATAGCTTGAGTATACTTTGTATACAGATTAGCTTACTTATGAAAAATTTGATAGATAGGTATTGTTAACCCCACAATACATATGAGAAAACTGAAGTCCAAAAGGTTTTATGTAACTTGCATATGTTCTAATAATCAGTAATAGTAGCAGATGTAAGTTTGAATACAGACATATGTAACTTCACAAATTGTTGTCTTACTCATATTTATGGTCTATATTACTCAGAACTTACATCTTAACATCTGTAGAAATAAACACAATTATTTCCTTAAAGATTTTGTGAAGACTAACTAGGATGACAATGTAGATTAAAGTTTCTGACATAGAATAGACTCGATAAATTATAACTTCCTCTTTGTTATCCCTTAAAGATCAGGTTAGGTAACAAAAATAATGTGAAAAAGAGAAAAGAGAATAATGTAACAAGTTTGCATTGGAGAATCACTTTTGACAAAACATCTTGCTTATTTCCTTGATTCCAATTGTGTAAGCTCCTCTTTTTTTTTTTTTTTTTTCTTTTTTTGCATTTGGAAAAAACCTGATTGAGATGATTATCATTTTTTAAAAGTTTTACATAATAAGGTAATTTTTCATATAGTATATTAACTAATATACCTTGTTCTCATATATAAAATAAATAATATAAACATCTTTTATGTAAACATATATCTCTTCTCTTATGTAAACATACATCTCTTCTCTTCCCAATTTAAGGGGGAAAGCAGATTTAACATTGTACATTTAGCACTTAAAAATACATTGGAAGATTAGAAGGAAGGAAGAAGAAGGGAATTGAATGAACAATACCCAAAGGTGTGAGCCTCCATCTTCTATGGATTAATAATCTACAAGTTTAAATTGTCCTCACTCAAACTCATCATGAAAATTCCTGAATACTAATACAGAACTAATACAAAACTCTTACACAAAACTCTAAAACAAAATTACCTAAGAACTTTGGAAAAGAAAGCTAAAAATATCTGAAATGAACTCAGGAAATTGATTTCTATCTAAGTGGTAATTAAAATAAAATTCTACTCTTAGAATCACTGGAATGGTTAAACAAATTAATGCATGCATACAATGGAATGCTTCTTGGCAATAAAAATGAATGAACTATTGATAACAAACAACAATTTGGATGGATATGTAAGGCATAATAACTGAGTGAAAAAAGCCACTTTCAGAAAATTCTATACTATATATTCCATTTATATAAATTTCCTAAATGACAACATTTTAAAAATGGAAAACTGAATAGTAATTACCAGGGGTTAGGGGCGAAGAAGTGGGGGCAGAAAAGAAGGAGTATGGTTATAAAAGGATAATATAAAAGATATTGGTGTGAAAGAACTATATCTTGACTATAGTGATAAATACACAAACAGGTCCACATTATAAAATTGTATAGAACTAGGGAGACACACACAAGAGTACAAATAAAACTTGGGAAATCTGAATAAGATTAGTCAATTATATCCATGCCAATATCCTGGCTGTGATATTTTACTATAGGTTGCAAGATTTTGCTCCTGGGGAAAACTATATAAAGTACATATCAGTCCTTTTTGTATTATTTTTAAAATAACTTTAATATTTAAAAGATTTAAAAATCTTAACCTAAAATATCTTGATAAGAATTTAAATTAAAAAAAATAAGAACCAAATTTCCAAAGAATTGTGATGTTAATGCATTTGAATCAATGTGCTATTCAGATAACATATCCAACCTAATTTTTGATGTCTATCATCTTTTGGACTTCCCTGGTAGCTCAGCAGGTAAAGAATCCATCTGCAATACAGGAGACTCTGGTTCAATTCCTGGGTCAGGAAGATCCCCTGGAGAAGGGATAAGCTATCTCTGCCAGTTTTCTGGGCTTCCCTGGTGGCTCAGACCTGCAATGCTGGAGACCTCAGATGGGAAGATTCCCTGAGGAGGGCTTGGCAACCCACCCCAGTATTTCTGCCTGGACAATCCCCATGGACAGAAGAGCCTGGTGGGCTACAGTTCATGAGGTTACAAAGAGTTTTCATTGACTAAACACAGCAGCATCTCTTTAATATCATTAATGGATTGAACAATTCTTCAAATTTTATGATTGTTGTAGATTGAATTGTGTGGTGTCCTCTCCAAAAATATTTCAAAAGAGTTGAAACTTTCAAAGGAGTTGAAGTTTTAACTCCTCATATCCATGAATGTGACCGTATTTGGTTTATTGGAAAAGACTCTGATGCTGGGAGGGATTGAGGGCAGGAGGAGAAGGGGATGACAGAGGATGAGATGGCTGGATGGCATCACTGTCTCGATGGACGTGAGTCTGAGTGAACTCCGGGAGTTGGTGATGGACAGGGAGGCCTGGCGTTCTGCGATTCATGGGGTCGCAAAGAGTCGGACACGACTCAGCGACTGAACTGAACTGAACTGAACTGAATCAAGTTAAAGTGAGGTCATGCTAGATTAGTGTGGGCCTTAATCTAGTGATTGATGTCTTCACAAGAGGGAACTTTGGACACTGACACACACACAGGAATAATGTTATATATCCATGGTGCAGTGATATGTCTAAAATTCAAGGAACTCCAAGAAGCTAGGAAAACATGGAAATAACCATTCACAAAGATCATGGCTCTTCTGATAATTTAATTTTGTACTTCTAGACTCCAAAGCTATAATAAAGTAAGTTTTTATTCTTTTAAGCCACTAAGTTAATGGTACTTTGTTACAGCAGCCCTCGGAAACTAATACAATAGTATTCTTTTGAATACAATATGCCTCAAAGCTTTTATGACAATGTAAAGTAAGAAAATTAAAACCACAATGAGTAATTGTTTTACATTTCTGTTATGTTCTATTTATAAGATGACAGTCTGGTTATTTCTCAAGTATAAGCCAGGAAACTGTTTTTAGCCATATGAAACATTATTTCATGGAGAAGGTGAACTTTTTTTTTCTTTTCCTGTAGTGTATTAATTTTTATTTTCTGTTATTCTGATATGTATACATCATTAGGCACTATATGTGTACAAGAGTAAATTCTCACCTATTACTTGCAGATCATGTTTTCATCCAGATTCACAGACATAATTATAGTATATGGGTATTTGTTTAAAGTTTAAAAAAGCTTTATTCATATTTTCTCTGAAACCATGAGTACTGTGAACTATACATTCAAGAAAATCATGCTGTGGAAATATTTTATTTTATGCTAAATTCAGCCTAGGAAGCTGTTGATACCATTCAATGCCAAAAAAATTCTAAAATGATCCCTCACCAAAACTTTTAGAGTGATAAAATGTTATGTTAAAAAAAAAAGTTTCATGTTTGAAAAGGAAAATATTTTGAAAGGCCATCAACATGAAGGGAAAGCCTCACATAGATGAATAAAAGAAATGCAAATGTGTTCTCAGTAAACAGAAGTTATCAGAAATTCTCCTTGATTATATATTTTACATCTCCCTTCTGCCATTTCTGTCCATACCACTACCATCAAAACACCATCATAAAAATGACATAAACAAAATATTAAATTGAAGTGTTCAACCTTTAAGTTCACAATACACATATCACTAATAACCAGAATAATTGTGGCTTGTTAGAAACTATCTTCATAGCTTAACTATATTAAACAGTTTAACTATTCTTTTAGCTTGACAAACTATCCTCATGTTTAACTATAATGAGTATGGGAGCATTGAAAACTATGCTCGACAGTGCTAAATATTAATAGAAAATTATAAGTTTTATGATACTTATGTTTTTACTATCCAATTCATCTTCAAATAACAATGTGAGCAAAATTATTATCCAGGATTATTACTGATATGATAATCTGGCATTCCTGATATTAAACAAATTTTCCTGAGTGTCTTTCTCTTGGTCTCAAACACTCACCTCAGGCACACACATACACTCTCACATTTCAAGTTATAACTTCTGTATCCGTTGTTAATTAAACAACTGTTGGTAATGTATTTAATATCTCTGTATGTATGTTTCCTCATTTATGAAATGAAATAATAATAGACTGTAACTTATAGGATTGTTGCAATTAAATAAAGTAAAACACAGGTAGACCATTTATCACAGTGTCTGAAAAACATACAATTAGTATTCAATAAATGATAGTAAGAGGAAATTTGATAATTCACCCTGGCTTCTGTATACTGGCTATGCTTTACCCATAAATTCAAACATAAACAGTTGCTTTCTATAAACACTTACCCTCAGGATAGTGATTACACGAAGCAAATTTTGAGTTTTTAAACTGAATTTATAACAGAGATAATAGCCTTGATGTATAAGGTTTGCATCATAACGACCAGACTTCTTACTGCCTGAGAAAGATAATTTTCTTTTTTTTTTTTCTTCAAAAGGCTAAGAAGAGTTGTACAAAAAAGAGATTAAAAAACAAACAAACAAAAACTCTTGCTATTACTGGTGTAAGGGACTTGAAAAAAGAGACAAGACTAAAAAAAGAGCTAAAACATGTTTGTTAAGTTAGTTGCTGCTCTCATATTTCCCTCAGAAAGAGTCCCAAGAGTGACAGAAACACCATATAGGCTTAGGAAATTATCAAAATAAAGGCTACTGTTGTCTCACTTTCTGCAGTGTAAGCCTCACAGAGAAGCTTCATATACTGAATGCTTCTGTAATAGTAAGGTGTTAACGGAGAAAGAAATGACCTAGACCAGAGGTTGACAAACTCCTTTTGTTAAGGTCCAGACAGTGAATATTTTAGGCTTTATGGGCCATAAAATCTCTATCACAACTTTTCAATTGAGTCCTTGGTGTGAGAAAATGATAATTGATATTAAATAAAGGAATGAAGAAAATTTAATGGAAACTTGTGTTTCATGTCATTTTTCACATGTCACAAAAAAACCATTCTTCTCTTGATATATTATAAGCATTTTAAAATATAAAAATCATTCTCAGCTCACAAACCACAAAAAACATCACAGGAGTCAGCTGTGGCCCTGCAGTTGTAGTTGGTGACCCCTTGATTTGGACACAGAGAGGATCTAACACTCCCCTGTTGAGTTTCCAAGAGTAGCATAGAAGAGCATGAAAGTGTCCTCATTCTTTGGGAGAAGACAGAAAGTAGATGAGAGCCAAGAAGAATAGACCTTTGTTTGGAAAGGTGAGGATGTAGGGTACGTAGGCTGACAAAAACAGGCTGAGACGGACCATATTCATCAGCAACATAAACAGTGTTAAGAGGCCAATACACAAAATAGAGAAGGTTAAACTTCATTTCAATCCAAGGCTAAAAGGGACTGAGGGTGAAGGTCATGAAACAGATTCAAATCTCTTTCTCACCTTACTCTCTGAGGCCATATTGTTGCCTAAGTTTCTTTGGAAACCAGATCTAAACAATGGAAATGATTTAGGAGATCAGATATCATCATATCAGAGAGGATGAAATTAAGAAGCCATGAGGTCTCAATATCAAACTCTCAAAAATTAATACAATGAATAGAAAAGGAGAAGGATATAGTAACCCTGAAAAGCTCTATGAACCAATTCAAGATAATTAAGATTCATACAATTTTCACACAACAGCAGAACACAAACATCAACTAAAAATCTTACTCTATCTACTTAAAAAATAATCGTAATATATAGTGAAACTATATGGAATTTTATTCTGTATTTTTCAAGTCTCCTGTAAATGTGTTATCATACTTTCATAATTTAAAAAGGAAAGAAAAAAACCATAAGGAAGTATAATCAGTTCTGGGAAGCTTCGTAGTATGTGAGTCAGTGTCCTGCTTTTTTATTCTTTTCAATCTAGCAAAAATCATCAGTCCTTAGAAATCAACTTACTACATAGTAACTTCTCAATGTGTAATGATATCTATCCTTAGAGATTTCATCTAGCTGTGTGATTCAACACTTTTTCACATGAACAATCCATCCAGGAGCCCAATTCCAGCAAATAAAAGTAGAGAGTTAAGTATAGGACTGAATCATGAAAGAAACTCTCATTCATTCCCATAATAGAACTAGAAAGAGTTTGAATTCTCTAAGCCACAAGAAAGATAAAATATGCTCCTCTATTATAATCTTTATCTAACAACTCACTAGAGACCTTAACTTGTCCATCAAGTTTTCCAGCATCTTTAGTCAAGAAGTTTCAGTCAGAAGATTTAGGTTATAAAATAATCACAAAGGGAAAAAAAAAAAAAAATCACTACCACTTTCCCTTGGTACTCTAGGCAAACATTCCACCTAACTTTCCATGATGATTTGGGATTTATCCTAGATTTCGAAATTTCACTCAAATTCTACATTCAATTTGGCCACCTAATCCTGTTAATTCTATTCCTTTAATATCTTCCAATTCTGTTTCCCTCATTTTAGCACCATTTCCACAACAATATTCTATGTCTTTTTTTCCCCCCTTCATTTTGCAGTGGATTTTTAACTGGCTTCTCTACTGTCAGTGTTATCAGTCCTAATATCTGTTTCCCCCAGTTAAATCCTAAACATTCATCTCAGTGATATATCTAAGATACAGATCTGATCTACATATAGGATGCATGTTAAAAATCCCTTAACAACTTTTTATAGCTTCAGAGCTTATGGAAAATATATGAAAGTATTCATCAGTTCAGTTCAGTCTCTCAGTCGTGTCCAACTCTTTGCGACCCCATGAATCGCAGCACGCCAGGCCTCCCTGTCCATCACCAACTCCC
>NW_011494954.1:1669945-1670965 GCF_000754665.1 Bison bison bison | reverse complement strand
CCATCCAGCCATCTCATCCTCTGTCATCCCCTTCCCCTCCTGCCCCCAATCCCTCCCAGCATCAGAGTCTTTTCCAATGAGTCAACTCCACATGAGGTAGCCAAAGTACTGGAGTTTCAGCTTTAGCACCATTCCTTCCAAAGAAGTCCCAGGGCTGATCTCCTTTAGAATGGACTGGTTGGATCTCCTTGCAGTCCAAGGGACTCTCAAGAGTCTTCTCCAACACCACAGTTCAAAAGCATCAATACTTCGGTGCTCAGCCTTCTTCACAGTCCAACTTCACATCTACATGTGACCACAGGAAAAACCATAGCCTTGACTAGATGGAGCTTTGTTGGCAAAGTAATGTCTCTGCTTTTGAATATGCTATCTAGGTTGGACATAACTTTCCTTGCAAGGAATAAGTGTCTTTTAATTTCATGGCTGCAGTCACCATCTGCAGTGATTTTGGAGCCCCAAAAAATAAAGTCTGACACTGTTTCCACTGTTTCCCCATCTATTTCCCATGAAGTGATGGGACCAGATGCCATGATCTTTGTTTTCTGAATGTTGAGTTTTAAGCCAAATTTTTCACTGTCAACTTTCACTTTCATCAAGAGGCTTTTTAGTTCCTCTTCACTTTCTGCCATAAGGGTGGTGTCATCTACATATCTGAGGTTATTGATATTTCTCCCGGCAATCTTGATTCCAGCTTGTGCTTCTTCCAGTCCAGCATTTCTCATGATGTACTCTGCATATAAGTTAAATAAGCAGGATGACAATATATAGCCTTGACTTACTCTTTTTCCTATTTGGAACCAGTCTGTTGTTCCATGTCCAGTTCTAACTGTTGCTTCCTAACCTGCATACAGATTTCTCAAGAGACAGGTCAGGTGTTCTGGTATTCCCATCTCTTTCAGAATTTTCCAGTTTATTGTGATTCACACAGTCAAAGGCTTTGGCATAGTCAATAAAGCAGAAATAGATGTTTTTCTGGAACTCTCCTGCTTTTTCCATGATCCAGCGGATGTTGGCAATTTG
>NW_011494954.1:1664215-1669845 GCF_000754665.1 Bison bison bison | reverse complement strand
CTCTGGTTCCTCTGCCTTTTCTAAAACCAGCTTGAACATCAGGAAGTTCACGGTTCACGTATTGCTGAAGCCTGGCTTGGAGAATTTTGAGCATTACTTTACTAGCGTGTGAGATAAGTGCAATTGTGTGGTAGTTTGAGCATTCTTTGGCATTGCCTTTGGGATTGGAATGAAAACTGACCTTTTCCAGTCCTGTGGCCACTGCTGAGTTTTCCAAATTTGCTGGCATATTGAGTGTAGCACTTTCACAGCATCATCTTTCAGGATTTAAAATAGCTCAACTGGAATTCCATCACCTCCACTAGCTTTGTCCGTAGTGATGCTTTCTAAGGCCCAGTTGACTTCACATTCCAGGATGTCTGGCTCTAGGTCAGTGATCACATCATCGTGATTATCTGGGTCATGAAGATCTTTTTTGCACAGTTCTTCTGTGTATTGTCGCCACCTCTTCTTAATATCTTCTGCTTCTGTTAGGTCCATACCATTTCTGTCCTTTATCGTGCCCATCTTTGCATAAAACGTTCCCTTGGTATCTCTAGTTTTCTTGAGGAGATCTCTAGTCTTTCCCATTCTATTGTTTCCTCTATTTATTTGCACTGATCGCTAAGGAAGGCTTTCTTATCTCTCCTTGCTATTCTTTGGAACTCTGCATTCAGATGCAGATATGAAAGCATTAGCAATGATATTTATGATGCTTTACTGTACTAACCTCAATAGGCTCTTCCCCCACAATTCCTGGTCTAATCATTCTATAATTCAGCCATCCTGACTTATGCAGAAATGCCTGGAAAAGACCAGTTTTCACTCCAACCCCAAAGAAGGGCAATGCCAAGAATGTTCACACTATCACACAATTGCTCTCATTTCACATGCTAGCAAAGTAATGCTCAAATCCTTCAAGCTAGGCTTCAACATTACATGAACGGAGAATTTCCAGATGTACAAGCTGGATTTAGAAAAGGCAGAGGAACCAGAGATCAAATTGCCCACATCTGTTGGATCAAAGAAAAAGCAAGGGAATTCCAGAAAAACATCTACCTCTGCTTCATTGACTTTGCTGAAGACTTTAACTATATGGATCACAACAAATTGTGGAAAATTCTTAAAGAGATGGGAATACCGGACCACCTTACCAGCCTCCTGAGAAACCTGCATGCAGGTCAAGAAGCAACAGTTTGGAACCTGACATAGAACAACAGACTGGTTAAAAATTGGGAAAGGAGTTTGTCAAGGCTGAATATTGTCACTCTGTTTATTTAACTTATATGCAGAGTATATCATGCAAAATGCCAGGCTGGATGAAGTTCAAGCTGGAATCAAGATTGCTGGGAGAAATATCAATAATCTCAGATATACAGATAACACCACCCTCAGAGCAGAAAGCAAAGAGGAACTAAAGAGCCTGTTGATGAAGGTGAAAGATGAGAGTGAAAAGGCAGGCTTAAAACTCAACATTCAAAAAATGAAGATCATGGCATCCAGCCCCATCATATCATGGCAAATAGACGGAGAAAAAATGGAAACAGTGACAGGCTTTATTTTCCTGGGCTCCAAAATCACTGCAGATGGTGACTTCAGGCATGAAATTAAAAGACACTTGCTCCTTGGAAGAAAAGCTATGATAAATCTAGACAGCATATTAAAAAGCAGAGACATCACTTTGCCAACAAAGATCCATATAGTCAAAGCTATCAGTTTTGTAGTAGTCATGTATGGATGAGAGAAACGGACCATAAAGAAGGCAGAACACTGAAGAATTGATGCTTTTGAATTGTGATGCTGAAGATTCTTAAGAGTCCCTTAGACAGAGATCGAATCCCTTGGAAAGAGATCAAATCAATCAATTCTAAAAGAAATCAACCCTGAATATTTATTGGAAGGACTGATGCTGAAACTGAAGCTCCTATATTTCAGCCACTGATGCAAAGGGCCAACTCATTGGAAAATACTCTGATGCTGGGAAATATGGAAGGTAGAAGGAGAAGGGGCGACAGAGGAAGAGATGATTGAATGGCATCACTGACTCAGTGGACATGAGTTTGAGCAAACTACAAAAGATAGTGAAGGACAGGGAAGCCTGGAATGCTGTACTCCATGGGGTCACAATGAGCTGGACATGTGTACTAACTGAACAACAACTGATTTATGCAGTTTGCCAATAATGGTGATTATATTCGTATTTTATGATTTTTTTTCCCCAAATTAGGTTCTGGAAAAAACATCCTAACACAGTCTCAGTTATCTCTTAAATAAAGATTTTCAATATCAAGTAATAAGGAACAGTATAATTAAATAAAGTTAAGGGTATTACATTATTGTAAAATTGCCCTGGCCCTAAAATGTACTGCATATTGCTATTCTCTGGGAGAAAAGAAATAACATTTAATATAGAGACTTTTTGATCATAGGACCCATGTGTTCACAGAGTATTTACTGACCTTATCCTACTTCATCCATTTCACCTATCTTTTCTTATTTCAAGTCCTCAATAACCCCTTTTCTATTTTCTCAAAATACTATGATCAAATGTTTCCATCTCCATTACTTTTGTCACACACTCCTGACTTGGCTATCTGTATGCAGAAAAACCTGTCTGTAAGAGTATAGCAAAACTGAGTTGGGTTAAGTTCAAGACAGTCTTTCTGAGTCTCTGCGTTTATTTATACTGCCAGTTTCACAGTGCATCATTGCTGCAGCTTTACTAGAGTCAAAGTGGCTCAATATTCTGATTTCATTTTTTCTCATAAGTGGTTTCCTGGGCATGAAATTTTTCTAGAAAGAAAATGTAATCAAATATACATTGAGATAAAATGTTCATCTAAGGTTATGAAAATTAGAATTTATTCTTTTTTTTTCCTTTTCTGAAGAAATTCTGGCCACCAAAAGAAATATCTATTTGAAGAACTGGGACTATATGGTGTCACCCTGAATTATATTGTAGAAGAAAACAGGTGAATAGCTAAATAGAAAAATTTGAAGAATGTTTCTACCTCATTCATTGCATTAATTTTGAAGAAGTATGGGCTCCGTTTATAAATATTGAATGTCCGTGGGAAAATTTCAAGCAATCTTTGCTAATTATTGAATACAAAAATTCATTTAGAGAGATGAGGTGGGTCATCAGGTTACAATTATTTCCCCTTTGCCCATGTGGCTTATTATTTTAGTTTACAACCATCCATATTTTTACATGCCTTGGGCAAAGCTTAATTGAATTGAGTAAAAGAATTTAAGGATTTTTCATTTGGTCTGCTGCATTGTTAATACTGGCTTGTCAATGATTTGAGATTACCTTTTTTTCTTTTTAATAGTGTTAGAAAGGAAAATAAAACAAATGGTTGTTTTATTTAGGAATATCTTACAATTTTTTAGCAGTTTTATTCTTTAAGATACACATTATGTTGCCAAGCTACAGCTCTAGACAAACGGGAAAATGATTTTCCTGAGTTTTATTCATTTAAATACTCAATCATGACATTGTGTTAATGTTATTTTCAAATAGAATGTCCTTGCTTTTCACATGAAAAATGAGGGAAAGGGAATGATGTGATTGTTCAAAACTTTAAATCAATGCATATTCATTAGGATGGATGAATTGGAACTCAAATGCACTGGCTGCATTTATTTAAATATTTTCATAAAATTTCCATGAGTAATCAATCACTAAAGGAAATGAAGAAATTTGCTGTTATGCCAAGACTTTTTTTGCATATATGCCATCTCAGATTCTTATGTTACCTGTAACCTATGGCAATTGTTAAGTGAGAATCTAGTCAAAGACTTGAAAAATTCAGACATTGCAACATGGAAATTTTAAAAACATCTGTGATCTTGAGTTTGCTTTATATAATGTGTACAAGACATCTGAGAAAGTAACTCATGGAGGCATAATTACTTTCAGAATACTTCATCATATACTAATATTGACATGGAAAATAATGATTATAAATTGCAGAGAGAGCAAAAGGACAGAACTTTAAGAGATGGAAATCTTAATTCTATTGTGTAACAATATAGCAATTCACGATTAAGGGGAAGAAGTTCTGTTGCATTTAATCTGTAATGTTTTTATTTGGGCAGTTTAAAATCTGCCAAATTGCACAGAAGCCTACTCAAGAAGAGTTGGTCCACTAACAAGCAGATGCCACATAGAAAATAATATCCAGATTATGAAAAGTATACTGAATTTGCTATATAAAATAATTTTGGTTAATTATCTCAGTGGTATTACATATATTGTCCATCTTGAAACTACAATAACATATCAGAAGTGGAAGAAAATTGGTTATACTTAACCAGCTTTTCTGTGACTAGAAATCTTCACTGACATATCTAACCAAGGCTTATTTTTTAAAAAAGAAAACAGGAGATTATTTATTATTATAACATTCTAATTTAGAACATTTGTGTAAGACACAATAAACATGTCATCTATTCAGAATTCTGTAAATGTGAACATCTGCACATTAAGTCATCATATTTATGAATCAAGCTCTTCTGTTTCATAGATTTATCATGGATTAAACCAAAATAACGAATATAGGAAGACCTAAAGGCTCATTCATGGATAAATTAAAAATATCAAGCAAGTAATGAAAGCATTGAGAGTTTGGTTTGATTATAAATAAAACTCTGAGTGTAGGATTTCAGAGAAAGTTAATCAAATTTTAGCTTCTGTTGTGACTTTTGGAAGTATATCAGGATATTTTAAACTTGCTACTTAAGAGTCATTTTAGAAGCTATACCAGGAATAATTTAGACTTGCTAGTGTAGCCAACTAATCTTATTTCTTATCTGATTTCAGTACCGGTAAATATACCAGTATTACCATATATATTTAGAGTTATTTTTTCTTTTTTTAACAAATCATGTATGAAAATCAGTATTAGTGGCTATTTTTTCATAATAAATAAATGAAAATATAAAATGATGCTAAAAAGCATTCAATAAAAAGAATCAAATACACAAACACAATAAAAATACAAAATTATTATTTGCTTTTATATTTCACTTGAATTTTGACTCACTAAAACATAATATTTTAAAAATTTCAGTGGTAAAAAAAATAATATCAAGACTTTAATATATTAAATTATACAATTATATATTAAATTCTGGATTAATATATGAAAAAAGGAATCTTTTTAAAAATTTCCATCTCTTTTTAAAAATTTCCATCTCTTTTTTAAAAATTTTAGTAAAATACATTTTAAAACTTTAATTACTACATGAAATGAATTATTTAAGATAAAAACTAGTATTTAAAATAGTCTGTAAAGATTTTTCCTAGGTATACTGTCAAATGTAGTAAGCAGAAGAGAAATAGATCATGAGAAAATTGTGGTAATGCCTAGGAATTTAAGTTAGAGCCAAACTAGAGTTAAATTATGTATAATAATAAATGTCTGCCTATATACATACTATTGTTTATTGTTTTATATTTGCATACAGTGATCATTTATATACATATTCAAAGCCTTTGTGTGGATCACAGTATACTGTGGAAAATTCTTAAAGAAATGAGAATACCAGACCATCTGACATGCCTCTTGAAAAACCTGTATGCAGGTCAGGAAGCAACAATTAGAGCTGAATATGGAACAACAGACTGATTCCAAATCAGGAAAGGA
>NW_011494954.1:1638000-1664115 GCF_000754665.1 Bison bison bison | reverse complement strand
AGGAAAAGGAGTACATCAAGGCTGTATATTATCACCTTGCTTATTTAACTTATATGCAGAGTACATCATGAGAAACGCTGGGCTGGATGAAGCACAAGCTGGAATCAGGTTTGCCAGGAGAAATATCAATAACCTCAGATATGCAGATGACACCACCCTTATGGCAGAAAGTGAAGAGGAACTAAAGAGCTCTTAATGAAAGTGAAAGAGGAGAGTGAAAAAGTTGGCTTCAAGTTAAACATTCAGAAAACTAAGATCATGGCATCTGGTCCCATCACTTCATGGCAAACAGATGAGGAAACAGTGGAAACAGTGTCAGACTTTATTTTTTGGGGCTCCAAAATCACTGCAGATGGTGATTGCAGCCATGAAATTGAAAGACACTTACTCCTTGGAAGGAAAGTTATGACCAACCTAGACAGCATATTAAAAAGCAGAGACATTACTTTGTCAACAAAGGTTCGTCTAGTCAAGGCTATGGTTTTTCCAGTAGTCATGTATGGATGTGAGAGTTGGACTACACAGAAAGCTGAGCACAGAAGAATTGATGCTTTTGAACTGTGGTGTTGGAGAAGGCTCTTGAGAGTCCCTTGGACAGCAAGGAGATTCAACCAGTCCATCTTAAAGGAAATCAGTCCTGGTTGTTCATTGGAAGGACTGATGTTGAAGCTGAAATTCCAGTATTTTGGCCACCTGATGTGAAGAGCTGACTCATTTGAAAAGACCCTGATGTTGGGGAAGATTGAAGGCAGGAGGAGAAGGGGATGACAGAGGAAGAGATGGTTAGATGGCATCACGGACTTAATGGACATGAGTTTGGGTAAGCTCCGGGAGTTGGTTATGGACAGGGAGGCCTGATGTGCTTCAGTTCATGGGGTCGTGAAGAGTTGGACAAGACTGAGTGACTGAACTGAACTGAAATGTATTTTGTATTATAAATACAAGTAAATAATATATAAAGTAGGCATAGTGAATATTAGCATAAAAAGCATATTACAGATATTAAAAAACAGGTAAATAAAAATTGCTAATTTCTAATAAAAAAGTATACTGATACACTTTAGTTATTTTTTTTTCTTCTAGATTTTTTTACATTCATTTACTTTCAATTTAACAACACAGAGTGTTTATTTTTTCTAAGATGAAACATTTCAACTCTAGTGGGGTTTGGATAGTCTATAGCATAAAAAAAACATAGCTTTCAGTCCGTGGCCCCACACCAACCTTTTAAACTGTAGCTTATCAACTCTACTGTCTCTTTGAAACTAACATGGTTTGGGCTGAAGCCAGCAATCAAAAAGAAATCTGCTTTTTGTTAAAGTTTCTTTTCTTCTGTTCAGAACTTAGTTCTGAATAGCATGAATACCAAAAAAAATTTTTTTAATAAAAAATATTGCTTGTTTTTGAAATTCCTTTTTTTTCCCTGAAGCCTGCCACAGTCGGTGCCACAGCAGTTTCAAAGAGTCAGTTACAGGAATGGAGCAGCTCTGGTTTAATAGGCTGTTATGCAGCTGTCTATAGTTGATTTTTCTGATCCGTTTTATACAAACTTTTAGAAACTGTTAGGAGGAGAGTGACAATAGTGTATTACAGTTACAATTATAATGTCATGCACCTACTTTTCTTACACATCTAAAATATATTTTTCAAAATATTTTATATGCATTTGACTTTATGTATACAATCACTCTTCAACTTTTCTGCAGGATTATTTCACCCTTAAAATTATTCATAATATTTTTATAAAGTGTTCATTCATTCTAAAAGTATTGAATTCTTTTACTTAGTGGCATTTTTGAAATAATGCAGAAGAGCTTCATTCACATTATGTTTAAGAATATAAGACATAAGAAATAAGTTTAAAAAGGAGCATTATTATTTCCATTATCTGACTTTTAATTATTTCATTTAGTTGTTTTCATATTAAAACTTGATAAACTGCTAAAACAATACTGTCAGCACCTTAATAATTTAAAGTTTTGCAATATCACTAAATTGTGAGATTAATTCACAAATTAGTAGGATATTACATTTTTTCCTGGACTTTAAAAAATGTATTTTTCATAATAATCTAAATAGGCAATGAAATAATATTTTAAAAAGCTTATCTGCAATGTCAATAATATATAAACAATAGAATACCTGGCTTTGTAGTCAGGAAAAAAAAAACAAACTCCTCATTTGGGTTAACACACAATATGTGATGACTTAGAAAACAGGTAAAAACATATTTTCTATGGGTTTAAAAAGGCTTCTAGTGCAGTAAATCAATTTATTCCCAAGTACACATAAAAATTGTAAGGATTTGTTCTATGTGTCATATTTAATTAAAAAAAGAAATAAAGGCCAAAAGATGCCTTTATATTAAAAAGCTATTAGAATAAAAGCAAGTTTATTTGTTATTTAGGAGTAAAACATTTTCAATTTTCAATTACTTCTCAAATTTAATCTACACATTAAACATAACAAGTTTTGATGCTATATTGCCACCTATGAACATACAACACTCATTTCTGCTAATTAAATACCCAAATTAAAACTAAATACAAATAAATTTATTTTTATTAAAACTGAATAAAACTAAGACTCAACATGAGAATCACTATCACAAAATATTTTTGATACAAAATATAGGTAAATGATTTTTATGACATGATATTCTATTGCCAAATATTTGTTTTAAAATTGTTTTAAAATAATTGTTTTAAAATAAATGATAACATACATACAGAAAAACAATGTTGAAAAATGATAGTTCCTTGAAAAATAATTCTCACTGAACGAAAGATATATAATGTCATTGTGCTAAAAATAAATATAATAGAATTAGTCTTAGAAGTCACAGTATTATTCATATAGATTTTAATTGCTTGAGTCCATTAATAGAAAGGTAAAATTCAGCATGTATGGTGTGAGAAAGCTAAAGAGGTGAGGGACACACAATTTGCGGTCACTATTATCACTTGGAAAACCAGCATTACACCTCTATATTGACCGTTTTATAAAGAACTATTATTGTCTTCTACGTCACTGTGATGGAACTGTGATATACACATGCAGTCTGTGTAGAGGTGTACCTTTTCTTCTGTCCTCTTGTAAAAGGCATTTGTATGTTAAACCCAAACATGATAGTAGTGTATCTCTGGAGCATTTCGCGACTAAAGCTTGTCATATGTACAGAATGCTGTGCATGTTGAAATATCCATTGCCCTCTTTCATAGCCAAAATTCCTATATTTGTGATTTGAATGCAGAAATACCCATAGTCCCTTCAAAGGATTTATTTAATCCATGTCCTGATATCATTAGCACTGACGGGGGTTAGGGTAACACTCTTGGAGATAAACAGTTGTGATATATTTCTTCAAAGAATGTGTTCTGTCAGTGAACTTGTCCAAAACCGTCAGGGCATGTAAACATTCCTCAAGTGGGTTTACTTATCAAGTATAAAATGACCGGGCTAGGAGAATAACAGGATTTTGACAGCTTGTGGTTTGAAATTAAGCATGACCCTTAGAACTTGTAAACAAAATGTGCCTATTTTTTTATTTATCTTGATTCAAAAGGGAAGCAGTCAATGCTAAGTATGGCAAAGTGAGGACAATTATGAATATAATTATAAAAATATATATATTATAAAACTATAATTAAATATAAATTTTAATTATAAAAAAAATAAAATAATGGTTCCAGCCCTGCAAAAACACCTTGAAATAGGGCATGAATAAACAGGATTTTCTATCAGGATTTTTAAAGCACTACTATAGTGAAAGTCTGAACATGAATCAAGTGACACGTTTGAAACAGATTGCTATTTTCTAAGACGTATTCCTAGGCTAAGTGAATATGCCTTTCATTATTTCCAACAATATGCTAATCATAAAACTACCTATTTTCCTTTCACTGAAGGATCAATGATTTCAGGTCCTGAAAATAAATTGTTATACCATTTAAGGACGCTTCTATGAGGAAGAATCACCTTTTATTAAATCACGACTAAATCTAATCTTAAGGAATTGTTACACAGGATCGAATGTAAACATTTTGTGGTAAACCCCCTAAAATATGATATATGAATCTGTAAGAAACCAAACTCAAATCTTTCTTTTTATATCAATGCAGTGCATTTTATTAGATGGCAAGCTAAGATAAATAATACAAATAAGTAAATTGTACAGTAATAAATTTCTCCTGTAGGGTGGAGAGCACTACTATGGAGGCAGAACAAATTACTGAAGTATAATCCTCATAAAATTAAGCATACATCAGAAGTAATGCTTAAAGTTCCTAAAAAGTCTCTCCATGTGTGTGAACAAAATAACTTATCCAATCATTGTTTTATTCTTTTGTAATTTTATTAAATTCTATAGATTTAAATTTTGGAATTTTCCAGGCAAGAGTACTGGAGTGGGTTGCCATTTCCTTCTCCAGCGGATCTTCCCCACCCAGGGATCCAACCCGGGTCTCCCTCATTGCAGGCAGACGCTTTACCGTCTGAGCCACCAGGGAAGCCTAAATTTTATATAGACAACCTAAATGCATAGTAGCGCTTCATTTAGGACTGAATGAATAAATGTAGGTTATCAGGAGGACAAAATACTAATTTATATCCTAATGCTTATAAGCTTTTATAATTATGGAAGCATGGGCAGGGATTCTAGCCTTTCTTAATTTTTTATTCATTAAATCTGCTAAGACAAGTTTCATTTGCAGGTCCATAGGTCAGAGGTCTAGCTTATAATTGGGCTCACACATATTTACTATTATATAAATGCATATTTATTTCAAAAGTTAAAAACTCAAACCTGCATCTTGTAAACTGTTTTAATAGTTTATTTATGATGATTACATTTTTATCAAACTCAGTATGTCCTAATTGTCCTTGAGAGGAATATTTTCTTGAACATTCTATTTCTGTTTGCCTCTCTAATTAGATAGCAATCTTTACCACCCATCTAATGGGACAAATTTCCCAGTCATAATCTCCAAGCATGCCTATGGTCACTTATGGAAGAAAATGACCATGTGAATATTAGTAATACATAACTACACTAGAAAAGGCACCTAAAATTTCCTGAAGTAAACTGAATTTAATTTACAAGTCCCATATCTTTATGACCTTCAAGAAATATGTATGAACTCACAGAACATATGTCAAATATGTTAAACTAAAGTACAATGTAGATCATTTCTCTTGTTCCTTTTAAGGACAATTTTAAAGAAAATCTACTAATCTTTTCTTACTTTAATGTACATCATCAAGGAAGAGGGTCAAGGCTTTAACTTCACTTTGAAAGAGAGGAGAACACCTTGTGATGGGGAATAGAAGAGAAAAGGCCATTTTTCCTAAGGCAAGGTAAGAAAAGTTTAAGGGCCATCAAATTATTTTGTGGGAATGGGGGGTTTCTTTAAGAATTTGACAGCCAGGCCCCTTGACATTTCTGTCTTTCCCTTTCTGCAGGCCTTGTCCACATAGGAGGAAAGGAAGATGAAAAAGCTCATAAGAAATGTAAGTGATCTTTATTGACCTGTGACTTTTGTATAACCATGGCCTCTGGCGTGTGACCGCAGTATGCATTTCTTGTCAAAACAGGGAAGGGAATTGAGCACTGGCCTGAAAGAACGTGTGTATTTAGAACTGAAAGGTAAGGGATTTGAAGGAAAAGTGGAGAACTGGCAAAGTTAGGGAAGGAAAAGGTAACTATTACAAATTTCCTTCTTTTGAGAAAAAACGAAATCCTGTTTTTCTATAGTTTACTCATCTCATCCTCAATCTTTGCTTACTCTTCCTTAAGTTTTCTTCATATATTCTATTAATTTCCCCTCAAAATAATTTTCCTTCAAAGAAATATGGTCATCAAATTGGGAACAAATTGAAAAACAGCTTGCAGTCTCTAGCAGTCTTTCTCTGATATGATGACAGGACACATCAGCTGGCAAAAGGCAGTTTTTCAATCTGTTATGAAAATGAATGAAACTGTATCTAAGATCTTATAAAAAACACCCTAGGAGAGGACAGAATACATCAGAAAAAGGGAAGTAAGATCTTTACCTGAGCCACAATCTTTCTGAAAAGTAGATCGCTGAAAATACAGTCATTAAAACTTTCCTTAAATTATATGCTTTCTTCAGAAGAGGAAACAGCACAGAGAAACATGTATCTTAATGACAGATTCATTTCCCTGTAGAAAACTACTTAAACATCCTAATAAAAACCGGGATGTTATTTCACCCATATTTCCTTTTAACCTTTCGGGGCATCTTCTTCTCAGGTTTATTCAGAGTCATTTTACAAATACCTAAGCAGACACTGTCAAATTTAAAATAAAGATGAAAGGAAAAATCAACTCTAACATCATCAATACTCCCTGCTTTAAAATCCTACTCAGTCTGTGTGTGTTTTTTTCCCCCTTTAGTTCAGAGAAATGCTTCATATAAAAATATGAAAAAGACAACCTCGCCCTGTGCTTCCACCTGACGGTTGCTTTTTCGCATCGATTTTACCTGCTTGTTTTATTGCAAGATCTGCGGAACCAGACCCCAGCATAGTGTCAGCAGCAGCTGCCCCTCAGCCAGAGACACCTAAGGGGAAATGGTGGGGTGTTTGTGAGCCTAGTGAGGGCTAGTTTGCTCTGGTTCAAAAATCAAGCTCTATAGAGAAGCTGACACCAACTCTCTATAAAATGTCCTACCTGGCCTCCGTCTTGAGGCAAAATGTTTTCCTATGGAAAGTGCTTTCTGAGAAAATGAGATCTAAACTGAACTCATGAAAAAGATGATACGCTAAAGTCGATTCATATTTGGTTTGGATTTCAGGCTATGCTTCTACCATTGCTTTTTTAAAAACTACTGCATGGCCTTTGGAACTCAGCCTTGGCATGCTATCAAGTGACACAAGAGCATCAGTAAAGGTCATTTGATTCTAAAAGATATTTCTTGGAAGGATATGTACACATTATGCAATAATAAACACTCCACATTTTTGCCAAAAGCAACTGTACCCTCCCTCAAGCCTGAGGCCAGTGAAGTCTGTGCCAGGTGAGAAGTTCTAAATGCTGACTTTAATATTTGTCATCCTCCTTGGACAGAGTTTGTGCAGGTAAAATTCAAAGGAGAAAACATTCTGGAAAATGCCACACTTATTAGCAAGGTTAACAAGATTCCTATCTTTTTAGTTGACAGGAAGAATAGAGGGAGAAGGGATGAGAAGTTGAAGATTTAAATGTAAATATATGTATTATAAAATACCAATGTCACTTTCCTTAGGCTGCTGTCTCAGCATGCAGATGACTGCCTATTGAATCATGTTTATTTTTATAAAGATCAACTTGTTCTTCTATGCACCAAATTGTTTTACATATGGTGGGTTCAATACATTCTTGATATACTTTAAAAGGCATTTGGCCTAGAATGGAAACCCCAAACTAAGGGCTAAAATTATTCATGACTCCAAAGATTGGCA
This sequence comes from Bison bison bison, assembly GCF_000754665.1. NCBI lineage: Eukaryota > Metazoa > Chordata > Mammalia > Artiodactyla > Bovidae > Bison > Bison bison. The sequence goes on along the minus strand of NW_011494954.1, from coordinate 1,656,654 downwards.
GAAAAAGTCTGATTGTGATGCTGCCTATTGAATGAAATTATGTTTAGTTGAAGAAAGAAATGCCTATACCCTGCCCCACCTTCCCCAATCTCCCTCTCTCCCTCACAAAAAAAGGTGTTGGCTCAAATGAGATAAAACTTTGTTTCTCTCAGGCTATGTGCTTGACAGTCTAGAGCTAGTATTGTGACTCTATTCAAAGAAGTCCTCGGGAAATTAGGGTTCCTTCCTCATCTCCAGGGTGTGTCCTTTCCCGCTATGGGCCACACTGGTATTTATGCAGACTTCACATGGAAAGAGAGAAAGACTAAAAGGGTGAAGTGTATAGGCCAGTTGACTGTTAAGGAAGTTTTCTGAACTCTGCCCCAGAGCACTCTTACTTAAAACACCCCCACTAAACTTAGTTACTTGAACATATCTCAGTGCAAACTGCCAAGTATTTGTTTAAAAGGAAAAAAAAAAAAAAAAGAACACTATTATGATGGAAGTAGGAGGGAACAGGTATTAGAGGATAAGAAGCATTACTAAAGTAATTCCATCAATTTGATGAAGTAAAATGCATTCTTTCTCTTGAAATGATTCCTTTCACTACAAGGACTCTTTATTTCTTTTTTCAACTCTGAGAATACACTGTAAGAAAACAATACAGTGAGCGTGTCAGCAGAACTCATAAGTAGGAATTTTAAATGGGAGAAGCTACTTCTAATTCCTGAAATCCTCTGAAAACAAAACAGAACCTCAATTAAGGAAGTAGAGAAAAATGCTGGGAGGACAGTAAATGGGCACCCCACTCAATCCTTAGCTTTATGTTCACTGTGTCCGGCATGTGTCCTCATGTCCACTGTCTTCTGTGTTCACCATGAGCATGTGAAAAGTCCTGTTAATTAGATTAAAATCTTTACTTTTTAAAAAGCAATGTCCTTGGGGAGTGTTTCATTTTCTTTTAGAAATATTTGAAAATACTTGAAAATATCCTGTCCACAGTTATTAATGATTTAATAATTACAATCTATTACTTTTGTGGAAAAAACATATCTATGCCAATTGTGAAGGAGATGTCTAAAGAAGCTACCCTGTGATTTCTCAACACGCCTCCCGACAAAGACTATTGGACTCTATTTGAAGTCTCTACTTTATTCCAACTCCTAATTTGTTCCAGTTTTAAGTCTCTTTTTATTTCAGTTTAGGAGAAATGGTGTAGACCTATAGTTCAATAAGTTAAAAGCATTTTCAACAATGTACTAACACATGCATTGGTCTACAAAGTATATGGTTAGTATCATCAGAGAAAGAATTCAAAATCTGTCCTCAAATTCCATGAAAGCTGTAAACTAGATCACTTTGATCTTCTTCATTTTCTTCACTTTGATTCTCACAGAGTATTTACATCCTCTTATGTTTATATGACCTCATGAACTCATGAGAGTTTCAATAGACAGCCAGTTAAAACACACAGTATGTTTTAAAAAACCAAACATACTTTAATAAGTCTGTTAAAAGCTGATAGCATTTCCCAGACTATACCAAGCATTCATTATCCTTCCTCTTTCTTGAGTCAAAGATTATAAGGAAAGGAAAGGGCATAACCTCAGTCCATCACTATAGCAAAGATTGCAACAACAATAAAAAATATCAAATGTGTTTTGTTGAAATGTTGAGGTTAACATTTGAAGACTTCCCCAGATGCCTCACTTGGCTACACATTTGTTTATAGGGATCATAAACAAATTCAATTTAGATACAGTATTTGCCTGGCTTGGTATATATTTAAAGAATAAAGTTTGAAATAGAAGTGACACAAAGTATACACAAAAAGTTCTTTTATGTGAATTTTTAGGTTGCAAATTCATCAGTTCTTTAAATTTCATGGTGTTCGAAAGTGTTTCAGTTCAGTTCAGTTGAGTCGCAAAGCCGTGTCTGACCCTTTGAGACCCCATGGACTGCAGCACGCCTGGCTTCCCTGTCCATCACCAACTCCTGGAGCTTGTTCAAAGTTAGGTTCATTCAGTGGGTGATGCCATCCAACCATCTTATCCTCTGTCATCCCCTTCTCCTCCTGCCTTCAATCTTTCCCTGCATCAGGGTCTTTTCCAGTGAGTCAGTTCTTCACATCAGGTGGCCAAAATATTGGAGTTTCAGCTTCAGCATCAGTCCTTCCAATGAATATTCAGGACTGATTCCCTTTAGGATTGACTAGTGATCTCCTTGCAGTCTGAGGAACTCTCAAAGTCTTCTCCAACACCACAGTTCAAAAGCATCAATTCTTTGGCACATAGCTTTCTTTATAGTCCAACTCTCACATCTATACATGACTGCTGGAAAAACCATAGCTTTGACTAGATGGACCTTTGTTGGCAAAGTAATGTGTTTGCTTTTTAATACACTGTCTAGGTTGGTCATAGCTTTTGTTCCAAGGAGCAAGCATCTTTTACTTTCATGGCTGCAGTCACCATCTGCAGTGATTTTGGAGCCCCCCAAAATAAAGTCTATCACCATTTCCATTTTTCCCCCATCTATTTGCCATGAAATGATGGGACCAGATGCCATGATCTTAGTTTTCTAAATGTTGAGCTTTAAGCCAACTTTTTCACTTTCATTAAGAGACTCATTAATTACTCTTCACTTTCTGCCATAATGGTGGTGTCATCTGTATGTCTGAGGTTATTGATATTTCCCAGCAATCTTGATTCCAGCTTGTGCTTCATCCAGCCCATCATTTCGCATGATATACTCTGCATATAAGTTAAATAAGCAGGTTGACAATATACAGCCTTGACATACTCCTTTCCCAATTTGTATGCAGTCTATTGTTCCATGTCCAGTTCTAACTGTTGCTTCTTGACCTGCTAGATAATAACTTGCTTCTTGTCAATAGCAAGTCAGTGTTTCAGTTCACTGACCTGCTATTATCTTAGCAAATGCTGATAAAAGCAAAGTATAATTTGAGAACTAATAACTAAATTTTGGTACAAATTCCATGTTTTGTTTGGGACAAATGAGAGTTTAAGCATAATACAAGCATTGAGTTGCCATATAGCAGCAGACAATTATCCATGTCTGCTGGATAAAGAGAAGAGATCTTCTAGGGAAAAAGATGCAATGATGAATCTTTTCTCTGTCTGTCTATTATCCAACACTACTCCAGATCAGAAAAATAAATAAATAAAGATTACAAATGTTTAGACTGGTTGGAATGTTGTTTTTTATTTATTTTTTTATGTAAAGAAATAAGGAAGAAGAGAAGAGTGGTCTCTATCTATATTACAAATTAAACCATCCAAGCAAGCTGCATCTAGGATCAGTTCTTTTTGAATCAGAGGAAGGGGAGGACTTTTTTCACTCTCCTCTTCCTGCCCCTTGGTCAGTTTGCTTTGCCTCCCTGGCCTTTGCTTGATCTGCCCTGCAGATGGCAGTAGCTGCACCTTTTCCTACTGTCACATTTCAAGTCTGAAATTAAAGGCTGGGTCAGAGCTCCTGAGGGTCAGGTGCAACTCCAGGGGGGGACTTGCACCATCACTGTGGGAGCAGAAGAGGCCAGCCCTCTTCTTGAGGGAAGCTGTAGTGTTGGGTAAATTGACAGCATCATGGCCTGGGGATTTATTCCTAGCCAGAGGCTGGGTCATTAAGGCAGACAGATTCTAGGAAGGTTCTTAAACTGGGTAGTTATGACCCTAAGTAGGCAGAACATTTGCTTACTGTCTATTGGAGCCCATAGATAACCAGTGGTTGGTGGCAGTGACTCATAAGAGTTAAATGAACGAATAAACTGTGAGTGCGGAACGTGATTCTATCTCATTTAGTACTGACTCTTCAGCCAGGTTCACTGCCAGTAAGTACGTAGTAAATATGCAACAAATACTCACGGCACTAGTATGTAAATACAATTACAACAATCAGCGTTAGGGTCCCTTTGAAAAATTTGTGTCATTTATGATTGTATCTATAGTTGGTTCCTGTTATTCTTGGTATTGCTCTCCACTGGGAACACTGAGTTAGTGAATCCTTGATTGGAATCATTGGCAGGAATCATTGCCTGCCGGGGGAAATTCAGGGTTAGGATCCTGTGAGCCTTTGGTCACAAGGTTGTGTCAATCAATGAACACATACTATTGTTTTATGTGTGTTTCTGTTTATAAACACCATATTTAGTATATATTATTGATTCATTAACATCGAACTCAAAGACAACAGCTCTGTAACTCACGCTGTGAATGATATTTAGTTAATACACATATTTTCTCTGTAAGGCACGTCAGAGCTTTCTTGAATTTTGGAAACAGTACACAATACTTCAGCATGTACTAGGGGGCCATTTTAAACAGAGAAATCACCAAAAAAAGACACAAAAGTGTGAAAAACATGGTAGTAAATAAATGGCCAAAAGGACACTTGTTTACATTTCAGAGCTGAAACAAGAAGGCAGACTGTCACCTTGTTTAAGGGGGGCTGGATGAAGCTGGCAGTGTGCGTGTTGGGCAGCAAACCTTTGCCCCAGTTCTGCACATATCTGTCGATGATGGCAAAAACATCACAGGCATTAATTTTATGATTAAAAATAAATTTTAGCAAGTAGGCAAATTTGCAATAATAAGGATTAGCTGTCTATATGTGTGTGGTGTTCATGTATTTTCCAGCACAAATACTTTTAGTTAGAGAAATTTCTTTTATTTTTATAAAGAATATATATTTGAGGGAACTTGAGAAATAATCTTCCAAGTATTTTGTCAGAGTTTTTGTTTTTTCTTTTTAATTCTAAGCTCTATTACTCTTTACTCAACTATATTGAATAACTATTTTTATTCATGACAACTCCTTCAGTTAGAAAAATCAATGTGTTTTAATCTTATCTTTGTGAGAAAGTATGGTCTAGACTACTGGTCAATTAAATTACAGTCTCTCTGAATGGGTCTAGTAATCAGTATTATTGAATAATGATTAAGAAGTTGTCTAGATGATTCTAATGAGCAGCCAGGGTTAGGAATTAGGTTTAAGTATCAGAACAGACACAATTACATAAAGCATGTTCCATAATATCTTTTGGAATCAGTATTTTCATGTATAAAATGGACATTATATTCCTTGCCTCATAAAACATGAGGATTAAGTGAGATAATATATGTTAAATTCTGGGTCCAGAGTAAAGTATTCTATAAATAAATATGCTTCTTTTTTTTCCATATATAAAGCCTGATATATCTTCTTTCCTCCTCTGAAGATACATTTAGTTTCAGTAACTCTTGTTAATGTGAACACCAAGCTCAATCCCATCTTTACAAAATAAGATGCATTTTACCTATAGTGATATTTAAGATTCACAGATGATTTTTGTAAGCCTTACCTCCCACTGTGTACATCATGTACCTTACACATGACTTATATTGAACTGACTGTAGTTCTCCAAGATGCTCCACATATACCCATTTCCAAGTATTTGGTCAAGATATTTCTACTGCCAGAAATGTACACCATTTTATAGCTATTCCTATACAATCCCACTCGTATTTTAGGCATGACTGAAAACAAACTCCTCCCCAAACCTATTTCCTTCATCCATCTTCTTACCATTCTACAGTCCACAATAGAACTTGGTTAGTTCCATGCTTCAGTGATGTTGTATATGTTTCTCTATTATGGCACAATTCCTCTCATGTAACAACTGCTTGTGTGTGCAATAACTTTAGAACTAGAATATATACGCACTAAGGGCAGGAGCTTATGCTTAAATTTGCACTCATCCTGTGTTTGTGAGTATGTTGAAAGGGAAAAAAAAGATTTTTTTTTTTCGGTTCTTGGCTAGATGTTAAGAGAGAACCATTTTGTCCTCTGCTGCAGTGGAAATCAATGTAAGAGAACACCCAGCCAAGGAATGACTCAGGGTTAAATTAATCTCCACCCTCATCCAAGCAGGATATCATCTTTCTGAAACAATTCTCCACCTAGCAAAGTAATGCTCAAAATTCTCCAAGCCAGTCTTCAACAGTATGAGAACTGAGAACTTCCAGATGCTCATGCTGGATTTAGAAAAGGCAGAGGAACCAGAGATCAAATTGCCAACATCCATTGGATCACAGAAAGAGCAAGAGAGTTCCAGAAAAACATATACTTCTGCTTTATTGACTATGCCAAAACCTTTGACTGTGTGGATCACAAAAACCTGTGGAAAATTCTTTAAGAGATGGGAATACCAGACACCTTACCTGCCTACTGAGAAATCTGTAGGTAAGTCAAGAAGCAACACTTAGAACTGGACATGGAACAACGGACTGGTTCCAAATTGGGAAAAGAGTACATCAAGGCTGTATATTGTCACCTTGCTTATTTAACATATACGTAGAGTACATCATGCAAAATGCTGGGCTGGATGAAGCACAAGCTGGAATCAAGATTGCTGGGAAGAAATATCAATAATCTCAAATATGCAGATGATACCACTCTTAAGGCAGAAAGCAAAGAGGAACTAAAGATCCTCTTGATGAAAGTGAAACAGGAGAGAGGAAAAGCTGGCTTAAAATGCAACATTCAAAAAACTAAGATCGTGGCATCTGGTCCCATCACTTCATGACATATAGGGGAAAAAATGGAAACAGCAACACTTTATTTTTTTGGTCTCCAAAATCACTGAAGATGGAGACTTCTGCCATGAAATTAAAAGATGCCTGCTCCTTGGAAGGAAAACTATGACAAATCTACACAGCAGATTGAAAGGCAGAGACATTACGAAGAGATGGACCAACAAAGGTCCATCTAGTCAAAGCTACGTTTTTCCAGTAGTCATGTATGGGTGAGAACTGGACCATAGAGAAACTGAGCGCTGAAGAAGTGATGCTTGTGAACTGTGGTGTTGGTGAAGACTCTTAAGAGTCCCTTGGACTGCAAGGAGATCAGACCAATCATAAAGTAAATCAATCCTGAATATTGGAAGGACTGGATGGATTTGGAAGGACTAATGGAAGGACTGATTGGAATTGAAAGGACTGGAAGGACTGATGCTAAGGCTGAAGTTCCAATACTCTGGCCACCTGATGCAAAGAACTGACTCATTTGAAAAGACCCTGATGCTGAAAAGATTGAAGGCAGGAAGAGAAGAGGATGAAGAAGGTTGAGATGGTTGGATGACATCACCTATTTGAGGGACATGAGTTTGAGCAAACTCTGGGAGTTGGTGATGGACAGGGAGGTCTGGCATGCTGCAGTCCATGGGGTTGCAAAGAGCTGGACACGACTTAACAACTGAATTGACTGACTAACTGAATCTTGGAGGACTCTTTTTAATAATGACTTTCATTTTCTTACATAGGTATTCAAGAAATATTTGTGAAAGGAATTAGTGTGTGAATCATGCCCCTTTAGGTTAAATTTAATATTTTAATAATTATAATGGAAATGAAAAACCACTTAAGGTGATCACTCCTTAATATTTACACTATCAAAACCTGTTATTTCTCTGTCTAGTGTTAAGCATATAAAGTTATGTAAGAATAAAACTCAAGATGGATTATGTCTATTATTTCTTTTTAATTTACTCAATTTGATGGATCTTTTACTCTATAGAAGATCAGTTTAGTCAGATTGATCTTCATGAGGTCAGGTCATTTTTTCCCAAGCTTTTCTTTTTCAAGGTTATTATGTATTTAAAATAACTTGCATGCCATATTCTCTGAAATATTATATGTTTAAAGCATAAATCTATATAGAATTCCTATGCACACACACATTGTTTTTCTAGAAATACTCTTATATGGTTTTTTAAGGTTTCTTCATTTAGCTCTCACTGCAAAGTATATTTTTATGTATGTACTTGGTAAGCCAGAAAAATCAGTATGTTATACAGAATATTTGGAAATTTCAGGGGTAGACACTTGTCTTAGATTGGGGTACTGTAACAAAATACCAGACCTGGATGGTTTATAAACAGAAATTTATTTCTTACAGTTCTGGAAACTGAAAAATCCGAGATCAAGGTTCTATCACATTCAATGTCTGGTGAGAAACTTCTTCCTCAACAGCTGTCCTTTGGTTGTAAACCGACATGGTGGGAGGGGATGAGGGAGTTCTCTGTGGTCTCTTTCATAAGTGCACTGATCCTATTCATGAGGACTCCACCTTCATGATCTAATGACCTCCCAAAAACTCCACTCCTAAAGGCACCATCCTCTTGGGGGTTAGGATTCCACTTATGAATTTTAGAGAGGACATGCACAATCAGTCCATACAAGACCCCCCATATCATATCCTAGGTAATAAGTTAAAAAGATAATAAAACATGAGCCAGTTTCAATAAAATACACTGAAATTATTTTACATATTGAACACACAAAATTTTTGAAAAATACCTATGCAGTTTTTAAACTTTTCTGATATATACTATATGTTGACATAATCTATGAGTGATATTTGAAGGCAAAAACTATTTCCTTCTCATATAGGACAAGGATATTAGTCCTGCCTGATATTTAACTGTTATCTTTTCACTAAAAGTAAACATTTTAAAATGTATCTTGATAAATCACTTATAACTGTTTGAATTTAATAAATTTGCTTTTAAATGTTATTTACTGAATATTCCCATAACTAAATCTGAATTATTTAAGTGTAGAATATAGGATATACAATTTGTTTATCTTATCGACCTTTCATCCCTTAGCTCTTGAACTTCCTCCTTTAAATCTGTCAATTCCTCCCGCCCTTACACTAGACTCAAACTCTGAACAAACTTGAAATTTCCAGAATTTTAAATAGTTTTTAAATGGACCAGCATCAAAACACATTTTGCAAATCTTTTCCAGTAAGTAGGCACATCTTTTGTCCCAGGACCCATTGATAATAACAGGTCTGAATATCTTGGGACATAGTTTAATAATTGAGTTTCTATCTTTCCCTCTAATTCATTCATTTTATTTTTCAACTACCAGTAATTATGTATCTACTAGGTAAGCTTATATTAAATTATTGTATTATTGGTTAAATGATGATTGAATATTCGCTCTCTTAAATGAGTTTAACTGTATGGAGCTCGTGAGTCTACAAACAAACAAAAAACTAAATCTGAGTTCTTGACACAAAGAAGCTGAAATTTTGGAGAGAAAATTATCATGTAAAAATTTAGTGATAGAATTAGGCAAAGTATGAGAAAACCACGTATCATCCACAGTCTGTGGGCATCTGCAGAAGGTTCCTGTCATGCTTAACAGTTGATTTGACACTACTTTTCCGCGTTCTATAACAGAACTCTACCCATGCCTTATCACTCCCAGCTGTGCCTTCTCCCTTCTCTAATCTTAGACCCCAATATTAATGGAAATATCTAAACTCTCTGTCTAGATTTCTCAGAAATCAACTACTCACTTGTTTCAAAAGTATAAGAGAAGTCTTGAGAGTTAATTCATGCTGTTAACATGGTGTAAAGTTATATCACCTTGGGACTTTAAATACCATCTCTAATCTGCTAACTTCCTAATATTAAACCCTAATCTAGTCCTTTCTCATGAACGCTAGAGTCCTATATTTAACTCAACTTTAACCCTTGGATAACTCTTAAATATTTTAAATTTTACACATCCAAACTGAATTGATACTCCTCCCCATGATCCAGTTCCTCCCTCAGTTTTTCCTTTGTTAAATAGCAACGTCACACTTTTAGTTGCTCCAGCCTAAATATTCCCATCATTCTTGGTTTACCTTTCTCACATTTTTGTTGTTGTTTTGTCGATAAGTCTTATCTGACTCCCTGTGACCCCATGGACGATAGACCACCAGGTTCCTTCGTCCATGGAATTTCCCAAACTTTCTCACATACCCAGCAACCAATTCATTAGCAAATCCACTGTCTTGACCTTCAAAATACACACAGAATCTCACCACTGCTTAGCCCATTCACTACAACCACCCTGGTCTAGGCTACCATCACTTTTATTATCTGAAATGCTCCCTTTACTTGATATCTATCTTTTACTGATCCCCTACATTATTGCCAACAGAATAAAAGTGACTTTCTATCTCATTAGATTAAAAAGAAAGTATTTTCAATGGTCTGTAAGAAAGGTGACTCTATGATTTACAGTCCAAACTTGTACACCTGTTTCAGTGAAGTGAGATAATTAGGCCAGGATAAGAAGCATGAAAACGGGGTGTCCTGGGCAAGTAGAACTTGTGTCATCCTATTTGCAAGGGCCTATATGATCTGGTTCCCTTCTATCCCTCTGAACTTTTATCTTTTTACCATTTCTATCCCCCTCATTCCGATACAAGTTTTTGTTCAGTCTCTCCCAAACTTTCAAAGCAGGTTAACTAAAGTCCCCTCCTGAAACTTTATTTACACTTAGTATTCTCTGTCTAAAATGTTCTCCCCCATAGCTCCATATTACCCTCTTCTTCAGTCACTTAGGTTTCTGCTTGAATATCATCGTATCCTACTCCCTGATATGAAGTAGAACTTTGACAAAAAAGTTCTATAGCTTTAAATGATAATACTAGGAAAAGAAAGAACTCAAGTCAGATTCAGTTCAAATCCCAGTTTGGCATCTTACAATTGATAGATCTCAGGCAAGTTATTTAACTTCTCTGTGTCTCAGTTTCTTTATATGTAAAATAGGTAAAACAATAGTGCCTACCTTGTAAAGGTGTTAAAATATTTTATAAATTAATATTTGTAAAGTTCTGAGAACAGTACCTGGCACATAATGTGCACTATACAAGCATTTGTTAACTAAGTAAAATTTTAAAAATCAAATTATGTAGTTGGAAGCAGAAAAATATAGCATACATAATGAAACTAGAATTGAGATTTGAGTGATTAGTGGGGAAAATTAAATATACAATGTAGAAAAGCAACAAAATCCAACATTCAGTCTGAAAAAGCTAATAAGATGGATTTTTTTCTTAAGCCTTTATTTATATAACCCTGCCCAGGAGTTCATACCTTTTGAAATCATTGTCTTTGAAGTATATTGCATGATTCATATATGTATTTACTAGAAGTTTTAATAAAGGTAATAAAAATATAAATTGAGAACTTAAGCCATTTTTCATAAAATATGTCAAAAAAAGGGGGGAACTTGCTGATCATCCCTTGCTCTGCTTCCACCTCCATTCTATCACAGGGCAAAGAAAGCAGATTAAAAAAAACAACTGCAAATAAAATTATCACTAAAACCTTTTGAGCTATCTATAACCTACTACTTAACTACTGGTCTTTTGAGGTCACCATATGCCCTTGAGGCATATCTTTACTAAATTGGGTGCCACAGTTTCCTTAGATATTATAGGGTGATTGTGTTTGTCAGTATTCAATCCGAAAAGCAGAACAACTAAGTATATGATGCAGAAAGATGGATTCTATAGATAGATAGTTAGACAGATGATGGGTAAATAGATATATTACAGGGATTTGACCTTACTCAACAGTGAATGCTGGTTAAGACTGTATGTAAGGTTATTGTCTTCATATCTGATGCTTCCAATCAAAAAAATAGAAAATGAGGAGGGGAAGATAGATATAAAACACAGGGAGTAAGAATAAACTTAAATCCACAAGTATGAGCTGGCAGTTCTTCCACCTCTTATCCTGATGGTATTCATGCTCAAAAGAACCTGGCACCATTCCTTGTGGTGCTAAACACACAGGGGTAGAGTATCTAAGGAATAAGGAACAGTTGCAGACTCTCTACTCCCCTATACCATAGAGATAAGTCCTCAGATCAGATAAGCAACAGTGGTTACTGCTTCATTTCTATTCACTAAATCTTGCCCAAGAATCTCTCTGTGGTCTCTCACTGATAGAAAACATATATGGAAGGGAATTCTGGGATTCAATCTAGCCAAAGTGGCACATTACAAAGGATACACTGTCCTGCTGCTGCTGCTGCTGCTGCTGCTGTTGCTGCTAAGTCGCTTCAGTCATGTCTGACTCTGTGCGACCCCATAGACAGCAGCCAACCAGGCTCCCCCGTCCCTGGGATTCTCCAGATAAGAACACTGGAGTGGGATGCCATTTCCTTCTCCAGTGTATGAAAGTGAAAAGTGAAAGTGAAATCGCTCAGTCATGTCCAACTTTTAGCAACCACATAGACTGCAGCCTACCAAGCCCCTCCATCCATGGGATTTTCCAGGCAAGAGTACTGGAGTGGAGTGCCATCGCCTTCTCCGTACACTATCCTTCTATCCTGTTTCCTGAATTGCAGTGGTCAAGCAGTAAGTGTGTGGTGTGTGCATACCTATATATGTAGATTTGATACTAGTTCAAATATATTTGACACTAGATTTCCCAAAATCACATCAAGGCTATCTATCTATATATATGGGTGTGTGTTTGTATGTTTGTATGTGTGTGTGTGTGTGTGTGTGTGTTTCCATGTTGACTAGTGGTAAACTAATCAGTCCTCAGGTTGCTTACATTTAACAAGGAAGGTATTTTCAGAATTGACTGGTTAATCAATTCTGAATAAAATAAGAATTCTGAATAATCATTGGAAGAACAGATGCTGAAGCTGAAGCTCCAATATTTGGGGGTTGGGGATGAGATGGTTGGATGGCATCATCAACTCAATGGACATAAGTTTGAGCAAACTCAGGAAGACAGTGAAGGACAGAAGCCTGGCATGCTGAAGGCCATGGGGTCATAACGAGTCCAACACATGAGTGACTGACCAACAATTTTCAGAATATCAGGAGAAAAATAATGAGATAGCTATTGGCTGCAAATTTGTGTTGCCAATAATGGCATGGACCAGGAAAGTTTCTTTTAATAGGCAACATCTAAGCTATTACTTGAATGAAAAGGAAGCAAATCATAAATTTATCTAGATTAAAAACAATTTAAGTACATGAAACAGCAAGTGCAAATACCCAGAAGATAAAATAAGCTGATTTCTGTAACTCTATAAACTTCTCTCTTATTTTTATGGCATTTTATTGCTTTTTATTTGTAATGTTTTTTTTCTTTCTTTCTTTCTTCAGTGTTATCTATCCTCTTTGCTTTAGCTCTTTTTCTAATGCTTAATTTGCATTTCCTGTAAGGGTTCTCATAGTATACACACTCAATTCAGTAGTTTTATACTACTTAGAATTTTTGAATCTTTACATAAGTGAATACATGCTTTAATGCCTAAAAGACATTTACCTCGTAAATAAACATGCAGAGGTGGTTACAATTCTTATTGTATGAAATCTTTTGATTTGGTTGAAAAAGGTGGCCCAAGTTTAATATTACATATGATAATTTCATAAAGCTCAAGAAAGCAAATTCTCAGAAAAACAAAGATAATTCTTAAAATTATCATCTGCCTGCCTATCTGACACCTGTAAATGTCACTTTTACAGTAACAAATGATATTTTAATGCAACCACTGAATACTTGCTTATTCATTGACTTAGATTACCATGTAAAACTGAAATTCTACTGTACTTTGAGAAAATATATCTGAGAAGTTCCTATAGAATATTTCAGATAACTTTCCTTCCTTATTATTAAACTAACCACACTTCAAATGTTGAAATTATCCAAACATATATAACACAAGGAGTTTATATAACTTGCTAAATACAAAATCAATAACCACAACAATTAAAAAAATTATTAAATAACATACGGATAATATGGTGGTCCAGGGATGACTCAATATATGATGAATCATGGTAGCAAACTAGGAGGAATTTGTCAATAGTGATTGTATGAAAAGAAGATCTTTGCCTTTGGCCATCATTCTCGAAGACTGATAGTCATATCAAGTAACTCTATTCTGAAAATTAATTTATTTAATTGTTCCTCAGGGATGTTCCAAAAATCAGAAACAGATAGTCGGTGGAAGCATCTATTTTTTTCTAATTATATAATCATTAGAAATTATAATTAAAACCATTATAATCAGCTAAATAATAACAACAATTATTACAGTAAAAACTAACAACAATAACAACTACTTTTACTGAGTGTTCTCCATATTCTGGGCACAGTGTTATTGGATAAAGGTTAACAAAAACTGTATTTAATATTCATAAAATCTCTGTCACACAAAATGATATTATTCTAACTTTATTGCTGTTGTTTAGTCATGAAGTTGTGTCCAACTCATTGCTACCCCACGGACTGCAGCCCGCCAGGCTCCTCTGACCATGGAGCTTCCCGGACAAGAATACTGGAATGGGTTGCCACTTCCTTCTCAAGTAGATCATCCCAACCCAAGACAGATGAGTAAATTCAGGAACAGAAAAATTAAAAATTCAGCCAGATAGCAATAACAGAATATTTGAACCTGGGTTACCTGACTGTGTTATTGCCATCTGCTTATCTTGTGTCCATTTTCAATCAAGAAACAACTAATCCTTAAAATAATTAATTGCTACAAGAATCTTGGTCATATTTACCCTTGTTTTTATGTACTTATAAGCAGTCTAAAATTATTTTTAAGCAGGTAAGAGAGGTAATACAATTAGGGAATGCCAATTTGATAGATAAAAAAACTAAAAGAGGAAAAGAGAAGAAACTAGAAGAAGAAATGAAAAAAGAAAGAAAAATAAAAAGAAAATTTGTCTGCTAGAGATTTGAAAAATAGGGTATGGACCTATATAACAAGCTACTCATTTCTTACAATAGGGCTTTTAAAAACCTAGTTCTTTATTTGAAACTTAGATGATGGAATTTCACTTAGATGTAGTGAATCAGAATTGCTGGGGGGTTAGGACCAGGATTGTGAATAAGCACACTGAATTTGTGTTCCCAATTCTGTCTCTCTCTTTTTCTATATATATATGCATATATATGTGTGTGTATATATAACATATATATAATGTATGTGTGCATATATAATATATATATATATATATAATGAAAGAAATACTCATTCATTTAGGTAATTACTAGTCTTATTAGGCACTAGAAAAATACTGGCAATCACCAAACTTAATTCATTTCTAACTTAGTTTAAAAAACCTACCATGATATAAAATATTAATTGATGTTATGTGATACAGTGCAAGAAACCCAGAAGTTAAATAAAAGCTTTTGTGTTTAAGACACACAGTTCAGCTTCCTACTAGGTACATGATATGAAGCAAGTTAATGTATATCTCTCAAATTCAATTTTCTTATCTTCAAAGTGACAATAAATTATTGTTCTTAACACATTATTATTATGATGATCCTATGAAGCAATGCATGTTAATGTTCTGCTAATCTTAGAGTTCTATTTAAATATTAATTATTATTAGAAGAGTTGGCCTTGGAAGATAATTTTGCCTTGACTCTCACATGATTTTATTTTCATAGCATGATTTCATTTTCATGAAATGAAATGATTTTATTTTCATATTTATTTCATATTTATTTTCATATTCAATGACAGTATGACAACATAGAAAAGTTTAATTCCTTTCATCAGTGTGTAACAAGACTAAGGTTTCATTTTCTTTTGCACTCAAATGAATTATTTCCAAATAAAACTTCTTTTACTTCAAATGAACAGAATATATCCAAAGGGAAAGCAGAAAAAAAAAAAAACCTGGTATGTTTAAAAAAAAAAAAAAGAACTGCAACAATATTTGACTTCAAAGGAATATCTTTCAGTTGAGGTAGAGAAATGAAAATTGCCTGTAGTTTTTATGCCACATGAAAAAAAGAGAGGCAGAGAAGGGAATGCCATTTCTCTTTAGCTCCCAAGAGCAGATCTTACACTGTTCACAATTTTTAGTGTTCTCTGAAATCACTAGGAGTTTTGTATAAGGAATCCAAAGAGGGGAAGGCAGAAATAAGGTCCTGACTTTCTAGCTTTTCCCATTCTCAAATTTTATGTGAAGTATAAAGTCCATTAATAAAGTGGGAACAAAGATATGATTTACATCCAAATTATACTTGCTTGCATTGTCATAAAAATATGTAGCTATTCAGATACATTCTGTTACAATGACTGACAATATTTCTGTATTACAATCTCTTTGAGGGTCATTAAAAACAATAATAGATGGTCACAATAACTTTCCTTTTCATTGTTATATCATTTTGATAAGGATGTCTGAATCCTTGCATATTTTGTGATAACAAACTTTTCCTCCTTCAGATCTATCTTTGTCCCTTCTTTTAGAATTCATGGGTATAATTTCTACATCATCCATTTTTCTGAATATGATTTCAATTAACATGTCAATAGTAATATATGGATTCCTTCATCCCTAAAAAGAAATGATTGTTTTAGCAACACATTTTCCCCCAGAAGTTTAATATTAATGAGAGAACTTGAGATCTTTTTTTTTCTACACCTAGCTGACAGTTTGTGTCACAGATTTCTATGTCAAATTTTCAAGAAGTATAGCACTGGAAGATAGCAGTACAGAGCTCAAGGCAATAATAAGTCAGTGACGGGCAGCTACAATGTTGGTCTATAGAGCAGATCAGTGTCATGCTTTGGAAGAACATGGCCCTCAACTTGTATGTATCTTGATAACGGTATCTGAAATGACGAAAGCAAAAACTGACCAGTGATCAACTGGAAATAAATAATCCCTGCTCTTTTCATACACACTGGAGGCAAATCTATGATATGATAAAAAATTATCCACAATTCTCTGTAATTGACATTGTCTTATTTTACATGTACGAAAACTGGTTGGTTTGTAAATATGTATGTATATTGGAATAGAGTGATTCTGCAACAAATTGTAGGTTTTATCTATTCAGGGAAAATTTATAGAAGATTTTTCCATTAATTTTCAACCCATGCTTTTCCATATTTCAGTTCATTGTTATGGTCTGAAACATTTGATTAATGAAGGTTACCTAGTCACTTCTTAGCACACTTCTGCGTATTTAACCAATAGCATAGAAAGTGTTTAAATCTTGAAGTTTATTAAATCCAGTGTTTTAATTTCATTATCAAAGCTGAATTTCTCATGGAATTTCTGCTTTTGTGCTAAATTTCATGAATCACAAATTCACGTGTTCTGCTAAAAGATCATGTAAAAATACATTGGATAAGACTGCTTTATTTTCCTTTTTCAATTCCCCTTTTATCATCTATCTGGTTCTACAATGATCTAACTTATAATCTACTCCAAATATCACATATTTTGATATGTATTCATGACCATTCTTTCTGTGAATGACTTTTCCTAATC
Organism: Bison bison bison; assembly: GCF_000754665.1. Classification (NCBI taxonomy): domain Eukaryota; kingdom Metazoa; phylum Chordata; class Mammalia; order Artiodactyla; family Bovidae; genus Bison; species Bison bison. Next base: position 1,639,554 of record NW_011494954.1, on the reverse strand, counting down.
ATTGCATTGAGTTTTAAACTTTGAAAGGGCCACTTATCTGAGAGGAATATAAAGTGCCATAGAAGGAATTTGATCTGGCATTCACACTCAACATTAGACTCACAGGGCTCCCAACCCTTAGAGTTGTAGATTTATAACACTTTTAACAGTTCTATGAAGACCTAGAAGACCTTTTAGAACTAACTCCCAAAAAAGATTCCTTATAGGGCACTGGAATGCAAAAGTAGGAAGTCAAGAAACACCTGGAGTGACAGGCAAATTTGGCCTTGGAATACGGAATGAAGCAGGGCAAAGGCTAATAGAGCTTTGCCAAGAGAACGCACTGGTCATAGCAAACACCCTCTTCCAACAACACAAGAGAAGATTCTACACATGGACATCACCAGATGGTCAACACCAAAATCAGACTGATTGTGTTCTTCACAGCCAAAGATGGAGAAGCTCTATACAGTCAGCAAAAACAAGATCAGGAGCTGACTGCAGCTCAGATTATGAACCCCTTATTGCCAAATTCACACTTAAATTGAAGAAAGTGGGGAAAACCACTAGACCATTCAGGGATGACCTAAATCAACTCCCTTATGATTATACAGTGGAAGTGAGAAATAGATTTAAGGGACTAGATCTGATAGACAGAGTGCCTGATGAACTATGGATGGACGCTTGTGACATTATACAGGAGACAGGGATCAAGAACATCCCCATGGAAAAGAAATGCAAAAAAGCAAAATGGCTGTCTGAGGAGGCCTTACAAATAGCTGTGAAAAGAAGAGAAGAGAAAAGCAAAGGAGAAAAGGAAAGATATAAGCATCTGAATGCAGAGTTCCAAAGAATAGCAAGGAGACATAAGAAAGCTTTGCTTAGCCATCAATGCAAAAAATAGAGGAAAACAACAGAATGGGAAAGACTAGAGGTTTCTTCAAGAAAATTAGAGATACCAAGGGAACAATTTCATGCAAAGATGGTCTCAATAAAGAATAGAAATGATATGGACTTAACAGAAGCAGAAAATACTAAGAGGTGGCAGGAATACACAGAAGAACTGTACAAAAAAGATCTTCATGACCCAGATAATCACGATGGTGTGATCACTCACCTAGAGCCAGACATCCTGGAATGTGAAGTCAACTGCGCCCTAGAAAGCATCACTGTGAACAAAGCTAGTGAAAGTGATGGAATTCCAATTGAGCTATTTCAAATCCTGAAAGATGATGCTGTGAAAGTGCTACACTCAATATGCCAGCAAATTTGGAAAACTCAGCAGTGGCCACAGGACTGGAAAAGGTCAGTTTTCATTCCAATCCCAAAGAAAGGCAATGCCAAAGAATACTCAAACTACCACACAATTGCACTCATCTCACACGCTAGTAAAGTAATGCTCAAAATTCTCAAGCCAGGCTTCAGCAATATGTGAACTGTGAACTTCCAGATGTTCAAGCTGGTTTTAGAAAACACAGAGGAACCAGAGATCAAATTGCCAACATCTGCTGGATCATGGAAAAAGCAAGAGAGTTCCAGAAAAACATCTATTTCTGCTGTATTGACTATGCCAAA
>NW_011494954.1:1617549-1637900 GCF_000754665.1 Bison bison bison | reverse complement strand
CTATTTCTGCTGTATTGACTATGCCAAAGCCTTTGACTGTGTGGATCACAACAAACTGTGGAAAATTCTGAAAGAGATGGGAATACCAGACCACCTGATCTGCCTCTTGAGAAATTTGTATACAGGTCAGGAAGCAACAGTTAGAACTGGACATGGAACAACTGACTGGTTCCAAATAGGAAAAGGAGTACGTCAAGGCTGTATATTGTCACCCTGATTATTTAACTTGTATGCAGAGTACATCATGAGAAACGCTGGGCTGGAAGAAGCACAAGCTGGAATCAAGATTGCCAGGAGAAATATCAATAACCTCAGATATGCAGATGACACCACCCTTATGGCAGAAAGTGAATAAGAACTAAAGAGCCTCTTGATGAGAGTGAAAGAGGAGAGCAAAAAAGTTGGCTTAAAGCTCAACATTCAGAAAACTAAGATCATGGCATCTGGTCCCATCACTTAATGGCAGATAGATGTGGAAACAGTGTCAGACTTTATTTTTGGGGGCTTCAAAATCATTGCAGATGGTGATTGCAGCCATGAAATTAAAAGATGCTTACTCCTTGGAAGGAAAGTTATGACCAACCTAGATAGCATATTCAAAAGCAGAGATATTACTTTGCTAATGAAGGTCCATCTAGTCAAGGCTATGGTTTTTCCAGTGGTCACATGTGGATGTGAGAGTTGGACTGTGAAGAAAGCTGAGCCCTGAAGAATTGATGCTTTTGAACTGTGGTCTTAGAAGACTCTGAGAGTCCCTTGGACTGCAAGGAGATCAAACCAGTCCATCCTAAATGAGATCAGACCTGGGTGTTCATTGGAGGGACTGATGCTGAAGCTGAATCTCCAATATTTTGGCTACCTCATGCAAAGAGTTGACTTATTGGAAAAGACTCTCATGCTGGGAGGGATTGGGGGCAGGAGGAGAAGGGGATTACAGAGAATGAGATGGCTGGATGGCATCACTGACTCGATGGACATGAGTTTGAGTGAACTCCTGGAGTTGGTGATGGACAGGGAGGCCTGGCATGATGCAATTCATGGTGTTGCAAAGAGTCAGACACGACTGAGCGACTAAACTGAACTGAACTGAAGACTTTTAGAACCATCAGTTCAGTTCAGGTCAGTCTCTCAGTCGTGTCCGATTCTTTGCGACCCTATGGACTGCAGCATGCCAGGCTTCCCTGCTTGATGCACAAGCTGGAATCAAGATTGCCAAGATAAATATCAATAATATCAGATATGCAGATGACACCACTTATGGCAGAAAGCGAAGAACTAAAGAGCCTCTTGATGAAAGTGAAAGTGGAGAGTGAAAAAGTTGGCTTACAGCTCAACATGCAGAAAACTAATATCATGGCATCTGGTCCCATCACTTCATGGCAAACAGATGAGGAAACAGTGGAAACGGTGACAGATTATTTTGGGAGGCTTCAAAATCACTGCAGATGGTGACTGCAGCTATGAAATTAAAAGATGCTTACTCCATGGGAAGGAAAGTTATAACCAACCTAGACAGAGTATTAAAATGCAGAGACACTACTTTGCCAACAAAGTTCTGTCTGGTCAAAGCTGTGCTTTTTCCAGTAGTCATGTATGGATGTGAGATTGGACCATAAAGAAAGCTGAGCGCTGAAGAAGTGATGTTTTGATCTGTGGTGTTGGAGAAGACTCTTGAGATTCCCTTGGACTGCAAGGAGATCCAACCAGTCCATCCTAAAGGAATTCAGTCCTGAATATTCATTGGAAGGACTGATGCATGAATCTGAAACTCCAATACTTTGGCCACCTGATGAGAAGAGCTGACTCATTGGAAAAGACCCTGATGCTAGGAAAGATAGAAGGCATGAGGAGAAGGGGACGACAGAGGATGAGCTGGTTGGATGGCATTACCGGCTCAATGGACAAAAGTTTATGCAAGCTCCAGGATTTGGCAATGGACAGGGAGGCCTGGCGTGCTATGGTTCATGGGGTCGCAAAGAGTCACACGCAACTGAGCAACTGAACTGAACTGATAAGATCTGAGTTGATTTTTCTGTAGAAATAGTTACTAAAATAGGTGGCTTATCTATGTTCTTAGTACCTGCACCATGAAATAGTGAACTCTTCATACTTGCTCATGAACTAAGAGCTAACTGAAAATTTTCATGATTGCTAGTACCCAAGATTGATGTCCAATTAATATTCAATATTTGTGCTTGAAAGAGAGACGGGCACTGGCTGGAATACTTTCGAGAGCATGAGGATATTTTGCAAAATGAAATATAGAACAAATCAACATGCTTCCTCCTTTATAAAATTATTCTACTAAAGGGTACAAAATATCCCAGGTGTTTAAAATTTGATACAAAATAATATAAAATATAGATTAGAGTGAGACAAGAAAGACATGATTTTTTTAAAAGAAGATGTTGTGAGGCTTCTCAGGAATAAGTACATTACACACATAACATAGAAAAAATCCCAGTGATTCCCCCCTCTCTCTTTTTAAATACTGATAAAGATACATTTAATTTATATTTATTTTTATGGTATTTTATTTTGCATTTTAATAGGCTGTTTCTAACTTATTATCAAACATATCACTACATAAAAAGCCCATTGTTTCAAGCTCATAGTGAGTTCAGCACTTTCTAGATGAGTTCAATATTAAATCCAAATATAGCAAAAATCAACTAAACCTAGGTATTGATTTGACATCAACCTTGGTTTTTGCTATTTCTTTCTGTGATCTCTCTGCTTCTAAAAATTCTACTCTTTAATCACCATAAGAGAACAATGGTTGGAAAAACTATCACCTTTAAGCAACTATAGCTCTTACTTAGCTCAATATTGGCAAAAATAAGTACCAAGATTGCCTCTTAATGATTTTGTTTACATGTGAGTACTATCATTTTTTTTCCTTGTAAAATAATTACAACTGAAGAATTTTAAAATAGATTCTTTTATTCCAAAGCTCAAATGAGACAAGGATAAAAAGACCATTATTAAACCAATACTTTGATCAAAATAATAGAGAAACATATTCTTTTATGTTGAAAAAACTTTAATATTGAGTAAAATCATGACTCAATATTTATTTTTTACATTTAGTTAGTGAATGCTGTGTTAGTGATAAATCCTGATACCTAAATGTTCATAAAAATCCAAAGCTCTTTCTAAACAATTAATAATATTATTTATGCATGGTATTTTTTAAATTCCCACTAGGTCAACAAAGAAACTAAAAATAATAATAGTAATACATTAAAAAAATAAGAATAGAAGACATTGATTAGAATTCCATTAATTTTTTTATCCCTTATACCAAAAGTAAAATTATACTTAACTGTACTTCAAGAATGATTAAAAATCAGGCAGGAGAAATAATGTTTTCCTCTTCATTTAGTAATATCTGAGTAATATTTACAGTTAAGTATTTATGATATGCTTCTGACAATGGCTTATAATTTCTTTTCAATTACAAATATAGCCTCAATATTATTATCTTAAATAATCTTTATAATCATGAAATTAAAATGTACATTTTGCTCAAATTTACATAATATATTGTTTAATACATTGAAATTTGAGCACTTTGAGCTTATCCATTTTAATAAGCAATTTCAGCCCAGTTCAGTCACTCAGTTGTGTCTGACTCTTTGTGACCCCCATGAACCGCTTCATGCCAGGCCTCCCTGTCCATCACCGACTCCCGAAGTCCACCCAAACCCATGTCCATAGTGTCGATGATGCCATCCACCCATCTTATCCTCTGTCGTCTCCTTCTCCTCCTGCCCTCAGTCTTTCCCAGCATAAGGGTCTTTTCCAATGAGTCAGCTCTTCTCATCAGGTAGCCAAAGTATTGGAGTTTCAGCTTCAACATCAGTCCTTCCAATGAACACCCAAGACTGATCTCCCTTAGGATGGACTGGTTGGATCTCCTTGCAGTCCAAGGGACTCTCAAGAGTCTTCTCCAACACCACAATTCAAAAGCATCAATTCTTCGGCACTCAGCTTTCTTTATAGTCCAACTCTCACATCCATACATGACCACTGGAAAAACCATAGCAAAGATGGATCCAAATATCTTATAAAAAATTAAATATTTTAATAACAACTTTATATTTTAAAACTTAAAAGACTGAAATAGAGTTTTTGCATGAATTGAAAGTGCAATGATTTTTATATAAATTTTGATCATTAATAAAGTTCATATCAATGTATGATTATTCAAGCAACTCAAAACATTGTTAGTATTTGGCCTTTCTGGACTGATTTTTGATAACAAAAAAGCTACATTAGTGATGTAATTATATGATAGATTTGTCAACAAAGCAGCTTCATTATCACCAATGCAATGGTCTTGACAAGGACACTTCTATTTTCCATATTCTTAGTCTTTAGGTTTTTATTGGTTGTTTCACGTTTGAGAGATACAAATTTTGTGCACATGTGATACAGAATAGTGCTGGAGCTTTAACCATTACTCTTGTTCATGCCAATTGTAGGGCTGTGAAAATTATCCTTAGGGACAGATTTTAACTTTCCTTTTTTTTTTTTTGGACATAGTACTCCTTAGCAAGAACAATGATGCGGCCTCTTTGCTCAGCCTAGGAATTCCCATGATCATATTATAGGGATGATTTTCAAAATATTTAATAATTGGTTGAGCAGAGACACCAACCATTTAGGACAGATTTCATATTTTCACCACACTGGGGCTTCAACAGGAGCGTATCATACTTATTCAGGTATTAAAATTTTCCTCCTTATACTAGAAATTGGGAATTATAACTTTAAAATATGTAGAGTCTTCTCTTATGTTGTTGGAAGAGGGTGTTTGCTATGACCAGCGCATTCTCTTGGCAGAACTCCATTAGCCTTTGCCCTGCTTCATTCCGTACTCCAAGGCCAAATTTGCCTGTTACTCCAGGTGTTTCTTGACTTCCTACTTTGCATTCCAGTCCCCTATAAAGAAAAGGATATCTTTTTTGGGTGTTAGTTTTAGAAGGTCTTGTAGGTCTTCATAGTATTGTTCAACTTCAGCTTCTTCAGCATTACTGGTCAGGGCATAGACTTGGATTACAATGATATTGAATGGTTTGCCTTGGAAATGAACAGAGATCATTCTGTCATTTTTGAGATTGCATCCAAGTACTACATATTGCACTCTTGTTGACTACGATGGTTACTCAATTTCTTCTAAGGGATTCCTGTCCACAGTAGTAGATATAATCATCATCTGAGTTAAATTCACCCATTCCAGTCCATCTTAGTTCCCTGATTCCTAGAATGTTGATGTTCACTCTTGTCATTTCCTGTTTGACCACATATTAAGAACCTCAGATATGCAAATGACACTACCCTTATGGCAGAAAGTGAAGAAGAACTAAACAGCCTCATGATGAAAGTACAGAGGAGAGTGAAAAAGTTGGCTTAAAGCTCAACATTCAGAAAACTAAGATCATGGCATCTGGTCCCATCACTTCATGACAAATAGATAGGGAAACAGTGGAAACAGTGGCTGACTTTATTATTCTGGGCTCCAAAATCACTGCAGATGGTGACTGCAGCCATAAAATTAAAAGACACTTACTCCTTGGAAGGAAAGTTATGACCAACCTAGACAGCATATTAAAAAGCAGAGACATTACTTTGTCAACAAAGGTCCGTCTAGTCAAGGCTATGGTTTTTCCAGTGGTCATATATGGATGTGAGAGTTGGACTATAAGGAAAGCTGAGTGCCGAAGAATTGATGCTTTTGAACTGTGGTGTTGGAGAAGACTCTTGAGAGTCCCTTGGATGGCAAGGAAATCCAACCAGTCCATGCTAAAGGAGATCAGTCTCGGGTGTTCATTGGAAGGACTGATGTTGAAGCTGAAACTCCAATACTTTGGCCACCTGATGCGAAGAGCTGACTCATTGGAAAAGACCCTGATGCTGGTAAAGATTGAGGGCAGGAGGAGAAGGGGACAACAGAGGATAAAATGGTCGGATGGCATCACCAACTCGATGGACATGGGTTTGGATGGACTCCAGGAGTTGGTGCTGGACTGGGAGGCCTGGCGTGCTGTGGTTTATGGGATCGCAAAGAGTCAGACATTACTGAGTTTCTGAACTGAACTGAACTGAAATTTAAAATATATATTATATATAAAGCAATCATAGATCATCTGTCTAATAAAAAGTCCAAGATATATTTGCACTATGGGATGACTGCAGAAAGCAACAACAGATACTGATTTCTTTTTCAGAAAGAAATAATCTCAAGATCATACACCATGTCAGGTGGGGTTTATCCAAGGGATGCAAGGAATCTTCAATAAAAGCAAATCAGTGTGATACACCACATTAACAAATTAAAAGATAAAAATATGATAATCTCAATGGATGCAGAAAAGGCTTTTGACAAAATTCAGCACACTAATGATAAAAAAAAAAAAAAATCTCTTAACAAAGTGGGCATATAAGGAAACTACCTCACATAATAAAGGCCATATATGACAAGCCCACAGCAAGCATTCTCAATGGTGAAAATCGGAAAGCATTTCCTCTAAGATCAGGAACAAGACAGGTGTGCCCACTTCCGCCACTATTATTCAATATACTTTTGAAGTCCTAGCTATGGCAATCAGAGAAGAAAAAGAAATCAAAGGAATTCAGATTGAAAAATAAGTAAAACTCTCACTGTCTGCAGATAACATGATACTAAATATAGAAAACCCTAAAGATACATACTATCAGAAAATTGCTAGAGCTAATCAGTGAATTTAGTATCAATACACAGAAATCCTTTGTACTCCAAACACTAATAGTGGAGGGGGGAAAAAAAAAAAACACAAAGAGAAATTAAGGAATCATTCCCATTTGCCATTGCAATGAAAAGAATAAAATACCTAGGAATAAACCTCCCTACGAAGGCAAAAAAGCTAGTACAGAAAACTATATGACACTGATGAAATAAATAAAACACTATATAAACAGATGGAGAGATATACCATGTTCTTGGATTGGAAGAATCAATATTGTTAAAATGACTACAAAAGCAATCTACAGAGTCAATGTAATCCCTATCAAATTACCAGTGACATTTTTCACAGAACTAGAACACAAAATATCACAATTCATATGGAAACACAAAAGACCCTGAATAGCCAAGTAATCTTGAAAATAAAAAATGGAGCCAGAAGAATCAATCTTCCTGAATTCACACTACACAACAGACCTATAGTTATCATGATAATATGGCACTGGCACAAAAACAGAAATACAGACCAGTGAAACAAGATAGAAAGCCTAGAGATAAAACCACACACCTACGGGTACCTTATCTTTGACAAAGGAGGCAAGAATATACAATGGTGCAAAAACAGACTCTTCAATAAGTGATGCTTGGAAAACTGGACCAGTGAACCAGTGAAGTTGCTCAGTCGTGTCCAACTCTTGCAACCCTATGGACTGTAGCCTACTATGCCCCTCCATCCATGAAATTTTCCAGGCAAGAGTACTGGAGTGGGTTGCAATTTCCTTCTCCAGGGGATCTTCCCAACCCAGGAATTAAACCCAGGTCTCTTGCCTTACAGGTAGATGTCTGCATTACCGTGTGAGCCACCATGGAAGCCCAGAAAACTGGACAGTTATGTGTAGAAGAATGAAGTTAGAACACTTCCTAACACGCACAAAGATAAACTCAAAATGAATTAAAGTCTTCAATGTAAGACCAGAAACTATGGAACTCTTAGAGGAAAACATAGGCAGAACACTCTTTGATATAAATCACAGAAAGATCCTCTATGACCCACCTCTGAGAGTAATGGAAATAAAAACAAAAATAAACAAGCGAGACCTAATTAAACTTAAAAGTTTTTGCATAGGAAAGGAATCCATAAACAAGATGAAAAGACAACCCTCACAATGGGAGAAAGTAATAGCAAATGAAACAACTTACAAAAGATTAATCTTCAAAATATAAAAGCAGATCATTCATCTCAACACTAGAAAAACAAACAACCCAATTTAAAAAATGGGCAGAAGACCTAAACAGACATTTCTCCAAAGAAAACACACAGATGGCTAATAAACACAGGAAAAAATGTTCAACACTACTTTTTATTAGAGAAAAATAAATCAAAAGTTATCACCTCACACCAATCCAAATGGCCATGATCAGAAAAATCTACAAACAACAAATGCTGAAGAGGATGAGGAGAAGAAAACCTCTTGCACAGTTGGTGGGAATGTAAACTGATAATGCCACTATGGAGAATGGTATGGAGATTTCTTTAAAAAGCTAAGAGTAAAACTAAGATATGATCCAGCCAACCCACTACTAGGCATATACCCTGAGAAAATGACAATTCTAAAAGACACATGTACCCCAATGTTCACTGCAGCACTCTTCACAATATCCAGGACATGGAAGCAACCTAGATTTCCGTTGACAGATGAAAGGGTAAAGAAGTTGAGTTGTGGTACATGTACATGATGGAATATTACTCAGCTATAAAAAGGAACAAATTTGAGTCAGTTCTAGTGAGGTGGATAAACCTACAGCCTGTAAACAGAGTGAAGTTACAAAAAGAAAAACAAATATTGTATACTAATGCATATATATGAAATCTAGAAAAATCGTATTGATGAACCTATTTTCGGGCCAGCAATAGAGTCACTGGCTTCCCTGGTGGCTCAGATGGTAAAGAATCTGCCTGAAATGTGGGAGACCTGGGTTCAATCCCTGGGTTGGGATGATCCCCTGGAGGAGGGCATGGCAACTGACTCTAATATTCTTGCCTGGAGAATCCCATGGGCTACAGTCCATGGAGTTGCAAGAGTTGGACTTGACTTAACTCCTAAACTGCCAATAGAGTCACAATTATAGAGAATAGATTTGTGGACACAGTATGAGAAGGAAAGGGTGCGGTGAATGGAGAGAGTAGCACTGAGATATAAACATTACCATATGTGAAATAGAGATCTAGTGGGAATTTGATGCATGACTCAGGGAGCTCAAATCTGGTGCTCAGTGACAACTAGGGGGTGGGATGGGGCGGGAGGTGGGATGGGAATTCAAGAGGGAGGGAACATATGTATACCTATGGCTGATCTATGTTGTTGAATGGCAGAAACCAACATAATATTGTAAGGCAATTACCCTTTAATTAAAAATAAATTTGAAAAAATAATTTTAAAAAGAAATAACCCCAAATTATTGCCTTATATCTTGACTGATTTTACAATCACATAAACCACAAAAATTCTGGAACAGAACATAAATTTTCATAGGTCTCACAAGTATGTTGTAAAATCCTATCTTTTACTCCTTTGAAAACAACAGATCTTTTACTTGGGCCAGGTTTTCTGACCTGGTCATACAACTGTATGTGGAGTCCCTATCTCTAGGTACCTTTTCAAAGTAGGAAGACATTTGGTTTTCATATTCTTAAAGGCATTATTTGTTTATAATATGAACAAAAACTACTTAAAAAGCAATCTGGAGTTGCAGTTTCAAATAAAAATGGTATTGTTTGGTATGGGGATGTCATTTTACAGTATTTCTTAAACATTCTCCAAAGCACTCAGCACTAGTCTGTGAATGTTGTAAATTCAAAACAATGTTTATTTTATACCTAGCAGTTTGTAACTCTTGATCTCCCTTACCTCCTCTTGTCCCTTTCCCAACCGCTCAATGATGTATAGGGAATACAGACAATGTTTGTGTGAGTTAATTGCTGAGTTGTGTCTGACTCTTTGGGACTCCATGGACTGTAGCCTGCCAGGCTCCTCTGTCCATGGAATTCTCCAGGCAAGAATACTGGAGTAGGTAGCCATTCCCTTCTCCAGAGGATCTTCCCAACCCAGGGATCAAATCCAAGTCTCCTGAATTACAGGCAGATTCTTTGCCATCTAAGCCACTAGGGGAGCCTGTTTGTTTTTTATTTAAAAAGTAATAATTCAGTTGTGTTATAAACATTTTATTAGGTGAGTCATATTTTTTTTTAGGTTCCTTGTTTTTATTTTTTTTTATTTTTTTTTATTTTTAAACTTTACAACATTGTATTAGTTTTGCCAAATATCGAAATGAATCCGCCACAGGTATACCTGTGTTCCCCATCCTGAACCCTCCTCCCTCCTCCCTCCCCATACCCTCCCTCTGGGTTGTCCCAGTGCACCAGCCCCAAGCATCCAGTATTGTGCATCGAACCTGGACTGGCGACTCGTTTCATACATGATATTATACATGTTTCAATGCCATTCTCCCAAATCTCCCCACCCTCTCCCTCTCCCACAGAGTCCATAAGACTGATCTATACATCAGTGTCTCTTTTGCTGTCTCGTACACAGGGTTATTGTTGCCATCTTTCTAAATTCCATATATATGCGTTAGTATACTGTATTGGTGTTTTTCTTTCTGGCTTACTTCACTCTGTATAATAAGAAAAGTGAAAGTGAAAGTCATGTCTGACTCTTTTCAATTCCATGGACTATACAGTCCATGGAATTCTCCAGGCCAGAATACTGGAGTAGGTAGCCTTTCCTTTCTCCAGGGGATCTTCCCAACCCAGGGATCAAACTAGGTCTCCTGCACAACAGGCAGATTCTTTACCAGCTGAGCCACAAGGGAAGCCCAAGTATACTGGAGTGGGTAGCCTATCCCTTCTCCAGTGGATCTTCCTGACCCAGGAATCAAACTGGGGTCTCCTTCATTGCAGGTGGAATCTTTACCAACTGAGCTATGATGCATAAGAAAAAATGTGTTAAATACAATATTACTTGAAATTTTAGAGTCATGCTAGTCAAAATATGCTATCCTGGTGGCTCAGGGGACTGGTTATTTCATATATGTTTTTCATCTCTCCACATTCCTGGATAAATGTAATCAAAGTTCCCTTCCACTTCCCATCTCTTTTATAAGAGAGGCTGTGATGGTTGAGGCTTATTTCTATATTAGTTAAAAGTCTACAGCTTAAATGCCTCACAATGTATGACTCTCTGGAAATGCAAAGGATTAATTCGGAATGCAAGTACTAATGTGTTTGAACCATGCCGAGGTCTGAATCTCTATGATACTTTCCACATTTATTATCAGTAATTTTATGAGTACCCTTATTGATATGCAATGACACTATCCCAAGATCAGCACTCTCTCTATCACTTCACTCTTAAAAAGACTGAGATGTCTTGTGAAGAGATATTTATCTCTCTTCTATGAATATGGTATCTCATCTTTGAAGAGAATATTTTATATGTCTGGACTGCCAATCTTATATCCCTTCAATCATTTCATTAACTCAATAAAAGGAATAATTTCATTATTATTTTTTTATCACTTCCAGATATTATTTTGAATATTGATGTTATAGCAGTCAAAATAACTGTGAGGTATTTCCTTTGATATCTTTCATCTGATTTAAGGCTACTTTAACCCTATCCTTTCAGACAGACCTGATTAATATAGCTTGTATTTTGGTTATAACTTAAACAGTTACAACTCTATACCTGGAAAAATAATACTCAGAAGCAGAGAAATGTTAATATGCTATAACTGACTTAGATGGTTAAGTGACCTTGTAGAAGAGTGTGAACTTGTGAATTGGGGAGTTCTTATATCTCACTGGACACAGTTTATTCACAACAAGAAGTAACTGCTAATGAGATCCCTAGCTAGCAAAATTTAACTGAAAGTATTAAACTTAAAATGGCTAGAACTTCATATGACAATAAAATTGTATTCATTGAGCTCCTCAAGGAGATCTTAGTGGATCAAAAATGGGAAAAAGGAAAGCTTGTGTCAAAAACTGAGTGAACAACAAAATAATCGTTGATTTTCATAAGCATTATAGTATAATATCTCAGCATTTTAACAATGTTTTTAAGCAATATGACATTTAATTTCATGTAAAACAAGGGAAATTTGAATATAAGAACAAATTCATCATTTCCTCCCCACAAAGTTTTACTTGAAATTTGGGAGTGTGCAATCCTATGTTAAAATAGTATTAAAATACAAGTTGACTTTCAAGGAAGACGTTTGGGTGTAATTGTGCCAGATTCTGTGTTATGCCCTAGAGATGAAATGGTCAAGATATCATAGTTTTGTTTGCATGTTTTAACATTGTCAAGTGGAGAATTCAATTAATCAGTAATATCAATTCAAAGAAGTAAATGCTGTGATGTTTTTACACTAAGGTAAACAAGTCCCCCCTTTTCCCCTACACAGATTGAATTAACATGAAGTGACATCACTTTTGTTTGCTTTTGTTTTAATTTGAATCTTTGGATTATGAGTTATGGTCTAGTGAGGTACTGAATTAAAATTTTCAAAGCTCAAGTACAAAATATATACCTGACTGTGGATTAAAATGTTATTTCTGCCTGAAGTTCCCAATTATATCATTTACAAAAGCAAAAATAAGAGAAAACCTGGTAAATAAAGGATAGAGTGATGGTTGGCTGAGTTAATGGTTTAGCAAGATGCACCACCATGAATAGGAAATTGAACAAAAAGATTAAATAGTCATTTGTTGAGATTATAATTAATACATTTGTTTCATGCTTGATGTGCATTCACAGCATAACGAGATAGCTACTGTTATTCTCCCTATTTTATTATTGAAGAAAAGAGAGATTAAACAGCTTTCCCAATGCCAAAATCTAGAAAGCTAGAAAACAGCAGAGGTGAGTTTGATCCCAGGCATTTTGCTTATGCAACTACTCTCTTCACCACCACTGTGGACTATCAATTCAACAGAAAAGAAATCAGAGAATTAATGCTATAGGAGAAAATCATGGTATCATGACCGAGTCATATTCTATGAAGGTCATATAGGAGTTTGAATGCAGGGTCAGGGGAAAGCATAGGAGCAAGATGAATTCTTTTTAACCGCTCTATATTACGTTTCAGGGGAGACAGGAGTGCCACACTGCTTGACTGGCATCCAACACTAGATATTTAATCTAGTTGAGGCATCTAGGAGCAGAGAATTAAAAATATTACTCTGACTTCTTTCTTGAAAACTAATTTCTGACCTGGAATTGCTTTAATATGTCTAGTTCAGTGCTACTTAATGTGTAGTCTTGCATCATCACCTGGGGACTTGTTAGAAAAGCAAACCCCCAACTTCCACCTCAGACTGAGTCAGAATCTTTGGTACAGGGGCCTTGGACTTGAGCTTTAACAAGCTACCCAGGTGATTCTCTCTAAATATGAGAGCCATGGCTATCAAAGGGTATAAGGTTGTAAGAATGTATTCTGTCATCTGAGAAGTACTTGCTTTTCACAATTAATCATCCATTTTCCTCTGGCTCCTGAATTTTCTTAAACAAATTATTTGACTCTATATCTTACCTGGCTATCGCATCATGTTTATATATATATAAACCTGGAATATTGGTTTTTGCAAAGATTAAGTAAGACGAATCATGTAAAAATTTTACTTAAGGCCTATACTTAGTAAATGTTCAATAAATGTTATTTACTTTGTTATCATTAAAGAAATAGGTATACCAAGCTAATTGAAAGAAAAATGCAGTGTTAAAAGAATATGTAATAAGGAAACCTAATTAAGATTGTATTCAGGGAGTCTTCCCTGACAAATAGTACAACCTAGTATTAAACTAAAACTATTCAGTTTTGTGTATATTTATACTTTCTATAAAGAGTACAGAGTTCAGACTTCTGGAGACTATAAGATTGCCTTGATTTTTCTAATCTGACACTAGTAATGCAACATTGAGCAAGTCACTTTCGCTTTAATGTAGAAGAGTAAGGTAAGGGGACTGCCCAACCAAACATGTCTGGTATATCCTCAAGTCTTAACTGATTCGAAATGTTATTTTCATACAACCATTTTCATGTTTAATTGCGTAGCATTGAATCTATACAGATTCCTTGCTGTTTGGCAAATGTTTTAATTGGTTATGTTTTGCTACCCTGGGCACACTATTAGACAAAATTGCAACAAAAGACATCAATAAAAAGCAGAAAGCTTCAGATTGTTAAAATCATGAGTGTTATTAATACTATTAAAATGCTAATTGCTGTTTAGTGGAGGTTCAGTTGCAGTACTAAAGGAAGAAATGCTTAGGCTGCAGGATCTGAGCTACGGATTGTTTGTTCCCTAAAGGGGAAAAAAAAATCACTTTAATTTATATGAGCAAGAAGGCATTCCAAGGAGGTACACTGAAGTGACTGCAGACCTCCTAGGGTTGGAGCCACCTTCAGCTTCACCCCCACACTAGGTGGTCCTTAATTGCTACTACAGACTGCCTGGCTGTAAGTTATTGTTTGCACTGCACATGACCTTGGATGCAAACTAGAGCACTATGAATTAATCCCTGTAATATTTTGTGTTTAACATCTGTGTTGTCACCAGCCATTATTCAGAGGACAAAAACAAACAGCCATATCTATCTCCTACTACATTTTGTTTTTTTAAGCCAGTTCTATTGTTTCCCAGACTCCCTAAATGGATCATCTATAAAAATAGTGAAACCATTTACTTCCACTATTTTGTAGAATAAAAATCTACACAAATAAGGATAAAACTGAAATAAAATATTTTTAAACAATAGGAATCCTGCAAATATCTTGATTTCTTCTACCTGTGTTGCTATTATCTTTCACTTTCTAGTGTCTATATTACAATAAGGGAGGGTTCCAAAGCACATTTATCAAAATAAAATGATTTCACTCATCTCATCAATGCTTAATTCATTGATGAAATATAGTCACCATAGGGAGAAATGTAGCAACACCTTAACAGCTAGAAATGATAAAGAACAGTGTACTGAATTAAATGACGAATACTTGCAAGAATAAGTGAGTTAATAAAAATTCAATTACTCAGATGGGAACATTTCCAAGACCCTAGGGTTAAGACCTAGACTAAACTCTCACTCTTGCTCTCTTGCTCTCTCTCTCTCTCTCTACACACACACACACACAAAGCTTTATTCTCAGGTGTTTAAGATATTCTATGTACATAAACTCAAGAGATAAAATAACAGGTAAAACAGCTGCCATATCATCAAGCTGAGAACTAGTTTCACATAGACACAGAAACCTAATGATAACAATAATCACAGATATTGTAAAAAGTGACAGAATGTGCTAGACACATACAAAACCCTCAGAGGCAGATCCCAACACTAGACAGTTAAATTAAGTAATGAGCAGTCATTGTAGAGGCCAGAAAGATTCATGTAAGAGCCAGGTAATTGGTTTTTGATTTAACTGTTCTCCCTAAGATCTGCTATCAGAGATTATGGAAAGTACATTGTGAGCCTATTTAGGGGATTTGAGCGTAAAAGGAAACAGAATTACAGATGGATGTTGAAAGACCATTTTACCCTCCTTCAATACCTTAAAACACAATTATTGAAATGGAAGCAAAAAAAAAAAAAGTAAACATGACCCTATAATACATCATGTACAGAGCTTAAAATATCTTTATAGTTCTAAAGAGTACTAAACTTTCAGAATAATATATTTAGTCGGTGAGTTAGGTAGACTAGGCTCTCTTAGATGTTAAGTAATCCATTATGTGTAGTTAAACATTCTTGGGAGACAGTAAGGCAATGGCACCCCACTCCAGTACTCTTGCCTGGAAACTCCCATGGACGGAGGAGCCTGGTAGGCTGCAGTCCATGGGGTCGCGAAGAGTCGGACACGACTGACTGACTTACTTTCACTTTTCACTTTTATGCATTGGAGAAGGAAATGGCAACCCACTCCAGTGTTCTTGTCTGGAGAATCCCAGGGACCGGGGAGCCTGGTGGGCTGCCGTCTATGGGGTCACACAGAGTCGGACACGACTGAAGTGGCTTAGCAGCAGCAGCAGCAGCAGCAGCAGAGAGTTCTGGATATTTGAGAGAAGCAAAGAGAGTTTGTGAGCTGGGCATCTCTGATGGTTCTACCCTTTATCACTCAGACAGTTTGCACTACTCTAACAGGTACCTTGCAGGTTGGAGGCAAGATGCTCCTGATTTAAATTAAAGCCTTTCAGTATTTGTTCTGATGTAAGGCTCTGTGGTCTGGGAAAAAAAATGAATCTGTAAACATGAATAGTTGATTTGGGTTTTGTCACTGATGTTTCCTATATGCAGTTATCACGTATGTTTAAGTGTCTGTTACAGAAAAGCCACACCCACTGTCCTGTAAACTTTTGTCAGTGTCCAGACTCTGTGTAATGACATTTTAATTGCCACCTGGTATTTTGCCTCTGCATTTGAAATATGGCATCTGTTTCAAGCAAGTGTGTTTTTTTCTTTGTTCTGTAATAAACAGGAGAAAAGTAAAAAAATAAAATAAAAAAGAAAAACATTCTTGGGAGAATAAGGTGATAGGGGTCAAATATATCGTGGCAGATGAGAAGTAGACTTATTGTGGTGGTCCCTTTGCAGTATATACAAAAATAAATTTATTATGTTATACATCTGAAACTAATACATAAACAAGTATCTAACTAATGTTATATACTAATATTACTTCATCACAGGCAAATCTTGATGGAAAGGGAATTAACAGTTTAACATTATCTAAACACCAGGAGGTTAAATGTTGATGCGAAGGACTTCAACAAGTACATATTTACTTGATATAATATATTTGGATATTTGCCAGGTTTTTGTTGTTGTACATTTGTTTTTAAGAGTGTTTTCAAATAGATTATAGATCATCTGTAGATTTTTTTAAATATTGAAATTACTGCAAGTTTACAAGTACAATAGTCTCCATTCACTTCATGAAGTAGGGTGGAGGAAAAGGAATGGGGGAGAAAAAAAGTGTTCTCCAAAATTAAGGTGGTATTGGACAGGGAGGCCTGGCGTGCTGTGATTCATGGGGCTGCAAAGAGTCGGACACGACTGAGCGACTGATCTGAACTGAACTGAACTGACTGAGAGTATCTATCAGGGCAAAGAGTTTTCTGTCAAAATAGGGTATCCCTGTATATCCTTTACAATTTATACCATGCTTATGTCCAAGACTGCTTTTTGGAGTTCCATGAGTTGATTCACATTCTTTTCCCTGTCATTTATTCAGCTTATGATCACACATGGCACTTTCTTTGATTAAATGGTGAAAGGGGGCAGTGAAAAGAGAAAACTGGCTTTTTAACAGTATTTCATATAGTGGTCCTAATAGTATTGGAGTTTTTGAAAAAAAAAATTGTCATAAAACATGATTGTGCTATTTCTCATACCAGCTTACCATTTGTTATCCCCCCAATTCTTTATCTTTTAACCCTTCCATCAAATGCAGCTGGAAGAACAGTTATCCCATCCCACTGTTTATCTATTGTTATTTAATCTTGTTAATCGATCCTTTCATTTCTTTAATATATCACTTATTTCAAAGAATGTACTTTAGCATGATATTCTTATGATAGGTGTACAAGATATCTAATTAAAGGAATATAGTTTTCCAGTCTCCCCACCCCTGGGGTCTTCCAGACCCTGCTGTCACTTTTTGGAATGTTTTCTTGGCTCCTATTAGTTTTTTCAACAGCATATTCTTTTTCCTATCATAATTTATGATCCTCTGGTCCCTTTTCCAAAATTTTTTTTTTTTTTTGGATTAAGGAGACAGTGACTAAGACTTCTACTTCTTTTTTTTTTGTTTGTTTCCATTTAGCTGCATTTTATAACACATAAGATCACAAACTCTAAGTAAGGAATCTTAGATAAAATTCTACTAAACATTGGCCTTATGTTTATTTGAATTTCATATGCAATAAATTGTATAGATATATTAAATATATATCTCTATATATTTATCATTTTCCCACTTTGGGATAAGATTAACATGAAAAATAAGTATACATTTTGTTTCCTGATGGGAAAATTTGGTTCAGGAGTCAAAAGGATAAGAGTCATAGCCATCCACCTTCACAAAAGTTTCTCAACCTTTCATTTTCTCAAATCAACATTTTGCCGTTTTTATTTTTGCGGTCATTAATTTTATCAAGTCTTTTTTTTTTTTCTTTGTGCATTACTATTTACTTCTTTCTTTTTTTTTTAATTTTTTTAAAATTTTATTCTATTTTCAAACTTTACACAATTGTATCAGTTCTGCTAAATATCAAAATGAATCCATCTACTTCTTAATGAAAGTTTTCTTAGCTTTCCAAATACTGTGGCAAATCTCTGAAATAACTTGTTGAAAAGATCTCTCCTTAAAACCCTTTTATCCACTCTTGACTCTCATAGGACATTTGTTTTTTACAATTTAACTCACTTAATTGCGTATGTCACCAAACAGACTTTCCTGGAGAGAGTAAGACAGTGTCTATCCTGCTCACTATTATTTTCCTGAAAGTTTGGTCAGAGTATCAAAAAATGGAGGTAAATGATAAATAGTTGTTAAATTAAATCTGACTGTGCATGACATAAAATGTGGAATTAATATTCGATGTGTTAGATTCTACTCAGTTATAAACTAATAATTTAGAATAGTTATAATAATGATGATATTTAGCATTTATCAAACCCTTCCTAAGTGCCACTGAATATTCTAAACAATTTATATACAGTAACTCATTTAAACATCACAAGTCTAAGAGATAAATGGTATTCTAATCTCCACTTTATAGCTAAGAAAACAGCACTGCGAGTTGAGTACGTTGCCTTAAGTCAAACACCTAATTAGAGATGGAGGTAGTCTACTTGACGTTGTGTTAAGTAACCAATTTAAGCTACTGACATTTTCTTTTAAAAAGAACTCTTTAATGTATCTAAATTACTAAATATCCCTTACATTTTTTATATTCACTTTTATACAATAGCTACTTTTATAAAACCTTCATTGTGCCTTATTATACCATATTTTCCTCTTAATCTTCTTTCAGAAAAAAAGCTTTATACAAATGTACTATCTTAATCATTTTCAAATTATGAAAAATTGCATGCCCTTAAACATTCATCAGAAAAACAATTTTATCTTTATTATCTTCTTTTCTCAGTATAAAATCATAAAAGCATGTATTATTCTCTTAAATTTCTTTTGCTAACATTAACCCATAACTATTTTAGAAACCTTCAGAATTCTCCTTGCTACCCATTTTTAATTGGTTCCTTTTACAGATTTTCCTATTTACCATTGACTTTGTTATTTCCAGTTACTAAGCAGCATCTCACAGTTATGTGATCTTCAAATCTCTCTTTTTTAAAGAGGAAATGTAATCTGTTATGCTTTAATTCGTGGGATTATTCTAGTCTATACCTGTCTTTTTTACTAATAGAATTTCTGTCTCATATTATTTCTGATTCACAATAACTTGCTTTCTTGACATCTAACCCACTCTTAATCCTATGTACTTGATCCTATTTCTAACAGTACCAAATTAAAGTAAAATGTGGTTCATGTAGCAACTATATTTTTTTTCTATTTTTTCGTTAGTTTTATTATTTCAGGAACTGCAGATCAAGTTGCATTTTGTATCCCGTAGGAGCCTCATATTTCTGCACAGCAAGAGAATTAAATGATGCTGGTATTTATGGATATGTATATATATTCTATATTTTTTCCCTTCCAGGAATCACAAAGCTTTTTTTTTTTTTTTTTCTCTAATTTTATTTTATTTTTAAACTTTACATAATTGTATTAGTTTTGCCAAATATCAAAATGAATCCGCCACAGGTATACATGTGTTCCCCATCCCGAACCCTCCTCCCTCCTCCCTCCCCATACCATCCCTCTGGGCCGTCCCAGTACACCAGCCCCAAGCATCCAGCGTCATGCATCGAACCTGGACTGGCAACTCGTTTCCTACATGATATTTTACATGTTTCATTGCCATTCTCCCAAATCTTCCCACCCTCTCCCTCTCCCACAGAGTCCATAAGACTGTTCTATACATCAGTGTCTCTTTTGCTGTCTCGTACACCGGGTTATTACCATCTTTCTAAATTCCATATATATGCGTTAGTATACTGTATTTATGTTTTTCCTTCTGGCTTACTTCACTCTGTATAATAGGCTCCAGTTTTATCCACCTCATCAGAACTGATTCAAATGTATTCTTTTTAATGGCTGAGTAATACTCCATTGTGTATATGTACCACAGCTTTCTTATCCATTCATCTGCTGATGGACATCTAGGTTGCTTCCATGTCTTGGCTATTATAAACAGTGCTGCGATGAACATTGGGGTACACGTGTCTCTTTCCCTTCTGGTTTCCTCAGTGTGTATGCCCAGCAGTGGGATTGCTGGATCATAAGGCAGTTCTATTTCCAGTTTTTTAAGGAATCTCCACACTGTTCTCCATAGTGGCTGTACTAGGTTGCATTCCCACCAACAGTGTAAGAGGGTTCCCTTTTCTCCACACCCTCTCCAGCATTTATTATTTGTAGACTTTTGGATCGCAGCCATTCT
>NW_011494954.1:1612704-1617449 GCF_000754665.1 Bison bison bison | reverse complement strand
TGGTGTGAAATGGTACCTCATAGTGGTTTTGATTTGCATTTCTCTGATAATGAGTGATGTTGAGCATCTTTTCATGTGTTTGTTAGCCATCTGTATGTCTTCTTTGGAGAAATGTCTATTTAGTTCTTTGGCCCATTTTTTGATTGGGTCGTTTATTTTTCTGGAGTTGAGCTGTAGGAGTTGCTTTCATTCTCAATATATCATGTAAGTGACTTACAAAATAAATTAATTCTCACTGGCAATGCTGAATTTTTCCCTAGTTTAAACAAAAACAATCTCATATGTCACTTTTTTCCTTCAACTACTGCCATACCGCTACTGCTAAGTCACTTCAGTTGTGTCCGACTCTGTGCGACCTCATAGACGGCAGCCCACCAGGCTCCCCCATCCCTGGGATTCTCCAGGCAAGAACACTGGAGTGGGTTGACATTTCCTTCTCGAATGTGTGAAAGTGAAAAGTGAAAGTGAAGTCGCTTAGTCACGTCCGACCCCTAGCGACCCCATGGACTGCAGCCTACCAGGCTTCTCCGTCCATGGGATTTGCCAGGCAAGAGTACTGGAGTGGGGTGCCATTGCCTTCTCCGACTGACATTCTAGTTTTATTCTATTTACAGAAAACTTTTTAAAATAGTTATCTATGTTTACCCTAATTCTTTCCTTCCTTTCTTTATTCAATCTATACCAATCAGGTTTTCACTCCCTGAATTAACTATGGCTGTACAAAAATATAAATAAATAAATTTACTAGTCCTCTACTGAAATTAATAATCTCAAGGTCTTCAGTGTACTCCATGTTGATAAATCCAATGGTTCTCAGCCTCGTTTATTTTAACCTAAGTAAAATATTATGTCACAGACTTGTCCTGCTTGAAACAATTTCTTCTTTAGACCTTCCTAGATGTGCAATCTTAAACTGATTTCTTGATATTCCTATCATCAAAAACTGCTATTTCTGTAACCCTGATATAAGGCAGCAAACCTTGCATCCCCTAAATATGTATTTTAAATCCTAATCCTAATGTGATGTTATTAAAATACGGGGTCTTGGAAGTTAATTACATCTTGAGAGTGAGCCTGCAATAGGATTCACTTCAGTTCAGTTCAGTCACTTAGTCATGACCGACTCTTTCTGACCCCATGGACTGCAGCACGCCAAGCTTCCCTGTCTATCATCAACTCCCAGAGATTACTCAAACTCATGTCCACTGAGAAGTGATGCCATCCAAACATCTCATCCTCTGTCATCCCCGTCTCCTCCTGCCTTCAATCTTCCCCAGCATCAGGGTCTTTCCAAATGAGTTAGTTCTTCACATTAGGAGGCCAGTATTGCAGTTTCAGCTTCAACATCAGTCCTTCCAATGAATATTCAGGATTTATTTCCTTTAGGATGGACTATTGGATCTCCTTGCTGTCCAAGGGACTCTCTCAAGAGTCTTCTCCAACACCACAGTTCAAAAGCATCAATTCTTTGACACTTAGCTTTCTTTATAGTCCAACTCTTACATTCATACATGACTACTGGAAAAATCATAGTCTTGACTAGATGGACCTTTGTTGACAAAGTAATAGCTCTGCTTTTTAATATGCTATCTAGGTTGGTCATAACTTTTGTTCCAAGGAGCAAACGTCTTTTAATTTCATGGCTGCAGTCACCATCTGCAGTAATTCTGGAACACAAGAAAATAAAGTATGTCACTTTTTCCATTGTTTCCCCATTTATTTGCCATGAAGTGATGGGACCAGATGCCATGATTTTAGTTTTCTGAATGTTGAGTTTTAAGCCAAATTTTCACCCTCTTCTTTCACTTTCCTCAGGAGGCTCTTTAGTTCTTCACTTTCTGTCATAAGGGTGGTGTCATCTGCATAGCTGATGTTATTGATATTTCTCCAGGCAAACTTGATTCCAGCTTGTGCTTCATCCAGTCCAGCATTTCTCATGATATACTATGCATATAAGTTAAATAAGCAGGATGACAATATACAGCCTTGATGTAGTCCTTTCCTGATTTGGAACCAGTCTATTATTCCATGTCCAGTTCTAACTGTTGCTTCCTGATCTGCATACAGATTTCTCAGGAAGTAGGTCAGGTGGTCTGGTATTCCCATCTCTTTCAGAATTTTCCACAGTTTTTGGTGATGCACACAATCAAAGGCTTCGGCATAGTCAATGAAGCAGAAGTAAATGTTTTTCTGGAACTCTCTCACTTTTTTGATGATCCAATGGATGCTGGCAATTTGAACTCAGGTTCATCTGCCTTTTCTAAATCCAGCTTGAGCATCTGAAAGTTCACAGTTCACATACTGTTGAAGCATGGCTTGGAGAATTTTGAGCCTTACTTTACTAGCGTGTGAGATGAGTGTAATTGTTCAGTAGTTTGAACAGTCTTTGGCTTTGCCTTTCTTTGGGATTGGAATGAAAACTGACCTTTTCCAGTCCTGTGGCCATGGTTGAGCTTTCTAAATTTGCTGGCATTTTGAGTGCAGCACTTTCACAGCATCATCTTTTAAGATTTGAAATAACTCAACTTGAATTCCATCACCTCCACTAGCTTTGTTCGTAGTGATGCTTTCTAAGGCCCACTTGACTTCACATTCCAGGATGTCTGGTTCTAGGTGAGTGACCACACCATCAAGATTATCTGAGTTGTGAAGATCTTTTTTTGTACAGTTCTTCTGTGTATTCTTGCCACCTCTTCTTAATATCTTCTGCTTCTGTCAGGTCTATACGATTTCTGTCCTTTATTGTGCCCATTTTTGCATGAAATCTTCCCTTGGTATCTCTAATTTTCTTGAAGAGATCTCTATTCTTTCCCATTTTATTGTTTTCCTCTATTTCTTTGCATTGATCACTGAGGAAGGCTTTCTTATCTCTCCTTGTTATTCTTCGGAACTCCCTTCTCCTTTACCTTACACTTCTCTTCACAGCTATTTGTAAGGCCTCCTCAGACAACCATTTTGGCTTTTTGCATTTCTTTTTCTTGGGGATGGTCTTGATCACTGCCTCCTGTACAATGTCATGAACCTACATCCACAGTTTTCAGGCACTCTATCAGATCTAATCCCTTGAATCTATTTGTCACTTCCGCTGTATAATCATAAGGGATTTGATTTAGGTCATCTGAATGTTCTAGTGATTTTCCCTACTTTCTTCAATTTCAGTCTGAATTTGCCAATAAGGAGTTCATGATCTGAGCCACAGTCAGCTCCCAGTCTTGTTTTTGTTGACTGTATAGAGCTTCTCCATCTTTGGCTGCAAATAATATAATCAATCTGTTTTTGGTATTGACCACCTGGTGATGTCCATGTGTAGAGTCTTCTCTTGTGTTGTTGGAAGAGGGTGTTTGCTATAGGATTAATGACATCATAAAAAGAGGCCAGAGAGCTATCTAGATTGCTTCTAACACTTGTACAACAATAAGTGTGTAGCCTAAAACCTAGAAGGGAATTCCCACCAGAAATAAACCATGATGGCAATCTGGTATCAGATATTCTGCCTCTTGTACTATAGGAAATAAATATCTGTTGTTTATGAGTCATCTAGTCCATGATGCTTTATTATTTCAATCCAAATAGACTGAGACAATTGTTGATTTCAATCATTCCAACTACTCAAAAAATTTAGAACCTCTACTTTTTCTCACACCCCACATCTAATTCAATCCAACCACTAATGCTGAAGAGGCTAAACTTAAATGGTTCAATGAAGACCTATAAGATCTTCTAGAACTAACACCAACAACAAAATAAAAAATAAGTCCTTTTCATCTTAGGTAACTGAAATGCAAAGACAGGATCAAGAGATACCTGGAGTAACAGGAATAACAGGGAAATGGAAATTTGGCCTTGGTGTACAAAATGAAGCACGGCAAAGGCTAACAGAGTTTTGCCAAGAGAATGCACTGCTCATAGCAAACAACCTCTTTTAACAACATAAGAAATGACTCTACACAAGCACATCACTAGATTATTAATACCAAGATCAGATGGATTATGTTCTCTGCAGCTGGGTTTGGAGAAGCTCTATACAGTCAGAAAAAACAAGACTGGAAGCCGACTATGACTCAGATCATCATCTCCTTATTGCAAAATTCAGACTTAAATTGAAGAAAGTAGGGAAAACCACTAGGTCATTCAGGTATCAGTTCAGTTCAGTTCACTTCAGTCACTCAGTCATGTCTGACTCTTTGTGACCCCATGAATTACAGCACGCCAGGCCTCCCTGTCCGTCACCAATTCCCGGAGTTCACTCAGACTCACGTCGATCGAGTCAGTGATGCCATCCAGCCATCTCATCCTCTGTCGTCCCCTTCTCCTCCTGCCCCCAATCCCTCCCAGCATGAGTCTTTTCCAATGTGTCAACTCTTCACATGAGGTGGCCAAAGTACTGGAGTTTCAGCTTTAGCATCATTCCTTCCAAAGAAATCCCAGGGCTGATCTCCTTCAGAATGGACTGGTTGGATCTCCTTGCAGTCCAAGGGACTCTCAAGAGTCTTCTCCAACACCACAGTTCAAAAGCATCAATTCTTCGGCACTCAGCTTTCTTCACAATCCAACTCACATCCATACATGACAGATGGAAAAACCATAGCCTTGACTAGATGGACCTTTGTTGACAAAGTAATGTCTCTGCTTTTCAATATGCAATCTAGGTTGGTTATAACTTTTCTTCCAAGGAGTAAGTGTCTTTTAATTTCATGGCTGCAGTCACCATCTGCAGTGATTTTGGAGCCCCAAAAAATAAAGTC
>NW_011494954.1:1581234-1612604 GCF_000754665.1 Bison bison bison | reverse complement strand
TCATTTTCTGAATGTTGAGCTTTAAGCCAACTTTTTCACTCTCCTCTTTCACTTTCATCCAGAGGCTTTTTAGTTCCTCTTCACTTTCTGCCATAATGGTGGTGTCATCTGCATATCTGAGGTTATTGATATTTCTCCCAGCAATCAGGTATGACCTAAATCAAATCCCTTATGATTATACCTTGTAGGTGATTAATAGATTTAAAAGATTAAATCTGGTAGACATAATGCCTGAAGAACTAAACATGGAATTTGTAACTGTACAGAAGGTGGTGACCAAATTATCCCCAAGATAAAGAAATGCAAGAAGGCAAAGTGGTTGTCTAAGGAGGCTTTACAAATGTTAAGAAGAGAAAAGAAGCAAAAGACAAAAGAGAAAAGGAAAGATATACTCAACCAAATGCAGATTTCCAAAGAATAGCAAGGAGAGATAAGAAGGCCTTCTTAGGTGAACAATGCAAAAAAAAAAGCTGGGGGGGTGGGGGGGTGCAAAATCTTAACCCCTGGACTGCCAGAGAAGTCCTTAGCGATTTAAATAAGGATATTCTTAAGTACATGATTATTTAGTCCATAATTCTATTAATTTAGCAATGAAAATGCAAATAGCCTCACACGTGTACATATGCATATATGAACAAAAAGTACATAAGCAAATCATCATGATGATATCTTCCTTAGAAGTTCAATGAGTACCTATTTGCTATGAATTTTACCATATAATAGAGTTAGTTGAGAAAGCAAATAGGTTTCTCATTTTATGATGACTGAGGTATGTTTAAGAAGATTGTATATATATATTCTCTTTTAGTTTGCCACTTTACTGTCTAGTGTCTACTATCAGAACTAACAGCATATTTTAGTTTCCTTGAAATTTTATTTTAAAAATATATTGCAATAATCTATGATGAGTATACATGATTTAGCATAATCACATGTGAATGAGACATGGGGACTGAAGATAAAGTAAACTCAACTTGACATAACTACCAAAAGTATAATGAGGTTTTAGGCTGCAATGCCAGAATTACAATATTTAAAATAAAAGGCAGGTACGTTATTATAGTTGAAATATATGTTTAGTTCTGAATGCTCCATTTTATGATGAGTATATATAGTATTAATACACATATAAAGCCTCAGAAAACAGTGATGGCTACAACTAAGATACTTAAAAGCTGACTTTGCTGAGACAAAAGAAGGAGATGTTAAAAATATCAGGAAATAGTTGCTAGGTATGAAAGCAAGTTGACATATTTATTCTAAATTTACAGAATAACTTTCTCTTGGAGATGTCAAGAAGTAAAATATACTTAATCAAAAGATAACAAACTATCTGTCAGTGGAGTTGTTCAAGCAAAATTGATTTGACAAGTGGGTTAAAGTCATTCAGAGGAACAGCCCAACCTCTGAGATCTGGGGGACCAAATGAACTTTAATTTCCCTTTCAACATCAAAACGCTATGCCTTTGAAATGCACATTAAAATAACTATACAAGTCAATAAATGCCAGTCATCAAATAACTCATAAGTGCTAAAGAAGATTAGAGGTGGGAGGAGAAATAAATAACCTCTTTTCTAGTGGGAACAAGCCTCAAAAAAGTGATGGGATTTGAATTTGGCCTTTGGGGAGGAAAAGAAAAGAACAGGTTGAAAACATTCCAATAAAGGGAACATATTTGATCAAAGATAAGAAAAGCCCAAATATGTGTGGCGTGCTCAGGAAAAAATAATAATGATAAAACACTGCATTTTTATAGTTTATATTGGCTTTCAAAATGAGTAACATTATCAAACTTGACCTTCACAATGTCATTATAAGATAGGAAACTGAGGTTCAGTCTGGCCATAGAAACACTGCAACTAGATTCTTCATTTTCTAATTTTCTGTCAAGCGTTCATTCTACTCTCTTAAATGACATCCCATGTACCCATGGAAGCAGAAAGTAAATGTTGCATTTTATTTTTTTCTTTCTTATTTTAATACTAGATATATCTATGAGCCATACTGCTTGAAACTAGAACTGGAATTCTAAATTAATGCATATTTATTGTCTACAATTGAATATGTGTTTGTATAGGAAACATGTTTCTATCAAGATATTCTTTTAATCCAGTTAATTGAAAAGTGAATGTTATATATCATTGCAATATGCATGTACCACTACTATAAAAATCTTCTTGTACAAGTTAGACCAGTTCTTAAAGTAATTGTTATACTTTTAACATGCTGTGTTTCTTCCTGATGGATGGAAGAAGAGGGTTTTGACAAGTTTTCTGTTACCACTCCTGAATACTCAATCTCCTTTTTCTCTTTGCCTAAATGACTATTATTCATCAAATCTCAGTTTAAATGTGACTTTTTTAGAGAGATCTTTCTCTGAATCGTCCCCATAGATCTGTCAAATTTCCCTTTCACACATTTTTATAGTGTCTTCTATGTGAGGTTCCTGACACATATCATGTGTGTGTGCATGTTGTCACTTCAGTGATGTCCAACTTTTTGCGACCCAGTGGACTATAGCCCATCAGGTTCCTCCATCCAAGGGATTCTCCAGGCAAGAATACTGGAGTGGGTTGCTGTGTCCTCCCCTCAACACATATCATAAAGGTAATTAAATCTTTAGGAAGGTTGGGATTGGTTTAATACCCAATGCCGTGACAGACTGGGAGCTCTAAGAGAACATCAACCTCTTCTCTCTACATTCCCAGCAAGAAGCACAAAAACTAGCACTTGCCAATGCTCAATACATACCTTTTAAATCAATAGTCAATGGATGTATGCTAAAATTGAGTGTACCACAAAAAATAAATGTGGTGGTCATTTTTTGATCATATTTATTGCTAAGAAATAGTTTCATTAAGGACAATTTCTCTTGATTATTCTAAGAATGTCTTTATGTTGACATTTAGTAAAATTCTCATGTTAGGAAAAAAAGCTAACATAAAATAAATAGTTCTCTCTCAATATGTTTTTCCTTAGGTAACCCAGGAAACTGGAATAGCTTGAACACCAGATACTACAGCAATCAGAGAATGCAATGCCTGAAATATTCTGCAATGAGTATAAAGAAACAGAGCATGTTCCTGTCACAAGGAATAGAAAGTTAATAAAAATTAATATAGTTCGTATGATGCAGGGGCATTTCTGTGCATAATAATCCAGGCAATGACTGATAGAAAAGTGAAAATAACATAGTTTCTTTGTATTACTTTAACCCTTCCTTCTCTACAGGATTTTGGTATAAACTACCCCTCCATTAGAAGTTCATTGAAATAATCTTTAAATCATAGCACTTTATTAATTTACATATAGTTAATTTTAATCATCCACATGTGTATTTATATGTCTAATAACCTTTACAAAACTTTTTAAATATTTCTGTGACCAATGCTTCAGTTTCCTTCTTATACGTATATTTTTGAGAATACATCAGACAAATTTGCTAAAAAAATATTCCATAAATAATGAGAAAGGGTACAACCTGTGATCACAAATTTAGTCAGTTACCTTACCTGAAATGATAGCCTATTTTATGATATTTTATTTAGGAGATAGCATATCACCTCAAATATCATAAGTCTAGAATTTTACTTAAGGTATGTAGTTTAGAGGCTTCCAATAAGCTTAATACATATTAAAGTAGTAAAAGGAAACAAAAGTATGATTTTTTTCCAAACATCCAAGCAGTTTTACATGCTATTGAGATCACTAATAACCTCATCAGAGGTGAGAGTTCACATCCAAAGATCTTGAGCTACAAGTTCAAAATGTCATTATGCCCCATAATGTTAAAAGCATATTCAGGGACAATAGCTTAAAAAGGTTCTAGTGAGATATATCTCACCCCAATGTACACTTACAAACTGAAAAGCACCATTTAAATGGCATTTGAAATTAGTTTCATGTGTCCTATCTAGAACTATCATTTTCTCTAAATACTCAGATGTCCACAGAGATATATAACTAGGTCATAATGCAATTTCCTCACTTATTACTAATTAATTATGTGCAAATGGGGAGAGCATCAGTGGCAAAAACCTGCCAATCCAATAACACTTGAACCACAGAGGGTTATATCAGCAAGTTTTGAGTTTGTCGGTTCTCAAATTATAAAGGATGAAGTCACAGACACTGTCTATATTACTGCATCGTATCTATAAAAACGTAAATGTTACTCTTGGTGTTTAAATTGCAATTTATTAATGTGACAGTCATTGGTCATCATTAACCCTATAGAACATCAACAGTGTCAGTCAATTAATCTCTATTAAGGACTAAGCATGGAAAAAACCTTGGATGTCTTAATCAACTAACATAATAATTTTTTATGATCACATTTAGTTACAATAAAATATAATTACTAATGTGTAACTAGAATATTATTGAAATATAATAGTATTATATGAGATATGGATGGCAGACTCATTCATCAAGACATCAAAGTTATTATAGTGGCACAGCTTTCTATGTATTGTATAATTATTGTGACGTAGTAGTTCAACTTGATTATTAAATCGGTAATAGTCTAAGAAAATGGTGACTTCCTAATAATATCTTTCTGCTACTTACAGATGGTGATAAACAGTGTGTAATTGATCTTATTCTGTAATGCCATAATTAGGCTTGTGTTGAGAAGACTATTTGAAACAAAAGTACATCTGGGCTCAATACTACACTTTTTAAAATGAATCCAAATATTACTTCTTCAGTGAGGGCAGTTGTTATCTTGTTAATATCATCTCGAGTCATTGCAGTACTAATCTAAAAATAGTTAACTATTATAAATGTAGGCTTTAATATTTATCAAAACAAAGAACTGCTCACAAAGTATATCCCATGTCATTTGTGAATAATTCTTACCATGCTGTGAAGCCTTTGAAAATGGTTTATTTCCATGAGAGAAAATTATAAAATATTTATAAATACATTTCCAATAGAATTTAAATGAAATTGCACAATATGTAAAAATCTCCTATTTACCAAGCTCTGGAATAGCTAACAGAAGAAATATTTCTTTAAATATAAAGTAAGTTCTTATGTGAAGTAAGAAAAATACCAGAATAAATGACATTTTTCAGGAAAGACAAAGAAATATGTTCTGGCATTTAAAAAATTAAAGACCAAACATACTACAATGATAGAGATGCAATACTTAAAATATGATCTCAGTGTCCTGTGGAACCTGAACTGCATGGTAGGTGACTGGCCACTGAAGTTTCTAAACTATAAAGTTTCCTGTAAATACACGTCCAAAGTTTTGAAGTTAAGATTTTTTTTTTTAAGGATAGCACAATGTAAAATAATTAACTGCAACATTCTGTGAATAGCACAGAAGTTGATAAATCCAAAATTTATAGAATCAAAGAACTTAAGATAAAAATTAGAAGTAATTCCCAGCTAATTTATATTTTAAAGTAAAAGTAATACAACAAAACAAGTAAAATGAGAAAATAAATATAAAAATTTTAATTAAAAAAAGCACACAAAAAGTTTGGAAAAGTAGTTATTCAATTTTTCTCACTTTCTTGCTATATTCTAAACTATAATATGAGCATATGGAAGCATTATTAACCACTTTAAGTACAAAATCACAGTATGGCTTTAGAACTACATTCTTGAATTATGTTTGAAGCAATTGAAAGGGTGAGGGATGGTATGGGCAGTAGTGCACAGATGGCATCAGTCAAGGTATTGGTGGACTCTGGCCCAGAGTTATAATTAGATGAATTAAATCTTATTACCAGTAGAGAATGTAGCTTTTCATTTAAAGGAATTAAAAACATATTTTAAAATATACTCAATAGTTTACTTACAAAACATCTAAGTTACTCTTGTCATTGTAAATATAACTTCATTTCTATACCTACAGATGTGTATTGACATGAGGCAGTTCAGTTCAGTTCAGTTTATTCGTTCAGTTGTGTCCGGCAGTCTGAGACCCCATGGACTGCAGCATGCCTAGCCTCCCTGTCCATCACCAACTCCCGGAGTTTACTCAAACTCATGTCCATTGAGTTGGTGATGCCATCCAACCATCTCATCCTCTGTCATCCCCTTCTCCTCATGCCTTTAATCTTTCCCAGCATCAGGGTCTTTTCCAATGAGTCAGTTCTTCGGATCAGGTGGCCAAAATATTGGAGTTGGACATTATTACTGTAATCATCAGTTCAAGAAATAATTAAGATAGTAAGTACAGCAAAGAAGAACAAAAAGACATGTTGAATCATATATATCTTCGTTCAAATTCTCACTGTATCATTAATATGTAGAGAACTATATTATCTATATATTGAAAGTTCAATAATATGCAATATGTTTTCACCAGCATGTCTGTTTTATTTGTTGCTTGATTCCTAGAACATAACTTGGGACCTACACCTATTAGGACCTTACTAAACATTTGCTTTCTGGCACACACTAAAGTAAAATCTATTTGTTAAATTATGCATCTGCTACTTAACTCTCTGTTTAATATCAAGCAAAAATGATGAAAAGCTTTGATAATTCAGTTCTGCTTAATCTTTAGCCCCCATAGGCTTCAGGAGATCTACAACATCTCACATTCTATGTAAATTTTCTGAATTTTGTTCATTCAATAAGTATTTATTGAGATACACTGGATTCCAGACTTCTTTCATTAACCTCTTTGTGCCTAGTTATCAACTTGAGAATGACTGATAAGAAATTAAATGACTGAATACATGTAAAGTATTAAAATGACTTATACATAGTAAATACATAATAAATACTTATTATTATTATCAGCTGTATTATTAGCTAGTGATTGATTTAAAAGTATGAGGAAATGTAATGTTTGCCATAGTAAGACTGTAATATCTATTAGAGTTCCCAAAATGTTGATGATTCAACAAAAGTTAAGAACCAAAGTTTTGAGTAGTCTGAATGGGAACTGGGGAATAAAGACCTCCAAAAATCCTCTACTCCATAAAAGCAATAAGAACACTGGCAAAAATTGTCAAAATCCGCTTTTCAGAACTTTGAGAATTAACTTAAACTTGCAACATCCCAGAGTGAATTTATTTGTTTAAAAAGCAGCTTAATCTTATTTAAAACAGTAAAGCTTTGTGGCACTTTAACTTGCCCTATTATTTCCCCTTCTTTCTAGCTCCACAGTACTCTTGAAAATCAACAGCTCACAATTACAGTGAAAATGAGCAGCCGAGCCACCACTGAAGAAGACAGAACAGATGTGGAACTCCCCAATAGTATAATTTTCAAAAAACTTTTATTTTTGACCACTCTGGAAATTCTCTGGAAAATCCAACTCACAGGCTTGCCTTTATTTCATCTGTTAGAGTTTTTCTGATGAAATTAGTCTTTTCCACAGGGGCAATTGTCAAAAACAATCAGCAGAAATTGTTTAACATCACACATGCCTGAGGCAGTGATAGCAGGTAAGGCCAACTAGAAGCTGACCAAAACTTAAAAGGAAAAACTGGGGAATAAGATACCCACAGGGGGATTTGAAAAGCTCTGATATACTCATAGAAATCATAAAGACTACATTCATTCATACGGCTCTAAACACGCCCAGCAAAGACCTAAGAATGTCCTGTGCTCTTACCTCTGGCTGACGTTAAGGCTCTGTGCAAGCAGATAACAAAGACTAAAGGCCAAGTTGCAAACTGCCTGCCTATGTACTAAAGGTAGCCCCAACACACACATGAAGCCACTTGACAAACGTAAGGAAACTTATGGTCTTAAGCATTTATTTATTTTTTTTTAATTTAATTTTATTTTTAAACTTTACAATATTGTATTAGTTTTGTCAAATATCAAAATGAATCTGCCACAGGTATACATGTGTTCCCCGTCCTAAACCCTCCTCCCTCCTCCCTCCCCATACCATCCCTCTGGGTCGTCCCAGTATACCAGCCCCAAGCATCCAGTATCGTGCATCGAATCTGGACTGGCAATTCGTTTCATACATGATATTATACATGTTTCAATGCCATTCTCCCAAATCTTCCCACCCTCTCCCTCTCCAACAGAGTCCATAAGACCGTTCTACACATCAGTGTCTCTTTTGCTGTCTCGTACACAGGGTTATTGTTACCATCTTCCTAAATTCCATATATATGCGTTTCTAACACCATACACAAAAATAAACTCAAAATGGATTAAAGGTCTTAAGCATTTAAAATAAAACTTTTAAATCAAAGAGAAAGCATTTAAAATGAAATTTTAAATCAAAAAACAATCAATAAGAAACTTCATAGGACACACATTACAGTAAATACAAAGCTTACAGAATTATTTCAGCAAAGTCACTGAACAAGTGAAAGCAAAAGCAGCAAGCCTTGGGTAGGGGAGAATCTGATTTTCAGAGTTGCTACATAATATTGTTTAAAATATCCAGTTTTCAACAAAAAATTACAAAACATACAAAGAAATAAGGGCTTCCCAGATGACTCGGTGGGTAAAGGATCTGCCTGCAATGAAGGAGACATAAGAGAAATGGGTTCAATCCCTTGGCTGGCAAGATCCCCTGGAGGAGGGCATGGAAACTCACTCATTTTTCTTGCCTGGAGAATCCCCACGAACAGAAGAACCTGGTGGACTACAGTCCATAGGGTAGCAAAGAGTCAGAAATGATCGAAGCAACTTTGCATGCAAACAAACACAAAGAAACAAGTAGGGCCCATTCACCAGAAACAAAAGCAGTCAACAGCAAACTGTATCTGAGGGAGTCTAAACATTAGTCACAGTAAACCAAGGTTTTAACTAATCGTCTATTTTAAATATGTCTGAAGAACTAAAGGGAACCATGTATAAAGAAACAAAGAAGACTATGAAACAGTGTCTTCCCAAGGGATAGACTAAAAAATAATTATAACCATGTAAAAATTCTGGAGCTGACAAGCACAATTATTGATATGAAAAAAAAAATGACTACAGGAACCCAACAGCATATTTGAGTTGCCAGAAAAATGAATCACAAAATTGAGGATAGGTCAATTATGATTACCCATCCTTTGTAACAGAAATGAAAAGAATGAAAAATGAACAAAGCCTCAGAAACCTATGAAACCGTATCAACCACAGCAAGATATTAGGGTTCCCAGAAAAAAAAGAAAAGAGAAAGGAGCAAAACTGGATTTGAAGAAATACTGGTTAATGTTTTTTGTCCAAATTTGATAAAAAATATTAATCTACAAATCCAAGAAGCTCAATAAACTAGGATAAAGTCAAGGAAATCCACATCTAGAAACATAATCAAGCTGTCAAAAGTGAAAGACAAATGTTGAGTCTTGAAAGCAGCAAGAGAGAAGCAACTCATCACGTACAAAGGATCAGAATAAGTTAACAGCTGATTTCTAATCAGGAACAAAATAAGCCAGAAGTCAGTGGGACAGTATATTCAAAGTCTTGAGGGAGGCGGGGGAAACTGTCAGCTAAGAATAGAATATCCAGATATGCAAATGATACCAATTTAATGGCAGAAAGCAAAGAGGAAACTAAAAGCCTCTTAATGAAGGTGAAAGAGGAGAGTGTAAAAGCAGGCTTAAAACTCAACATTCAAAAAACAAAGATCATGGTATCTGGTCCCATCACCTCATGGCAAATAGACAGGAAAAAAGTGGAAACAGTGACGGATTTTATTTTTGTAGGCTCCAAAATGATAACTGCAGACGGTGACTGCAGCCATGAAATTAAAAGATAGTTAACCCTTGGAAGGAAAGCTACAACAAAACTAGATAGCATATTAAAAAGCAGAGACATTACTTTCCCAACAAAGGCCCATCTAGTCAAAGCTATGGTTTTTCCATTAGTCATGTATGAATGTGAGAGTTGGACCATAAAGAAGGCTGAGCACCAAAGAACTGATGCTCTTGAACAGTGGTGCTGGAGAAGACTCTTGAGAGTCCCTTGGAGAGCAAGGAGATCAAACCAGTCAGTCCTAATGGAAATCAACCCTGAATATTCATTGGAAGGACTGATGCTGAAGCTCCAGTACTTTGGCCACTTAAGGCAAAGAGCCAACTCATTGGAAAAGACCCTGAGCTGGGAAAGATGGAGGGCAGGAGGAGAAGGGGGTGACAGGATGAGATGGTTGGATGGCATCATCAACTCAATGGACATGAGTTTGATCAAACTCTGGGAGATAGTAAAAGACAGGGAAGTCTGGTATGCTACAGTCCATGGGATTGCAAAGAGTTGGACATAACTTAGTAACTGAACAACAACCAAAAGTCCAGCAAAGCTATTTATCAAAAATGAAGGAGAAATTAAGACATTTACAGATAAATAAAAAGAGTGTTTTTCACTAGCAGAACTACCTTACAAAAACTGCTGAAGAGAATCTTTCAGGATAAAATAAAAACCACTAGACAATAACTCTAATTCACATGAAGAAATAAAGAGCAGCAGTAAATGTAACTACATGAGTAAGGATAAATGCATTATTATTCTTTTAAACTCTTTCAAATATATGATTTATAGGACAACTGCATTTGTTAGTCACTCAGTCATGTCCTATTCTTTGAATTTTGTATATGATCTTATGAATTTGAATATGATCTTATGAAATTTGAATATGATCTTATGAATTTGAAATGCTCAAAAACCCACCAAAAACTATGAGAACTAATAAACTAGTTTGTCAAAGTTTTAGGGTACAAGATAAAAACACAAAAATCAATTGTAATTCTGATACACCAGCAACGAGCAATCAAAGATCAAATTAAGAAAAAATCAATTCCATTTATAATTGTATTAAATGAATAAATTAGGAATAAATTTCACAAAAGAAGTAAAAATATTACACACAGAAAATTGCAAATATCTTTGAAAGCAAATAAAAACATAAAAGAATGGAAAGATACCCTGTGGTCATGAATTGTAAGACTTACTATTATTATTAAGAATGACAATACTCCCCAGATTGATGTATAGATTCAACATGATCTCCATCAAAATTTCAACTGCTATACATGCAAACCAATTATGATATTCACATGGAACTGCAAGGGACCCAGACTAGCCAAAAAAAAACTTGAAGGAAAATAAAGTTCAAGGAATCACACTTTCTCATTTCAAAAATTATGACAAATTTATAGTAAAAGACTTTGTGATATTGGTATAAAATAAATAAGATATTGACATATGTATCAATGGATTAGAATTGAGAGTCCAAAAATAAACCCTTACTTACAATCAACAGATTTTCAACAAGGGTGCCAACATGATGGGGAAAAAAACAGTCTTTCCAACAAATGGTCCTGGGATGATTAGATATCTGCATACAAAAGAATAAAGTAGAAAACTTACTTCATTTGAAAAAAATTAACTTAAAATAGATTAAATACTTAAATGTATGAGCTAAAACTAAAACTCTTAGAAGATAGCATAAATAAATATCTGTAATTTTAAACAATTGTTTTTTAGATATACCAGGAAAAGTACACACAATGAAAGGACAAAAGAAAAAACAAACAGATAAATTGTACTTAATCAAAATTAAAACTTTTGTGTTCCAAGGATTACTACCAAGGGGAAAAATGACTTGTAGAATGCAAGAAAATGTTTATAAATCATGTCTGTTAAAGGACTAATGTTAAGAATATATGAATGACTCATAATTCAATAATAAAAATATGAAAATTGAAATTTTTCAAATTGGAAAATTTCAATTTCCAATTGAAAAATGGAAAAAAAAAAGATTTGAATAAATATTTTTTCCAAAGATTACATACAAATGGCCAATAAGCATCTGGAAAGATCTCAATATTATTCCTTCATGAACTGCAAATCAAAATCGCATTGAGATACAACTT
Organism: Bison bison bison; assembly: GCF_000754665.1. NCBI lineage: Eukaryota > Metazoa > Chordata > Mammalia > Artiodactyla > Bovidae > Bison > Bison bison. Next base: position 1,600,805 of record NW_011494954.1, on the reverse strand, counting down.
CATACCCACTGAAGTGACTATAAGAATGGCAAGGGAGGAGGGTTCAGAATGGGGAACACATGTATACCTGTGGCGGATTCATTTCGATATTTGGCAAAACTGATACAATATTGTAAAGTTTAAAAATAAAATAAAACTTAAAAAAAAAAAAAAAAGAATGGCAAGGATATTGCCAAGAATGTGAAGAATGGAAACCCTCATATATTGCTAATGGGAATGTAAATGGTGCAACTGCTTTGCAAAACACATTGGCAATTCCTCAAAAAATGAAAAATTGAGTTCTAAAACCCAGAAATTCTTTTAGATAAGTACTCAAAAGAAATGTAGATGTAAATACAAAGGTACACATTTGTTTGTACAGAACTTTTCATAAATGTCAAAAACTAGAAACAAACCATAATGTCTACCAGTTGATAAAAGACTAAGCAAAATGTGGTATATCTATATAAGAGAATATTACTTAGCCATAAATTGGTATCAAATATTCATACATGCTAAAACCTGGATGAACATTGAAGACATTACACTTAGTGAAAGAAGCCAAACAGAAAAGTCATATACTGTATTACTCTATTCTGTGGACTTGTTCAAAATAGACAATCCACAGAGATAGAAAGTAACTTATTTTTCAGGGGTGAATGAGGAATGGTTACTAATAAGTCTTTCTTTAAGGAGTGGTAAAAATGTCCTGAAATTAGATAGCTATCATAGTGGCATACCTTTGTGAATTCTGAATTCTACATCTTAAACAGGTAAAATTTATAGTATATGAATCATATGCCAATTTTAAAAAGAACCACTGCTCTAAGAAATGCTCTCTGTATGTGTATGTCTCTTCATTAATAAGACATATAGCCTGTTTAATAAGTGCCATCAATGGAGTATGTGCTGAGAATATTGAGTAGAAATATATTTTCTTTTTTGGTTTATCCTAAAAGAGTGAATTGATGCTTTTGGACTGTGGTGTTGGAGAAGACTTTTGAGAGTCCTTGGACTGCAAGGAGATCCAACCAATCGGTTCTGAAGGAGATCAGCCCTGGAATTTCTTTTGAAGGAATGATGCTAAAGCTGAAACTCCAGTACTTTGGCTACCTCATGCGAAGAGTTGACTCATTGGAAAAGACTCTGATGCTGGGAAGTACTGGGGGCAGTAGGACAAGGGGACGACAGAGGATGAGATGGCTGGATGGCATCACTGACTCGATGGACGTGAGTCTGGGTGAACTCTGGGAGTTGGTGATGGACGAGGCCTGGCGTGCTGCAGTTCATGGGGTCGCAAAGAGTTGGACATGACTGAGGGACTGAACTGAACTGAAAATAGTGTATTATCTAATGAAAAGATAAATATTTTAGACATAATTATATAAAAAATGTATCGGTAAAATTTTGGTGTTAGGAAGTAAAGGTAAAAGGTACTATGGAAGCTGATCCCAGGGATGACTAAAAGGAGCGTGACGCTTTCCAAAAACAAGAAAATGGGCCTGGAGCACAGAGATGGAGGAAATGAGTAAAGTGAGATGAATCTGGAGAAAGTAAGAAGGCTATAAAGGACTTTGTTAAGATTTTCATATTCGTAAGTAAAGAAAAAAACATTAAATAGAGAGAAATTTAAGAAAGTGTCATAACTGTATCTTTCTTTTGACCATAAGAAAGATGTAAGAGATATCTAAGAGAAAAGCAACAAAGAAGGGAAAACAAATAGGAAGATATTGTGGTAGTCTAAAAGACAAATGATGGAGACTTAGCGAAAGTGAAAGTGAAGTCGCTCAGTCGTGTCTAAGAGTCGTGACTCTTAGCGACCCCATGGACTACAGCCCACCAGGCCCTCCGTCCATGGGATTTTCCAGGCAAGAGTACTGGAGTGGGGTGCCATTGCCTTCTCCGTTAAGAAGGAGACTTGGACCCGTAGAATAACAATGACTCTGGCATTGAGAAGGTAGATGAATCCAAGAACAATTTAAGTGGCAAAGGGGCAGAACTTAATATAATGGATTAAGTATGATTTGGGGGTAATGATAGAAAGTAACTGGAAATGTCTATTGATTTCACAACTAGATGTATAGGTCCCAACAGAACGAGGACTGAGTTTGTATGGGAATATCATGAGTTTATTTTCAGGACATGCTGACTGCTATAGGAACATACATGGCATATACTAGGTGATCAAAAAATGTATCATGAATTATCAAATGAACATCAAATAGCCAATTAGATGTAGCAGCTTCTTTCTAGGCCTTATAAAATAATACCAGCTCAAATATCTATTTTTGGTACTTGTATATAGAAATAAAAATATTGAGAGAGTAGAAATCCTAATACATAATGAAAACTCCAAAACTAAATAGTTAAAGATTAAGTACAAAGGCAAAAATGCTATAATACTCTTGTTATACTAGTGTAATATTTATTTCCAAATCCTATTCATCAGCTATAGATGCAAAACTATGGGATAAATCTGTCTCCTTATTTAGGATATTTCATTGACCTTGTCTATGTCTCCTGATTGTTCTGTATCATAATAAAATCATCTTTATATATAGTTGCTTGGCACTAATTGCAGAGAACATTTAACATTTCTATCTGGCAATTTTCAAAGGTCACATATTATTAATAATATAACTGTATTTTCAAATAAGCAGTTTGCTTCTATAGTGTCACGAAAAATGTTGGTTGATGTGGCTTTTATTCAATGAATGGTATTTATGTAGAGGAAGTATTGGCCATTGCATCATTATCCTAATATTCCGCCATGTTCCATGTTGCGTCATTTGTGAGGGTTATGGCCACATCACTTTCTGTTTTCCTCTTCTCTATAATAAAAAGCAATTTATTTCTTCTGTTTTTTATTTCCTTTTTACTTATGTTAATACCCTAAAAAAACGGAATAAAAAATAAATGACCCTACAACAGATAATCATATTTAAGATTTTGGTGCATATACTTCCAAACAGTGTAATTAGTATATTACAAATCCTTTGGTGTGGCACATACCACACAGTATACAAAATATGTGTGTTTCCATTTCTACAGCTATTAAAATCTAAACTGAAATGACTATGTATAAAATTACGTTGTGCATTATTAATGCATTACTGTTAGACATTTAATATACTTACCACACTTTGCTATCATACACCTATCTGTAATAAGCGTATATATGTATAAATTTTAGCACATTTGTCTCATTATTTCATTATAAATTACTAGAGACTACTAGTTCAAAAGATATGTATGATTGAAGCTTGTTGATACTGTTGATAACATTTTAAAATTAGTTTACAAAATAGTGTTAATTTACCATCTCACTAGCAATGTATTAAATTACCCTTTTGACCATTTTCTTTTTGACTAGATGCTGGACTGAACATTGTTAATTATAAATATTGTAAAATTAATTTTCGTTGTCCTCCCAGTAAAATCCTATTTTATATCTTATATTTCATTCCTTTACAAGAAGTGAAGAATGTCAAATAAAATTAGTACTAGTGGGCATCTTCAATTTCATTCAGTTATTTATATTAATTATCTAGGATTTCAAAACTGCATGTTTTGAATGATAGCTATATGTTTGTAATCTGTTTTTTTTTTATTTCTTTTTTTTTTAATTTTATTTTATTTTTAAACTTTACAATATTGTATTAGTTTTGCCAAATATCGAAATGAATCCACCACAGGTATACCCGCATTCCCCATCCTGAACCCTCCTCCCTCCTCCCTCTCCTACCCTCCCTCTGGGTCGTCCCAGTGCACCAGCCCCAAGCATCCAGTACCGTGCATCGAACCTGGACTGGCGACTCGTTTCATACATGATATTATACATGTTTCAATGCTAAATGAGATGGATGAAACTGGAACCTATTATACAGAGTGTAATCTGTTTTTTTTAAAAACTTACTTATGAAACTACCCAAGGCCAAAATCTGTTTAGGAGTTAGCTTTTTGAAAATTGTCAACTTTTGAACAGGTTATTCAATTATTTTACTTCTTGTTTCAGTTAACATTAAGCAATAAAATAATTAACTGAAGATTTTCAAGTTATTACTTAAAATGTATATTTTAATTGTCATATTTAATGCCCTTGTTATCATCTTCATTAGTCATATTATATATTTATTTTCTCTTTGATATTATTTTGCATTTTATATTTGTTTCTTCAAATACTAAATATGCAAGTTTTACATTTGATATATGGATTATTTGTTTTTTATAATGTACTATTTAATATTTTAATATTTCTCACTTTTAAGGTTTTTAAAGCCAAATATGTCTAATTATTAGATTTTCTTTAGATTTTTCCCTAAACATTTGACACTGTAAATATTTCTCTAAGACAGCTTTGATTTCATCCAATTTATTTTGATATGTGTACTTAATATCTGAGTATAAAAATTTTTGATTTTTTGTTTGACTTGAGAAAAACAAGAAGAGTGGTTTTTACATCCCAAGTAGTTTGTTTTAATTTGTGCTGTTTTGATCACTGTCGTTGTTTTCTTATTTGTTATTCACTTGAAATTGTAATTCAGAAAATATTGGCCTCACCTACTTTTCTCCAGCAGATACAGATATCTCCAGCAGATACACAGATACTCAGTGAAGAAAGAAAAACCTTACTTTTTAACTCCTTTTATACATTATTAGAAATTTCTGCTCAACCATTAAATTTTTTTCTGAGTTTTATTTACAAATATGGAAAGTTACAATAGATAATGAAAGAAAAGGGAGATATCTTATAAAATTTACATAAAGCCTGATACTAAGACTGCATTGTTTCAGTCGATATCAAACACTTAAAATTGAACCATCAGTGAAAAAGCTATTCTGTTTTCAAATCTTTCTCAGTTCAGCAGATTCTTTAAATCAGTTTGTGACGTATGTGAGGTATAAATAAGAAATCTCAAGCTAGCTAATATTGAATAATGATGTAATTTTATGCATACTATAAAATGTTTTAAAATCTGTATTTGTGTGCCATAAAATCTCCATTCTCCGAAAGTGAGACATTTGGAATTTTACATTAGTTTTAGCTTATCCATGTTTTTCTGATGAGGCAGGAAAGAGTGAGGTAAATATTTTGACTAAAGTTATCATAATTCATTCTACCCACACAACAAACACAGTTAACAAATAAATTAATTATCTCTTTTTAATCTGCCAATTTTCTAAATCATCTTAAAGCATTAATTAAAAAGTTGCCAAAGCTATATCAACACTTCCAGGACTCATATTAAAGAAATATATCACTGTATATAATACTGTAATAGAACAGTGAGAATTTTACTTCATTTTAGGAATATTTTGCGGAGAAGGCAATGGCACCCCACTCCAGTACTCTTGCCTGGAAAATCCCATGGACAGAGGAACCTGGTAGGCTGCAGTCCATGGGGTCACTAGGAGTTGGACACGACTGAGCGACTTCATTTTCACTTTTCACTTTCATGCATTGGAGAAGGAAATGGCAACCCACTCCAGTGATCTTGCCTGGAGAATCCCAGGGAAGGGGAAGCCTGGTGGGCTGCAGTCTATGGGGTCACACAGAGTCAGACACGACTGAAGCGACTTAGCAGCAGCAGCACACATTCTACTGCTATAAATTTGAATTCTCAATATCAAAATGGATTTTAATTTAGTTCAAAGTATATTCATGAATTTTCTTCTTAAAGACAATTTTCATTAAATTTTTTAGCATTGTAATTATCCACCAGTGGTAGTGATAGAGTACAGTTATGTACAGCAGGAGTAGATCTGAATGGTATAAAGGATGGACTTCAGCAGTTATTTTGGCACACAACGACACATACCTGTTGCCAGCCATTTGCAACAGTCTTACAGAAAGCAAAATTCCAGTGCATCCTTGTCAGTGTCATTTATCAAATGATCCAGCACTCATCGCAGCATCTCTTAGTTTGCTCTCCTCAAAGCAGCAGTAGGTCACTTAATGCATCATTAAGTAAGTACAACAAAAAGTGTATGGGAAGTTAGCGCTGCTCACAGCGATGTTCAAATTACAGGGCACAGGTATTCTGGATAAATACCTTAAACATTTCATAGAAAAAAAGTGTTGGTGGGAAAATTCTGAAACGTGTTCTTCACATGTTCTTAGAAGGTCTTGGAAGAACTGAGTCCTGCTGTGGTCAACATTAAGTTTCTTAATACATTTTCCAAGTTTTACTCTTTTTCCCTCTTTTTTTCTTGAGTGCCTCACTTTGATTTCCCTGGACCAATTATCTCCCCCCAGAGCAACAGCTACTAAGTTTTTGTTTCATAGTTTGTGTTCAACTGAAATGCAAGCTTAGAAATTATTTTTATTTCAGTAAAATGTTTATTAACTTTGAATTCTACTAGGTAATTTGGATCCAAATTTTTATTCCAAGAATCAAAATACTTTTTTTAAATTAAAAAAAATTAAATATGTAGAGACTAATAATTAACTAAGAAAAAGATGATTAATTCTACTAGACTAACAGAACCAACTGAAAATAAATATTTTGGAGAAGTGTGATACTTCCAAATTTTATATCCCAAACAAGATGTATATAACATTTATTTATCTTAAGTGTGTCAGTTTTACTGATTTTTTCCCCAAGAACCTACTCTTATTTTCATTGATTCCTCCGCTTTTCTATTCTGTTTCATTTGCATGCATGCTTAGTTGTGTCCAACTCTTTATAACTACATAGAACATGGCTGCCAGGGTCCTCTGTCCATGACATTTCCCAGGAAAGAATATTGGAGTGGTTTGCCATTTCCTACTCCTGGGGATCTTTCCGACTAAGGGATTGAACCCATATCTCCTGCTTGACAGGTGATTCTTTACTATTGAGCCATCTGGGAATCTCTATTTCATTTCAGTTAAGCTCAGGTGGGTCCAACTATTTGCAACCCCCATGGACTGCAGCACGCCAGGCTTCCTGTCCATTACCAACTCCCGAGCCTACTCAAACTCATGTCCATAGAGTCGGTGATGTCATCCAACCATCTCATCCTCTGTCGTCCCCTTCTCCTCATGTCTTCTAACTTTCCCAACATCAGGTTCTTTTCCAATGAGTCAGTTCACATCAGGTGGCCAAAATATTGGAGTTTCAAATTCAGCATCAGTCCTTCCAATGAATATACAGAACTGATTGCCTTAGGATGGACTGGTTGGATCGCCTTGCAGACCAAGGGACTCTAAAGAGTCTTCTCCAACACCACAGTTCAAAAGCATCAATGCTTCGGTGCTCAGCTTTCTTTATAGTCCAACTCTCACATCCATACATGTCTACTTGAAAAACCATAGCTTTGACTAAATGGATGTTTGTTGGCATAGTAATGTCTCTGCTTTTTAATATGCTGTCTAGGTTGATATAGCTTTTCTTCCAAGGATCAAGCGTCTTTTAATTTCATGGCTGAAGTCACCATCTGCAGTAATTTTGGAACCCAAGAAAATAAAGTCTGTCACTGTTTCCATTGTTTTCCCATCTATTTGCATGAAGTGATGGGACTAGATGCCATGATCTTAGTTTTCTGAATGTTGAGTTTTAAGCCAACTTCTCCATTCTCCTCTTGCGCTTTCACCAAGAGGCTCTTTAGGTCTTCTTTGCGTTCTGCCATAAGGGTGGTGTCATCTGTATATATGAGATTATTGATATTTCTCCCAGCAGTCTTGATTCCAGTTTGTGCTTCATCCAGCCCAGCATTTCTCATTATGTATTTTGCATATAAGTTAAATAAGCAGAGTGATAATATACAGCCTTGACATACTCCTTTCCCGATTTGAAACTAGTCTGTTGTTCCATGTCCAGTTCTAACTGTTGTTTCTTGACCTGCATAGAGATTTCATGTATCTCTGCTCTAATCTTTATTCCTTCTTTTGCTAGCTTTAGGTTTCAGTTCAGTTCAGTTCATTCGCTCAGTTGAGTCCAACTCTTTGCAACCCCATAAACTGCAGCACGCCAGGCCTCCCTGTCCATCACCAACTCCCAGATTTCACTCAAATTCACATCCATTGAGTCGGTGATGCTATCCAGCCATCTCATCCTCTGTCATTCCCTTCTCCTCCTGCCCCCAATCCCTCCCAGTATCAGAGTCTTTTCCAATGAGTCAGCTCTTCACATGAGGTGGCCAAAGTACTGGAGTTTCAGCTTTAGCATCATTCCTTCCAAAGACTGGTTCCAAATAGGAAAAAGAGTACATCAAGGCTGTATATTGTCACCCTGCTTATTTAACTTATATGCAGAGTACATCATGAGAAATGCTGGGCTGGATGAAGCACAAGCTGGAATCAAGATTGCCGGGAGAAATATCAATAACCTCAGATATGCAGATGACACCACCCTTATGGCAGAAAGTGAAGAGGAACTAAAAAGCCTCTTGATGAAACTGAAAGAGGAGAGTGAAAAGTTGGCTTAAAGCTCAACATTCAGAAAACTAAGATCATGGCATCTGGTCCCATCACTTCATGGGAAATAGATGGGGAAACAGTGGAAACAATTTCAGCCTTTATTTTTCTGGGCTCCAAAATCACTGCAGATAGTGATTGCAGCCATGAAATTAAAAGATGCTTACTCCTTGGAAGGAAAGTTATGACCAACCTAGATAGCATATTAAAAAGCAGAGACATTACTTTGCCAACAAAGGTCCGTCTAGTCGAGGCTATGGTTTTTCCAGTAGTCATGTATGGATGTGAAAGTTGGACTTTGAAGAAAGTTGAGTGCTGAAAAATTGATGCTTTTGAACTGTGGTGATGGAGAAGACTCTTCAGTGTCCCTTGGACTGCAAGGAGATCCAACCAGTCCATTCTAAAGGAGATCAGTCCTAGGTGTTCTTTGGAAGGAATGATGCTAAAGCTTTAGGTTTAGCTTGTTCTTTTTCTAGTTTCTTAAGGCGTAAAGTAACATTGTGATTTGAGGTCTTCTTTTTTATGTGAATGGTTAGAGCTAAAAATTTCCCTTTGGTATTATTTTCACCCTATGCCATAAGTTTTAGTATGTTTTCATTTTTATTTGTCTCAAGATATTTTCTAATTTCCCTTGTGATTTCTTCTTTTACCCATGGATTATATAAAAGCATTGCTTAATTTCCACATATTTTTGTGTTTTTTTTTTTCATTTTCCTTTAGCTATCGAGTCCTAGTTTCTACTATGATTAGAAAAGATATGCTGTATGATATTAATCTTATTAAATTTATTAAGACTTGTTTAGTGGCTTAACATGTGTTCTATCCTGTAGAATGCTATATGTGCATGTGATAGGAGTGCATATTCTGCTGTTACTGGGCGGAATATAATATATATGTACTTCCAATTCATCTGGGGTTAAATGTCCTATTTACTTATTGGTCATCTGTCTGGTTGTTCTATCTACTATTTAAAGTAGGGTACTGAAATCTTCTACTAGGACTGTAGACTTTTATATTGCTCCCTTCACTCCTACCAATGTTGGCTTTCCATATTTAGGAATTCTGACTTTGGTGCAGGAAATCAGTCCTGAATATTCATTGGAAGGACTGATGCTGAAGCTGAAACTCTGACACTTTGGCCACTTGATGAAAAGAACTGACTCATTGGAAAAGACCCTGATGATGGGAAAAATTGAAGGCAGGAGAAGGGGATGACAGAGGATGAGATGGTTGGATGGCATCACCGACTCAATGGACATGAGTTTCAGCATGCTCCAGGAGTTGGTGCTGGACAGGGAAGCCTGGCATGCTGAAGTCCATAGGGTTGCAAAGAGTCAAACATGACTGAATGACTGAACTGAACGAATATCTGTGTAAATATATATATTTTTGGTGAATTAAGCCTTTTGCCATCCTATAATGTCCTTGTCTCTTATAAAAATTTTAACTTAAAGTCTATTTTGTCTTACATTAGTGTAGTCACTCCTGTTCAGTTTGAGTTGCTATTCACACAAAATATCTTTGCACTTCATTTCACTTTCAACCTATGTGTCCTTAGATCTAAAGTTCCATGCTTACTTTGGCAGACCAAATACAAAAATTGGAACAATACAAAAAAGATAAGCATGGACCCTACACATGGATGACACACAAATTTGTGAAGTTTTCCATATTTCTAGGTTCCGGTTGAGAGAGTAGCACTGACATATATACACTACTGTGTGTAATTAGATAGCTAGTGGGGAGCTTCTGGGAGCTTAGCTGGGTGCTCTAGAGGACCTAGAGGGGTGGGACGGGGGTGAGATGGGAGGGAGGCTCAAGAGGAAGAGGATATAAGTATATTTATGGATGATTCCCTGGTGGCGCTAGTGGTAAACAACCCTTCTACCAATGTAGGAGACAAATGAGATGAGGGTTCAATCCCTGGATTGGGAAGATCCCCTGTAGGAGGGCATGGCAACCTACTCAACTTTCTTGCCTGAAGAATCTCATAGACAGAGAAGACTGGCATTCTATAGTCCATGGGATCACAAAGAGTCAGACATGACTGAAGCAATTCAGCATGCACGTGGCTGATTCATGTTGTTGTAGGACAGAAACCAACACAGTATTATAAAGCAATTAACCTTCAATTAAAAATTTAAAAGTAATAAAAAATAAAGTGAATCCCATAAACAACATTTGGTTGTTTTTATAACATATAAATAATGTTCAATATGTTTGCTTTCAATGATCTGTACTAGAATGGTCAATTCTTTGAAGAAACACCTACAAAGTAAAATCAACTTCAATCTCTATCTTTGCTTAAAGTTAGAAATTTGACCTAGAGTGATCAACAGTGCTGTGTTTCTATAAGTTTACATGTCCCTATTATACACCTACTACAGAGATCTATGCAGCTTTGTTAAATAGCTTATTGCTCATCACTAGGTACCCTGAATAATTCCTACTTCAAGTGGTAATCTCTTAGGAAAACTTCTGAGGGAATGGATTCTGTTTACCTATGCTGTGTCTCTGGGTTTTTATTTATTTGGTTCAGTTTGTTTTTCAGTTGCTTGTCAGTTCTGGAATTGATTTGAGTTATAAAATGGTTTTACTTACCCACCCTCAGATGAAAGTATAAGCTGAAAATACTTTCTCTCCCCCTACAATTCAGAAATGTTTTGACTCTACAAGACCACTTGCTTGGTACTATAAATCATCCTAATAGATACAATACCCCAAGATTTCATTTTAAACTCCTAAAATTTGGTCATTTGTTTATTTATAGTTTCTATAGCTACAAAATAATGTGGAAATTTTTAGTAAAATTCTAAAAAAAAGTAAACTATACCACAAAGATTTTAAAGCACACACAAATCAGACCACATTTTTCTATACCATAAATAAATAAATGCTTTAATTCAACAAATGTTGAATGCTAGCTACTGCAAATATCACTAACATAAATTGTTTATAACACAAGGCAGATTTTATTTTTTACTGTAGTAAGGGAGAGATCATTATCTCTTTAAAGATATAGCAGTACCCTAGAAGAGGAAAGGTAAGATCAAAATTAATTCAGAATTGAAAGTTTGGTTTAAGGTGGATTTTTTCATGCAAAAAGTTGTTGGAAATTGGTAAATATCACCACTTTAAAATAGTTCAGGATTGGTAGAAATAGCAAAGTGAGGATTTTTCAAAGACTCTTAGGGCACAACTGTCTCTTAATGCTTTCCATTGAAGAGTTAAAAGATCTTTCAAAGTGTCTATAATAAAATAGCAAACCATTTGCTAAATAAACTCCTGGACCAGTAAAACAGTGTTAGTAAATATAGTAGAACATCAGACTCATGCTAATGTGAACAGTAGATATAGTTTCTGTTCTTAGTGTTCAGGTCAAACATAGGAACACATGGTTTCAGTCCTCACAAAGAATGCTACATGCCCACCAAACTCAATTTATTTTTCTCCTACACACTGTAAGTACAGCTAAACTATAGTTCTTAGCCTCTTCTTCAGTTATGTAGAGACCAATAATTGAGTTCTGGTCAATGGAATAAGGCTGGAGAATACATGGCCTGTAAAATGTCTGCACAAACTTCCATGTTCTCTCCTGTTCTTCACTTGGTTGCTGGGCATTTATGCCAACACTTGGAGCAATGAGCACAAAGGGACAGAGCTATGGAATGAAAGGAGCCTGGTCCATGAATAACTTCACTAAGCAGACCTCCTACTTCCCCTCCTCCTCTCTCTCAACATAGTGCTCCAACACCAACGACCACATATAGAATTCTAATATCAGGGGAAAATACTGTTTAATCATGCTAAGTCATCAAAATATTTAGATTTATCTCAGTCTACTTACCCTAAATTACTATGATTGTGGTATCAAATTAATATTCTTAAAACAGTCAAAATTGCTTTCAATGACCTGAATCCTTCCACCATTTTCTCATTTCTAAATATCCTCTTGTCTATCATTCCTAGTCATCTTGATTGCTTTTTTATGTTTAATTTGTATTTCATATCAGTAGCTTTGTCTGAGACCTTTGGCTAAAAGTCTTTTCCCCCTTGTTTTGGGCCTTTGAATTATAATTATCTGACCAATAACAATGCAAACCTCACTTTCTCAAGAAAATAGTTTCCTGATTAAATCCCTCCAAAGACTAAGAGTTCGGGTTCCTATCAGACTTAGTATTATTTTGCAATTCTTTATAAAGGTAATTTTAAAAATAAGTAAATTTCAACTGCGTAATTTTAAACCCAACCAAAATGTGAATTTCTTGAGGATAGGAGCTAATTGTATATTGGTTATTATTATATCCTTCATAGCCTGTTCAATAAATAATATTGGAAGAAATAAATGAAAGATGGAAGGAGGGAAGGAAGGAAGGATGAAGGAAGGAAAAGAAGGAAGGAGAAAAGGAAGAAAAGAAGGAGGAAAGAAAGCTAGGAAGAAATTGTAACTAGTCACTTACACTGAAACCCTGAATATCTCATTCCTCCTCTTTGTTGTATGCCCATATTCTAGTCTCCAAGATCTATCACCGAAGCCTTTCATGAGGATGTCAAAGTTTTTACTGATCAAGATTCTCTTTTTGCTCACATTTTAGAAGATTCCTCTGAACCCTTTTCTCAATTAGACCTCAAAATCTTGGTCCCTTAAATCTGTTGACCTGCCTAGCCCAATTTTAGCAAGAATCCTGCATAGGTAAGTTTAGAGAGAATACTCCACCCTTGGTATCTTATCCCTCTCAATATCTGATCAAATCATCTTCCACCCCTGGCATCTAATCACTTTGGCCTGTCTTCTGCAAGAATCCTGTTAGGTCAGTTTAGCAGTAATTCTCCTACCCTTCTTTGATGTCTCTGCTTAGTAATTTCCTGTCTGTTGAACCATCATCCTATCCTTTGACTATAAAACACATTGCCTGTCATTGCCATATTCAGAATTGAGCCCAGTTCTACACAGAGATCTCTCTTCCTCTAGTTCAACAATTGTTGAGTGGAATCTGTCTGTACTGTAACTACTGTCTGGCTTTCTAGTTCCTTTAATCCTACAAGATCTCAGGTTCTCTCTCCAGGATTTCTAGATGTGTGTATCTAGAAATACACACATTTTATTTTATCTGGGAATCATATTATAATGGGTTGCTGATATCTGTGGTGACCATTTGTCTCATTTTCCTAGAACAGTCCTATATTTTCTGTTATAAGTATTAATAGCACTCCTTTTACTCTCAAGAATGTCCTGGTTTGAATAAATTATATGGTGATTGCACTGTTAACAGATAAACTGAGGCATATTACAAATTTTGATAACTTGAGCAAAAAATCAATTCCAGTTGGGCAATGTCAAACCAGAAGTGATTAGGAGTGTTCTACTGAAAGGAGCTAGAGATGAGGTTTTTATAGAAAAAATGGAAACAATGCAAAATAAATAGACAGCATTGGCTTATCTTAAGTAGTTACATTACTTGCGAAAGCTTAGTTGGGTGTTTGTGATTGTTCTTCTTACCTTTGAGACATTTATAGGAACTGACTCTCGCTTAAGTTTCAATTTGTTTATATAGGCAACCTAAGCATTAGAGCCAGTCTACTGGCCTCCTTGTCAGATTACTTTAACACTACGGGTATCTAACCATCATGATGTAGGTATTCTGAGGACAAGTTTACCTTCCATGGATTCTCTAACACAAACTATGCAATTCAAAACCTGCAATGAATCATAAAGTCCAAAAAGTGCCTCATTAGCTGATGCAGTTAAGCCTTTGGGAAACATAAAAATATGTAAGCCATATTGGTATTAACTGGTTCCTTAAAATAATAATCTCATGAAGTATTTACTTTAAGGAGTTATGATGAAATATCCCATACTTAGGAAGCCTACAGAAGCAAACTGAAACCTAGTCAGTGCCAGCATATGAATGCTCAATCATGTCCAACTCTTTGTGACTCAATGGACTATAGCTTGGCAGGCTTCTCTGTACACAGGGTTTTTCAGGCAGGAAATACTGGAGTAGGTTGCTATATCCTTCTCCAGGGGATCTTACTAACTCAGGGACTGAACCCCTGTCAGTTGTGTCTCCTGCATTAGCAGGAGGATTCTTTACCACTTGAGCCAGCTGGGAAGCCCAAAAAACTGATAAACGCATAATTAGCTGATGTAGTTAAGCCTTTGGGAAATATCACAAAAACCTGTAAGCCACATTCCTATCAATTGTTTCCTTAAAATAATAATTGCATGAAGTATATACTTTAAGGAGTTATGATGAAACTTCCCAAAGGACTAATTTACTTCTCAAGGATGATTTTACATACTGAGAGCATAGGGAACAATAATTATGATAATAATCAATCAAAGAGAGAACTGGGCATTTGTTTTAATGTTACTTCATCACTGCTGAAAGAATTCTCTCAGGATCATACCATCTATAAACTCAATTGTAAAGTGAAACATACAACTACCTCTAGTATAAATACCTCAGTGCATTTCATAGATGTAAGAGATCATGATGATGTAGAAAGGAGGTAGTATAACTATATTTAGAAAGTTTAAGAATGCCACTAAACCAGTATCTAGTAACAGCCAATAAGACACACAAATTAACATGAGTAATTTCTAAGGATTTGGAAAGGGGATCTGAATTCATAGGGATCTTAAGGAAAAAATTACATCAGAAAATATTTGAGGTTGAGATTTCAGATTATTTTGTGATTTATTTTCCTTTCATTCATTCATCTATTTTTCTAATTGAAAACACTTAAGTGTATTTTGTGGACAGTGTATTGGACTACATATGCAAAAGCTGTGGAAGATATGAAGAAGAGTGCTCTGCAACCTTATGTGCTAATAAGTGTTATTAAGCATGGTAGAAAAGATGAACAAAACAAGCAAACAAAATCTTGAAACACCTGAAATGTATGTAGGGAATATTGAGGAGGAGGAAGACTTAGGAGTCTGAAATCTGATTATATGATTCAGTATCATTTTTCAGGTGAATGTTAACCTGATTTTACATTAGGGTAGTGATATGAGAAACAGGTCAGGAAGAACAACAGGGACCATATGGCTTTGTATTCAGAAGGAATTGATAACCAACTGGATGCAGAGTGTAATGGATTGATGGAAAATTGCTTCAAAAGTTCTAGCATCACTCTATCTATACAAATATCTATGCTCTTTACAATTTGGCATCGCAGCCACTTTCTTCAAGAGGTGGTGTCTAACCACCTGCCACTACTAACTAACTGGGGTTAGTCATACAACTTTCTTTGTCCACTGTCTTGATAGTGGCAAACTTGCTCCAAGTGTAGACTTGAAAATGCTTTCTCATTTCCACTTTCTTTCTTGGAACACAGCTACCATTGTGGAAACAGGCCGAAGCTAGCTTACTAAAAGGTAAGTGGTATCTAGAGCAGAGCGGAGTACTCCAGTTGAGGCCACCTTATATAGCCAGATTCTAGTTGAGCTGTCACCTGTTTGTGTCACTTGTGTGAACCTGTAGAAGACCAATCACCCAAAGAAACAGGACCAGGCAGGCAGCCCACTGGCTTCTGAGAAACAATAAATAGACATTGTATATATTTCTGAGATTTTATGTGTGTTTTTTTCCCCCAAGCATTATTTCATTAATAGACATATTGATAAGAAAGAGACAGGGAAAAGCCAAAAATGAACATAAGATTTTTCACGTTTGCTGTTTTTAATTTTAATCTCAGTATGAGATAGCACATCCCTAAGTATCCAGTTCTTTGCGACTGCATGGACTGCAGTACACTCGGCTCCTCTGTTCGTGGGGATTCTCCAGGCAAGAATAATGGAGCAGATTGCCATGCCCTCCTATAGGAAGTGAGGTGAAGTCACTTGGTCGTGTCCTACTCTTTGTGACCCCATGGACTGTAGCCTACCAGGCTCCTCCGTCCATGGGATTTTCCAGGCAAGAGTACTGGAGTGGGTTACCATTTCCTTCTCCAGAGGATCTTCCCAATCCAGGGATTGAACCTGGGTCTCTCGCTTTGTAGGTAGATGCTTTACTATCTGAGCCACCAGGGAAGTGCCCAACACAGGGATTGAACCCAGGTCTCCTGCATTGCAGGCAGATTTTGTACCATCGGAGCTACCAGGGAAGCAAGCATTTTCTAACATGTGAGAAAATTCACTGTTAACCATTTTGAGAATGTAAAATTCAAAAAAATTTCTGAATATGTGAAAGCCTGGGTTTTCTCCTTCAGTTTAACTATGTGATATATTATCATATGAACATCTTATTTTGAGAATAACTTCTTTTTGGATGACTTATTGTCTACTTGCAGAAGAAAGGGACAGAAAAGGAAATACTTGTTTACATTTATGAAAGTAATTTATGACTTACTAATTGAAATTTCATATGCCATGAATTATGTAGCTAAAATCATAGGCAAATGGGATATTTGATCACTCTAAGCAACATCAATTCAAATTCAAAAAAAAAAATTAATTACTAAGTTTTAAGCTCAGCAATAGCATTGCAGTTTCAGGCAATCATTTTTAATGTCTTCATTGAAGACAAGCATATTTCTACATAATGTTTTAAACTCCTTTATTACAATAAGTGGTGTACTCAAAATATTGGTAGAAGAATATATAGTAAGTAAAGGATTCTTTACAGAAGTATTTAGTATCTGTATTTTATTTTACCGTTCTCTGTTCTATTTACTAGTGGAATACTTTATAGTAAAGAAAAAGAAAAAAACTTCTTTTCTAAAGTCTTTATTACTATATATAGCACACATCTCTGAGCCTTAACAATAATCATAAGTATCCATTTGGCCAATAAGTATTATTTTCTGTATAATTACTCCAACTGATTCAGTAAGTATTAAAAGTGGAATTCTCTGGGTGTTATAATAGAGAACAATGAATTGGATATTTAGAAATTTAAGACCAGGTTGCCTTACAATTATCTTAGGTTTCTTTTTTTTAAATTGTTATTATTATCTTTAATCATTGAAAGTGAAACTTGCTCAGTGGTGTCCGACTCTTTGCAACCCCATTTGCCTTCCAGGCTCTTCTGTACATGGAATTCTCCAGGTCAGAATACTGGAGTGGGTAGCCATTCCCTTCTCCAGGGGATCTTCCCAGTCCAGGGATTGAACCCAGGTCTCTTGCATTGCAGGTTGATTCTTTACCATGTAAGCCACCAGGGAAGCCCTTTTAATCATTCTGTGTCCTTAATAAAAGTTAATAATCACAACTGTCCTTAAAGTTATGTTTATCCGTGGTAAAAAAATTTTAATATGGTATATGGTATTATATGGTAAAATATGGTAAAGAAAAAAGTAATCTTGATACTTCAAATTATAATTCTTCAAAAATAGTACAACACATTTTTTATGTGCTTGCTCATGACAAATTATAGATAATAATTATTGTTTTGAATTATTGAGTCCTGAAATGTTAAACACTTTAAAATGAAGTTTCTCTTTCATTTTACTAATGTTTCTTTCCTTTCCTTTCTTTCTTTTCTGGTGCTAAGCTTATCTTCTTGGTTTACATTTGTTTTGAATTTAGGCTCTCAGGTTTACCAAGATTGGAAAGCTATTTGGTTAAGAAGTAGTGGATATTATCAATAGATAGATTTTGTTCTCTTTGCACTTATAAAAATTGAGTTTAAGATTATGAAAGGCTGTAAATACTAATAGTTTACCATATCACTAATGAATGGATACTCCTATTAGATTTTAAGATAGAGTTATCAGTAATATGCCTTTTAAAGTTTGGGGAAACACTGTAATATCTGTCTGCACTTGACGTTTGTTAAATGGTTTGGTGATAATTTTGGTTCAAATGAAGATCAGTTATGAGCAAAAACTGGTAAAAAAAATTTATGAATAAATAGCTTTTCTCCTCCTCAAAGATTACTGGAGTGAGAATCAGGAAGTAGGACAATTATACTGTGAGTCTGAAAAATTTGTGCTTATGTCTCTGCAACTTCTGAGCAGACTGTCATGAAAGACCAATTATAGACTGAGAAAACAGATAGTTGGTTATTGTTATTATTAGAAATATACTAAACAAAATGAAGGGAATTCATTTGATATAGTGAGCAAGCAAAGAGAACACATAAAAGGCCAAATACCTTGCAGGCTAAGTGACAGACTTGTTAACGTTCTCTCACCACATTCAACACATTCCAGCTCCTTGTAAAAAGCCAATTCTCTTCCCCAGTGTAATTTGTGGTTCATTAATTTCAGTTGGTTGGAAGTAAAAAATTACTGGAGGGTCAGGTAGGTTTATATGAGTTTAAAAGAAACAATAATTAGGAAAAAAATGGTCCTTAAGGATTTGAGTTTTTATTGTTCAGTAAACCTCCTTGAATTAACTTTCAGTGAAGTTTTAGAATTCATCCAGTGTCATTGAAGGATAAAAAAGAAAGAAATACATCAATAAAAGTGTTTTGTGAAATCATAAGAATAGCTGAATATTGTACCTAAACCACTGCTGTATTTTGACCTCATTAATGGCTCTTTATTTTCTGCCTGTAAAGGTACCTCAGTCACAAAATCCCAAGGAAGATAAAGTTATTATAACAAGAGATAACTGATTGTGTGAATTTGTTCTGTTGTTAAATCAATAAAATCAAATTGTATTTTTGCTCCAAAGTTAATAGAATGATACTGAATAGATGTGTATGTTTATAGGCCTGATAAAGCACAACACCTGATTTTCACATCCATGGCTTCTTGTGCTAATGTTGACTGCTGATAGTTAAAAGATAAATCAAAGTCAAATTATGGAAAAAGGGCAATGGAAGTACCTGTGGGAGATAGGCTCAAATGCAACCTAGCTAAGATTTAAAGGTCAAATTGTGTTGCTTCAGTTGAGATCCAGCTATGAAAAGTATGATGAATTAGTGGTGAACAAAGGACATTTATCTCCTGGATTACCTTGATTGGAAGAAATACACAGACCCAAAAGTCTCTGAAGCTCTCTTATTGACCAGAACTGATAAGAAGGTTTAAGATCTCTACACTTGCAGGTGAACTATAGTGAGATCATCAGTTCAGTTCAGTTGCTCAGTTGTGTCCGACTCTTTGTGACTTCACGAACTGCAGCATGCCAGGCTTCCCTGTCCATCATCAAGTCCTGGAGCTTGCTCAAACTCATGTCCATCAAGTCGGTGATGCCATCCAACCATCTCATCCTCTGTCATCCCCTTCTCCTCCCGCC